>NC_050072.1:13038017-13368830 GCF_009764565.3 Dermochelys coriacea | reverse complement strand
GAGTAAAAATGCATGTGGGAGCCATTTATAAGAGCAGGACCCTGCAGGATCTGAATGAGACAATGTCTAGAGCCACTCAGCCAAAAATCCACCCAGTGACTACATACCTCCCATTGTGACTGTGTGCTCTGATATGTTTTGCTGCTTCTATATTCCATTTAGTCTGTGAACTAGAAGAGTTCATGATACTTTAGAGGGATTGCAGGGAGGTAGCATATGATTTGAAGCAGTGCTCAATCAAAGAGAGATTCCGCAAGGGCAAGCAAACTGCCCAAGGTGTTTCTCAGTGGATCCTTTAAATGACACAACCGTTTCCTTGAATCCAATATTGTTCCTTTTTGGGGGTGGCCGATTCAAATTTAAGTGTGTGATTTCCTGCACCCTCTTCAAAGGCCCATCTCTCTGCTTATGTGGGCTTACATAGTCAAGAGGGATGGAAAAGGCTCACAGACCAGACCCTCAGCTGGTGTAAATCAACATTGTGCCACTGATTTCAGTGGAGCTATCTTGATTTTCACCACATGATGATCTATTCCCATGTATTTATCAGTCAAGTGAAGTGGTTTCATATTCTGTACTGGCCATCTACACTGTGTTTGGTGCTGTACATGAGAATGGATGTAAATAACATGGTTCCTGTCTCAAGGAATTTGCATAGGTACAAGGAGAGAGGTCATAGAAATTTCTACAGAAACGTTTGCCATCATGTCATCTATTTAGCTTATTTTATCTGCTAGAAAATCATCCTTTGAAATTCTGCAACCTGTAAATGACACAATTGTCCAGATAAACCTGGGGAGTTGGATCTAGTCCAGAGATAAGAGTGAAATGAGGAAAGGATTGGACGCCTTCCAGGCATTAGGTATGAATTTGTAACAGAAGAGGACTAACTCAGCCGTGTTAGGTTGCAATTCTGCTTGAACCATAATTAATGAAAGATAAGTGTTCACAGGCTGCTGAGGTGAACTGTCAACCTGTCAAACATTCATGTAAATTTATCTGAATTCATTTAGCTCCAACTGAATCATGAAGGTCTGAAATGAGATTGTGGTATGATTTTCCTTGTACACACAAGCTGTTTGCCCTAAGAGTCTTTTTTTTTTAATCAGAAAAGGATGAAACAGAGACATTTAATCCTGTCTCACTGGTATTTTCCAGGCTACTAGGTAAATGAATAATTAAGTGCACAGGTGATTGTGTGTGTGTCTGTCTGTGTGTGTGTGTGTATAGCTAAAGATTAGTTATTCCCGACAAAAGCCATGTTCTGACTGGCAGAGTACAAGACAGGAATTCTTGTCTCTGATGAATTTTCTGATTCCTTCTGTTCTCATTTCTTGTATCATTTTTTCCCCTCTTGGGAGCCTTCAGTCCTTCTTTGTGAACATTCTAGGCACAGATGCTGGCGACTGGGTTTTCTTACTCTTCTCTCCACCTACAACTGCAGTAGTGACCTGATAAATTCTCCTGTGGTATGCAGACTCTCATCCTCCCTTTTTCTCCACCCCCTTTCACACACCATATTCAACTGGTTCTGTCCTATGGTCTTTGTCTAGAGGTTTCCCTCATCTTTCACGATTGATGGTTTATTTTTCAGTCATGAAATACATAGGTGATTGCTTAAAAGTTCAGGTTTTCTGTCATTTGTCAGAGATCTGGACTATAGGAAACAATACATTGTGAGGGGGAGACTTTTGTGATTTTTGAAGAATTTCAGTATTTTTCTGTAGAGTGTTCACCTTTCCACAGCCTCTCTACTCTGTATATTGTGGGGTTGTTACAGCTTTACTATAAACACACTGGTTTTAACTTGCAGAGGTATTCATTTAGGATTGAATTCACCCCATGCATAGCCCTATGTACCACTTAAGTCACATCTAACCCCTCAGAACAGGGATTTAAGTAGTGTTATAGGCCTTCTGTATGGGCAGGATATCACCCTCTCTCTTACAAAATCAAAATTCCAGCCAGAGTGCAACGGAATCTACAGAGCTGCCATTTCCTTGATCCACCTTCTTTTGTTTGTATTGATTTAAATATTGTTAGATTTTTAAAATCTTTCTTTCAGAGTAAGTCCTTACCCGTGTTCCTAACCGATTATTAAAATGCAAAGGATTGTTACAAATCAAATGTTTATGCTCTGTGTTTATTTGCTGAGTTCCACTCAGTTTGAACAATGAAGAGACTAGTCAGCTTCTAGTTAGTTTTTGACTTCTGGTTCTCATGCTGTCAGAGTTCCCTCCCAACTCTGAACTCTAGGGTACAGATGTGGGAACCCGCATGAAAGACCCCCTAAACTTATTTCTACCAGCTTAGGGTAAAACTTCCCCAAGGCACAAACTCTTTGCCCTTGGAGGGTACACTGCCACTACCAAGTGATTTAACAAAGAATCAGGGAAAGGACCACTTGGAGTTCCTATTCCCTCAAAATATCTCCCCAAGCCATTACACCCCTTTTCCTGGGGAGGCTTGAGAATAATATCCTAACCAATTGGTTACAAACTGATCACAGACCCAAACCCCTGGGTCTTAGGACCATAGAGAAATCACTCAGGCTCTTAAAAGAAACAGAACTTTATTAGAAAGAGAAAAGGTAAAAGAAGCACCTCTGTAAAATTAGAAGGGAAGCTAATCTCACAAGGCAATCAGATTTAAAACACAGAGAATTTCCCTCTGGACAAAAACTTTAAAGTTACAAAAAAGAAAACCAGGAATACACCTTCCTCTCAGTACAGAGAAAATCACAAGCCAAAACAAAAGTAAACTAACTCATTTCCTTGCTAGTACTTACTAATTCTAATGGAGTTGGATTGCTTGCTTTCTTGATCTCTTTCCGGCAAGCACACAGAACAGACAGACCAAACCTTCCCTTTCCCCACCCCCCAGCCAGATTTGAAAGTATCTTGTCCCCTTATTGGTTCTTTTGGTCAGGTGCCAGCTAGGTACCTGAGCTTCTTAACCCTTTACAGGTAAAACGATTTTGTGCCTGTGGCCAGGAGGGATTTTATAGTACTGTATACAGGAAGGTTGTTACCCTTCCCTTTATATTTATGACAAATGCACTAGCAAATTCTGCCAGGTTCTAGTTATAAATCCTTCAAGCACCAGTACAAGAACCTGGATAGACAGATTGACATGACTGTTCTGATGGAAATGAGGGTTTCAAAAACATTAAGTGGTTTCTATTAACAGTAGGCTTTTAAAAACTTAAAACAAAACATAAAAACTCCAACGACCTCCCCCTAAACTTTGAGCTGGAACCACCTGACAGAGTCACTTGAAAATGGAGCAGTTAGAGAATCAGATCAGACCAGGTAAAACAGTTATTGCAATTCTGCCCCTCATTTACATAGCCCCTTTTGTTCCTTGTGCTCCATGCTATCCTCTCACCTCGCTCTTCCCTTCATCTATTTATCTCATTCTTGGATTAATGCCTTTTGCCTTGTCACCCCTTATGCTTCCATCTGTTTCCCAAGTGTGACGGGTTCCCTCCGGGGTGCCACCTGGAACTGGGGTACCACTAAGCCCCCTGACCCACCAGCCTAGGCTCCCTCTCACACAAAGGCCTCCAGCCTGCACTTTCACCAGCATACATACAGGTAGAGACATACCCAGCTGCACTTACATACAGACACTCTGACCAGCCACTGCATAGGAAGGCTACAGCTAGGGTAACTCCCAGCTCCTCAGGCATGCACCCCCTCTGGAGTGTAAACCCAAAATTATACCATCTTGTGCTGCACAGGGAACTGTACAGTGTAAGCTCATAAAATTTGCCCCCTCCCTCAATGTGGAGAGGAATATGCAACAGCCTTTTGCTCCTGAGCTAAGATTCCTATACATTTCACTCCAACTCACTGGTTTAGATAAAGCAAAAACAAGTTTATTAACTACAAAAGATAGATTTTACATGATTATAAGTGATCAAAGCAGATTACCTAGAAAATAATCAAAAAATGCAAACTAACCTTAATATACTAAATAGATTGGATATGAATCGTAGACTCTCACCCAGAGATAATACAAGCAGACTGCAGATTCTTAAGGGGCAAGCTGCACTTGCTTTACAGATTGGAATCCCCAGGTGTTTCATTCACAGGCTAGAAATCCCTTTAGCCTGGGTCCAGGATACATGTGCCAGCAGACTAAGTGACCTTGGGTGAAATCCTGGCTTCACGGGAGCCAATGGGAGTTTTGCCTTTCACTTCAATTTGGCCAATTTACTCCTTGTCTTTTTATGGCCTGACCAAAAACCTACTGAGGTCAAGGGAGTCTTTCCATTGATTTCAGTAGGTTTTGATCGGAGCCTTTGTGTGTGTGTTTATAGCACTGCACGGCCGAGCTGTGTTTTCTCTATAGCAGTAGGTTGAATTGTGGTGGGGATTGGATTGAGAGGGAGCTGATGAGTTTGGTTGGGCCAACAACTATTCCCTCGAACCAGGTGGAGGCTAGTTATAGTTTAAAAACTGATCTGTAGAAGCACCTTAAGCTTTGGAGGCGCCCATTTTTTTAAAAAAAAATCTAACAAAATAAAAATGAACAGTAAAGATGATTAAAAATGCAACCAAAATCCATATTTTTACTCCATGAACATTTAATTGAAAAATATGGGAAAAGTTTCAAAAAGGTATTGATAAGTTTAAATAATTAAAAATAAAGATTCTCTAAGGTGACAGTTGTCACTGTGATAGCTCAGTGACTATAGTTATTGGTCTGATGAAAAGGGTTAATCTGAAGTTCCCTGCTGAATGACCTGAGTTCCTGAGGCCTGGTCTACACTACAGAGTTAGGTCGACGCAAGGCAGCTTACATCGACCTAACTATGGAAGTGTCTACACTTAAATTTCGCTCTCGCCAACGTAACTGTCCCACTACGCCAACTGAACTCCACCTCCATGAGTAGAGTAGAGTCAAGGTAAATGTAGTTAGGTCAACACCGTGTCAATGTAGACACTGCGTTGCTTATATCAACTGTTACTGGCTTTTAGGAGCCTTCCTACAATGCCACCACACTGACAGTACAATCAATACAAGCATTCCTGCCAAGGTCGCACTGTACCAACACAAGGAGCAAAGTGTAGACAGACACAAGCAATGTAATTACTGTGGTGGCTGTATGCCGATATAAATTAGGTCGACTTAATTTTTTAGTGTAGATATAGCCTCAAGGAGAATATGTCCCAATTAATGTACCTGTCAGAAAAAACTTCTTTATCCTCTCCCAGCCCCCTGATCTGTAAACACAGTGCCATATGTCCATGGTCCTTTGACAATTATGGTGCTACAGATTCTTATTTACCCAAACACTGCTGTTGGTAGCCCAGATTAATTTACAGTATAGATATTAATTGCAAGGAAGGGATCTTGTTCAATCTTATGTTGTTTCTCTTCCCTTCATGAATTCGTAGGGTTGTGTGACTGCAACTGAACCTTTGCACAAAGGGTCTTATCTAAATTGAAGTCAATGGGAAACTTTCCATTGGTGTCAATGGCTTTGGACCAAATCCCCATTAGGAAATGAAATTGCTGCCAACTTTCAGGGGATTGAGAATAATAACATTAGGACATAATACATGGCTCCTGGTGTATTGCTAAAGCACCAGTGTTTGGAACTCTTTTGGATTGAGGATAAGCATTGCCAAACAAAACATGGGAGCACCTTCTCTGCACAGCCTGCATTCGAGGTGGCAGGAGCCTCTCACCTTGCTTTGGAACTATTCCCCTGGTTGATGTTCTCTTCCCAGTTTAGGTGAAGATCAAAGCAGCACTGGCAGGCTGCTGTGTCCAGTCCTCCTCAGCTGGATGGAGGAGCCATCTGGTTCCTCATGTGTCCACATCAAAAAAAAAACCAACAAAAAACCAACATTGAAACAAGTTGGCTCCTTGTTGGGAGTCTGAACAGAGAGCCAGTGACTGAATTGTCACAGATATTGAACTGCCTTGCCATACCTCAGAGAGGTCTATCTAGGTCAGCACTGAGAAATATTGGTAGGGAGTGTGAAGAAGTTTGTACTGTCATTGTACCTATTCTCAAAAAGAAAAGGAGTACTTGTGGCACCTTAGAGACTAAGCAATTTATTTGAGCATAAACTTTCATGAGCTACAGCTCACTTCATTGGATGCATCATTAAAGTTTATGCTCAAATAAATTGCTTAGTCTCTAAGGTGCCACACATACTCCTTTTCTTTTTGTGGATACAGACTAACATAGCTGCTACTCTGAAACCTGTACCTATTCTGTGGTTTAATGATCTTCGTGCTCCAGGGCTGTCAATCCAAAACCTTTTGCCTTTTCACTGTGGTTTTGTCTAGATTAAGAAAAGTGGCTGGGATTTGCTAACATGCTGGCTAAACATGGCCTGATCATGACCTTTCCCCTTGTGAAGCCACAGGTTAATCATTTTAACCTCAATTTAGCTGGCTGAGGTCTGCCCTAGGCTTTCCACCATGTAACCTCTAGCCTACCTGTACACTAGGGATAAGGTTGTGGTTAGGCCAGGGTTATTTAGTGCATGTTAGCAGACCATGACCTAACCCAGACTTCTTTTCCTAATCTAGATAAATCCTGTAAGAATATTCTTTTACAAAGAGAAAAAAAGGAAGCTAATTTTCAAAAGGGCCTTTTACTTTTCTAAACCTTAAAACCAATAAAGAAGAATAACCACCCAGAAATAAACTTATACTTTGCATTGTTTAAGTGAATACTGAATTACAGATTATAGCATTTTCATGACATCCTGCCAATGTGGCTATTCCAAATGGGTTCAGAACTAAAGACTGGTCTCCAACTGGCTCCTAGGCTCCAAAGTTGCTAAAGATCAAACACAATGGGCTATAAATGTTTCCGATAACAGTTTATGCAAACCCTAACAAGGCTGCATATTTAGAATAGGACAAAATTATTACTGTACCCTGTGTGTGAGCTCAAACCATCTAACTGTTGCATTTGCTTAATTAGTGATAACTCTTTCTTTGGGAAAAGTTTAATGTTATCCAGCTTATTAATAATAAATTTGATTACAATGGAGCTGTATTATGTCTCAGAAATCTAAAAGGGCTATTGAACAAACATGTCATTCTACTTGCTAGGAAGCAGATGTATTGCATTGTTCATCATAAACTTGAGGGAGGAAGCAGCCAGCTTAATTTAGTGTATATATTATCCTCAACATTAAAAGCACCAGGAATTGCTCACTGATTTATATTATTATTTTTATTATTTAGCAAAAATTTAACATTATAAATAAAGATTAGCCATATCTGTGACTACATCTAAGTAATACAGCTGCCTAAATTGCTTCCCTAAAAGAACATATCTGGCAACAAGAAATTGAATCGTTATGGATGGGAACTAACAATGAATCTTCAGAGTGAGTTTCTGTATGTGAGTAAATTATTGAAGTTCAGCTGATCAAACTGAATATTGACATGGGTCTGTTACTTCTTCACATGCTTTCATAGCCACTTGTTTGTACGTTCTTGTGTAGAGCGAAGGTAGTGAGATCAACCAGGGAGATTGGGACTGAGTCCTTCAATAATCAGAGGAAAGGAAGACCATGATCAGTAAGGACCACAGAATACATTTTCTTCAAATTTTATTATGGTTGGACTTTATCTCCCAAACTACCCAGAACTTGTTTGTCTGGGTTGTCTATCAGTATATGCAAGATTAACATGTGTTAGGTAATCTGTGAGTGTTTGAGTCGAGTCTAGACACAATCTGCGCTATTCAGAGACTAAGAATGAGGTTTGCTTGTTTGTTTGTTTTTTGCTAGGAGGAAGACTTCACAACTCCCTTTTGTTATGTTTTAATATTAGCCAACGTGAGGAATTATGAGTTCTTGATGCAGTTAGGGCTTGAAAAGGCCCTCCTTTCAGCAAAGCACTTAAGCATGTGTTTAAATTTATCCTGATGCAATGGGATTTAAGCACATGCTCAAATGCTTTGCTGAATCAGGACTTAAATATTTTAAATTGTGGCCAGTATTTCTTAATAATAGGCACAGCGCTACAAGCAATGGTATAGCAAAACTCTTTGGACTTGGACTTGAGATACAATTTGGTGTGATCCTGCTAGATTTTTGGTTTGATTTTGCAAACTCTCTTTATGCAGAATTTCCATTGAGTTTAATAGGAGTTTTGTACATTCTAGGGATGCTGGATTGGGACTTTAAGTGAGGCTGAAGCAATGAAAAATTATGAGAATCTTTGAAAGCTGTGAAAGTTAAGTAAAACTGAAGGAACTCAACCCAATACATCAGTGCTTCATCTGTAGATTGCTTCTGATGAATGGTTTCACAGGAATGTTCCTATTGTATTCAATATATTCTCAGCATTTTGATGAAGATGAAGTGGGTGAGGTAATATCTTTTATTGAATCATCTTCTGTGGACCAACGTAAGTTGATTCAACAAAAGATGTTACCTCACCCATCTTGTCTCTCTCATATACTGGGGCCAACATGGGACCAACAACAGCACTGCAAAAAACATTTTGATGCACGTTTTAATTTCATACTGAAACCACACCTGTTGGGGCTTGATCTTGCGGTCTCTGTGCTCCACAATGCTGAAATGAACAGCTGAATTAAACACAAGAGGGTATTGGGCAAAAGGAGAATAATCATAGTACTCAATGGAGGAAACAATCATTTTCCTTTTTCCTTTTACTGTTAGGTTTTGTTGCATAATAGCAATCATCTCGATTGCTCTGGAGCATACTCAGAGCAAAAAAACTTTTGAGACTAATTAGCTTTGTTTCAGGGTTGCTTCAGACGTAGCAGCTGTTTCTAAATGTCTGTACTGCAAAGTAATAGAAATACTCTCTGGAGTTTCTTCCCTAGTAGTACTGCATTTTGATAGGGTGATAGTTGTGATCAAATTCAGTTAATAGGAAAGCATCACTGAACTCTTCATAAACATCCCCTGTCCTCCAAATGCTCTTGTATCTCCAACGAATACACAAGCAGTCTGAATTCCCAGTTCAAATATTCAGGTGAAGAAGCTATTCACAGACTATGAAAGCTGCTGTTCATTACAAAGGATAGTCATCCATTACTCTTGACAGGAATTAATTATTCTGAGGCACAGAAAGGACCTGCTGATCTAACGACTTCCACATTTTTCTTGTGGGGATGGGAGAAAAGATCTTTTATTGGACGTTGTGCAATGTTTTTATGCAGCAAAAAGCCAAGCCTTTCCAAAGGTGCTGGAACAATGTGCATAGTGGGGGTGCTGAGAGCCACTGACTGTAAACCCTGTATAATGATGGACTCTCCTTCCAGCCTGGGTATGCAGCAGCACCCCTAGTTTCACCACCTGTGAGCATCTCTCTCTGGGAGACTGACCTGACTCCTCTTGAAATCAAGGGGAATTTTTCCATTGACTTTAATGGTAGTTCTGGGTTCTTGTTGTCTGTCTCACTCTGCCTGTTGTATGGCCCCTATTATTTGTAGTCAGCAGGGAACAACTACCACCCTCCTTTCACAGTGAGCTACTGAGGCACAGAGGGTGGGATTCAAAAAGGTGCTTAGTCACCCAAGCCCCCAGACTTAGGCACCAACGTCCTGATTTTAGGTGCCATTGTGATCCATAACCCCCCTGCTCGGCTGCCACTAAACCCTGTGGGCACCTAAACTTGCTTGGCACCTACATTTTTGTGGTAAAAGTCCCCTAGGTGCCTATGTTTCTGCCTCCAAGTATGTGTACTGCAGCCTTCCCCTGGCTGTCTGGACACCTATCTCCTGCGTAAGTCTCAGAGAGAATCATGAACCAGGGAAAGGTTGGTGTGACAGGTTCTGCCGGGGTGCCATTTGGAACTGGTACCACTGGGGTACCACTGAGCCCTCTGACCCACCAGCCTGGGTTCCCTCTCACACTGTGCTGCTGTGACAAGCTGCAAAGCCCTCCAGCCTGCACTCTCACCAGCATTCACATAGGTGGGGTTACACCCGGCTGCAGTTACGTGCAGGTTCTCTAACCACCATCCTCCCAGCCTAGGACCCCAGAGCAGTACTGTCCTCCCCTGGTCAAATCTGGCCAATATATGGGTTTAATACCCGGCCCACCTCTGCCTCAATGTGAAGAGGAGAATAGGGGATGCAAACATCAGAGTTGAGTGCCCTAACCACTGCGCTAAGGGTGAAAAGGGAGGTGGTCCTCCTTGTCCTCGCCTTCCTCATCTCCCCATCTCCCCCGGCTGTTTTGTGGAGATCTAGGCAGTCACCGAGCACGCCTGCTGCCATAGGCGCTGACTTTTATTTTTTCCCGGGGGCACTCTACCCCTGCTCAGCATGAGGCCCCGCCACTACTTCACCTCTCTTTCCGATGCCTTGCTCTTGCTCTGCCTCTTCCCCCCCACTCTGCCCCCTTCCCCGTGGTGCCACCCTTGCTCCACCTTTTCCTGCTCCCATTCCACCCCCTCCCTGAGGCCCCCATACGCACACTGCTGGCTGCTCTCTGCCCTCTCCTAAACCCCTCTCCCAGCTGCCGAACAGCTGAATGGGGGCGGGCTGCCAAACAGCTGATAGGCAGGGCCCCACAGAACAGCTGTGGCTGGTGGGTGCTGAGCAGCCACTATTTTTTTCCATGGGTGCTCCAGCCCAAGAGCACTCATGGAGTTGGCATCTGTGCCTGTTGGATCAGAACCCACACACACATTAGGTGGACAAATGCCTATCTTCCCCCAGCTCGTTACTTGCTAGCAGAAAGAGGCACCCCCCTGAAGCCCGGACTTAGGCACCTATCTCTGAGAGCGGGTTGGAGCTTAGCACATACCTTTCTCATTGGCATCTCCCATTAGCTAGCTTAGGCAGTTTCCTTCTTAGCATGTGCTGGCTTTTGTGGATGGCATTCTAAGGCACCGCTCTGTCTCCATTCATTGTATAGGGCGCCTAGGTACCTAACTCAGGCTCTGTGAATCGTGGTGTGTTCCTGTGATTTTTCTCGGCACTTAAAAGCTGTTGCAATGCTCAGTGCCGAATTGCCTACGTCCCTTTGTGACCAGAGAGAGAAAGTGAATTTTTGAAGGTCACATAAAGAATCTATGGCAAAGCTAGGAATTGAACATCCATCACCTGAGTCACAGGCCAGTGCCTTGCCCACAGTACCATGCTTCCTTCTTCTGCTAGGGTGAATTATTGTGCTTTTCAGATTAGTTATGAGTCAACTTCTAGGGCTGCAATAAAGCTGGAGTGTCAGAAATCACAGGCAATAGGGCTGGCTCGTTTCTGCATGCTCCTTCTGCATGCTCTTTATGGATCCCAAACACACGGTGGAGTAACAGTCACAGTGTTCGTCAATGTGGGGATGCATTTTAACAGACTATTCCCATGGCTGTGTTTGTAAAATGGAATTAAAATTATTAGAATTCATCTAGCTAGGTAATCACAACGCTGCCCAGAGTTAGGTCTCTGGCTTTTACCCAGCGTGCTATATATCAGATGGCTGTGCCATTGCTTGATTGATTGTTTGACACCCTGCTGGTAACCTGCCACATTGCAGGTCATGCACAAGGAAGCTAGTCAGAAATATATAATAGAGAGCTTCACCGAGCACAGTGGGAGATGATAGCTTTAAGTAATGAAGCATAATCCTCCCTGCTTATTGCAATAGATGAATTCGGTAGCTCGTGTTTGACGATGCCATCTAGTGGCTGAAATAAGATTAGCTAAAACTATTAGCCCTTCCCTCCCCCCCCCGCACTTTCTGTTTTTTTTTTAAAAGTACTGATGAGATTCCTTCTTACGGAATTTCAGGAGACAGACTTCATACATCCAATGACAGGTTTCAGAGTAGCAGCCGTGTTAGTCTGTATTCGCAAAAAGAAAAGGAGGACTTGTGGCACCTTAGAGACTAACAAATTTATTAGAGCATAAGCTTTCGTGAGCTACAGCTCACTGTAGCTCACGAAAGCTTATGCTCAAATAAATTTGTTAGTCTCTAAGGTGCCACAAGTCCTCCTTTTCTTTTTACATCCAATGAGTGACTGACAGCTAAATGAACTGCACAGTTAGTGGAATAGCGTGGCATGGCAGAAAGGACATCTGGTCAATATCAATTTGCAAGTGGAAGGAGAGACTGAGTTTAAGCTGAAAGGAAAATAAGGAAGTGGTTTTCAAATTTCTGAATGGACTGGGATGTATCCATAAGTTGTCCACAGCTACGGAAGTAAGAGTAATTTAGAACAAGTAGTGATGCTATGGAGTGACTAAATAGAATCTGTGAAATGCATTATTTATTTGTATTACAGGGGGGCTGAAAAGCCCCAGCCAAGATCAAGGCTCCATTGCATTTAGTGCTGGACATATTCCATAGTAAGGGACAGTTCCTGCTCCAAAGAGTACAATTTAACTAGACAAGAGGGGGAAAGGGGGGATTTACACATGGAGAACTGATACCCAAAGAGAGAGAGACAGATTACTTGCCCAGGGTTTATGGGATGTCTGTGGAACAGCTGGAAATTGAGCTGAATCCGGGCTGGTGCCAACAATCACATGACTCTCCCACTTCACAACAAAACAAACCCTGAGCCTTTTAATGCTAGAAAACTCAATCTAACGCCAGGTGGAATTACCAGTCAGTTCACTTGGCTGTTGACAGCTGCACCTGAATTTGTTAGGAGCATACAAGGCAATAAAGCACTTGACTACCACACCTCCCATTTCTTCAGTACACCCAGGGCCATGTCAGTTAGTGCCACCCCCTTACTTTCCAGAGATAGCATCCATGTAACATCTCTATGAATCCTTCCTGGGGACTGCTTTATGAGTGCCACTTTTCTAGATGAGTTGTGTCAGTGGAAGCTGGAATGCCTATAAGTGCACAGCATACATGATTGCATAGAAAAAGAAAAGGACGGTTGACATTATACACGCATAGGATATACCCTTGCAGGTTACACAGGTTGTGCAGTAGTTACTGTGAAGATGTAGGGACATCAAGAAATAGTTGAAAGCTCTAATTTTGGAAACACTGAAATATGATGTTCCTGAAACCCAATGTGAAATTGACATTTGTCAGCTATTCACTGAATAGCAGCCATGAAACTGACCAGAATGTCAATTTCCTTAGCAGGTCTGCAGCAGGGAGCCAGCCTGACTTGTGATGGGCCCCCAGGGCTGCTAGGCTCTCTTCTCCTGCTGGGGCTCTAGAGTCTGGCAGATGTCCTGCCATGGAGTGGGGATCTTAGCAGCCTGAAAAGACCTGGCTTTAGCCAAGGCTGCTGCCACAGAGCAGGGACCCTATCAGCTCCCAGAGACCTGACTTCAGCCAGGAATCTGGGGTTGGCAGGCTCCCTGCCACAGTATGGGAAAATTCCCATATTTAAAACTGTACAATTATAGGAATCAAATATGCTGGTCCATGTGACGATAACCTCCAAGATCAACAAAGAAATATATGCTTGGGGTTTTTTTTTTGTTTACAAATTACATGTATTCATGTACTGTAATTACAGCACTGGTTTGACAGATATGTGGGCACAGGAGGAAACTAAGTTTACCAAATGACTAAATGGTTGATCCATGAAGTCATTGCCTCAAATTTGCATCCTAGGGATGTCAATGAAATCTTCAAGGTATCTTATCTGGCAAGCACTTGTACAATCATATCTCTCACTGACTGGTCATGCTCTGAGAAAGTCAGGGTATTAGCTGCTGTTCACAAAAATGGGGCCGCTCTGGCTGTGGCTTGAAGAAGTCCTCTCTGCTGTCTTGTTTGGACACTTATTCCCTGATTCTAATCCTGTAAATTGCTCTGTGCGGGATGCAACAGGGACCAGTGAGAGGTTGTGTCACCCCTTGACCTGAAACCTAAGTGGCCTAAAATCCTCAGCTTCTATAGCTCCCTGTCTCGATGCTCCCAGCCAGCAGACAACTGTACACTGAGTGTCTGTGTGATAAATAGCCCTGGTTTAGCAACTCTGACTCCAGAAGTCTGCTTGTTACAACACATCCACACTCTGCTCTTCACCAGCCTTGATTACTACTAGTCAAGTGACCTCAACATACCCCCCATTCTGAATGTCCCCAAAACCATCTGCCCTGAAATGTCCAGCCCTCTATGGAACATTTGATAATAAGGTCTGTTGCTCCTTTAAAGAGACAAAAACAGTTTCTTGCATTAACTAGAGTTAAACAATCACTTTGATTCAAACACAGCACTGGGTTAGTTTAGATTGAAAGTAAATGAAGTTTATTAACAAAAAGAGAGGATTGGAAGTGAGTTCAAGTGTAAGGGAGAAAAACAGAAATGGTTACCAGCAAATAAATGTGAGAAAGTGAAATCCCTTGGGGCTCTTTGCCCCTCTCTTTTTTATAATCCAGTGAACCTTTGAAATGTGCCCTTCTCAAAGTCCAGTGCCCCTGCTGTGAGGAGAGGTGCCATGGAGTCTGATGGAGAAGGTTCCATGCTGGTTTCTTCCCCACTGGTGCTTTCTATCATGCATGTTGATCTGACCCTGCAGCCTCCAATATGCCAGTGAATGGCCGCTTGACTGTAGTTACTAATTGTCTGTGATTGCACCTGGATGGAGGCATCAGCCTTTTTGTCTGGAAAAAACCTGTTTAACTGCACCCTACACTTACTGGTTCAAACACATGTTAGTCCCATATTTCTTTCACATTTGTACAGTCCTTTGGGCATTTACCGTACATGCAACATAAAAGAATATTAATGATCACTGTGTTACTGGTTTTTCCAATGATACCTTACACAACACCTGTTAGATACAGATTATGATGTATACTGAATCGGGGTACACTGAACTGGTCAGGCCAGCTGAAACGCACTACCTGATACCAGAGCCCCTTGCTCTCTGACACTGGGATGCTCTTAGGGTCACAGCATGTTTCCTCCTTCACCAGATGGGGGACTCAAGGCCTAATAGTGTTTTTAGTAGCATGTGGGCACAGAAGTCCACCAGCAAGATCAAAGCTTTAAACTGTACCAACTCTATCTTTGGCCATTAGAAATGAGAACTCTCTGGTGTTTGCATCTCCTGTTGTTGCATTAGCTGTAATGGCAAAAGTCTTCAAGAGTCCTCCCTACTGGGAGTCAGGTTCTGCCCCTTTACTTCTTGTTGTTGATTATTAAGGGTATTTTAACTCATATTATTTTATTGTGTGCTGATGCATTTGTGAGAGGGGCTCTTCAACTGTCAACTTGATTTTTAGTCTATTTAAAAAATTAGCTGTGAGAGGTACTATATTTGCCCCACAGCCCCCTGGCCAAATTTGTAATTCTGCAGTTGCATTTCCTACATGTTCAATAAAAACTCATCAACGCATCTTAAAATAGGAATATTAAAGACTTGTAGCAAACTATCCAGGAACAGTCTCTAGACCAGGAAATATTTGGCAAATATTATAATATAATAATATATTATAATAATATAATAACTAATATAAAATAATAAAAATGTACAAGTAATTTATAGGCTGTGCGTGGAGAGAACCATCACTGAATACATTATTTGCTGCATGTTGTTCACTCAGGTCTAAATATACATGGAGCTTGCCACCTGATATAAAGAAAAGTGAGTACTGCTCCAATACAGTCAGTCGACTAAACTAGGGTGGGATTTTTAAAATTGCCAAACATTGTCCTAAATTTCCTCCCATTGAAGTCAATGGGCATTTTTCCACTGATATCAATGGGAGCGGAGTTAGGTTAACCTGGATCACAGCTGAAAAATCCCATCCCTAGTTTTGAAGAGCCTGGGCAATGGAAATATAATCTGTGCTTCTTACTGATGTAATTGTTTTTCGGGCTCCTTCCTGCCACATATGATATAGCATTGCAGTTTAGCATTGCAATGTCAAAGGTACAGTGCTTGACACCTTCACTCGCTTATGGCTTTTTTTATATTCTACAAAGCAGCAGAATTTTTAAACTGGATGGGATAGCGGGATGGGACCTTTCCAAGTCTTTGCACTACTTTAGTTGACTGATCTTTCTTCAAAATATTTGTTATTGCCTGCTCTTGTGAGTGTCTGCTAAGTTGCAAAGTTAGCTGCAGTGTAGTGTTCAGAATTGACGTAGATCTAAACCTGAGCAGTTGTTTGGGTTACACCCAATCATTGATGTTTCAGAAAAACAAGGCTAACACATGTTTAATGGCCGTGTGTCAGCACCACAATTTGAACCACTTGTGTCATTTGTTCAAACTTCCAATAAAAAGGCCAAGAACAGAATGATCAGCACCTGAGAAGTGGACACCAAAGTCACTGAGATCTGACCAGGGAAAAGGTCTTCCTAGAATGGTTTGCACGCCTTCCACAGAGGGAGAGAAGATGATCCAATGCACAGGGTACTAGCCTAGCCTAGCTTGTGGGATGCCTGGGTTCAATTCGCTCCTGTGCCACACACATCCTGTCTGAGCTTGGATAATTCATTTAGTCTCTCTGTGCTTCAGTTCCCTATCTGTAAAATGGGAATAACAGCACTTCTCTTCTTCAGAGGGGTGTTAACAGGATAAATACATTAAAGATTGTGAGGTGTTTGGCTAGTCCAGTGATTGTGGGTGGGGGTTATAAGTACTGTAGATAGAAGAAGCAGGGAGTATCAGATGTCTCTGTGGCACAGTTTCCAAACCCACAGAGAGCTCACTGCAGAATTGGGATGGAAGGGCTAATGCAAGAGGGGGGATTGCACAATACCCTCCAGCAGCGACTCCACAGATGTTGCCACTCTTATTAGGAGAGGGATCAGTGTAGTATTAATTCTGGTAAAGTTTTGGGGGAGTATTTCAATTGCCTTGGCTAAGCTTTGGTTTTCCTTCTTTATTGAAATTTTCTTGTATGTTTTTGCATCCCTATGGTGGTAGTCTTACAACCGCCAGGAAAGGCTGTGAATCGGGGCCTGCATACACATGTTGGGTGAAATCCTGACCCCCATAATGGCAAAATTCCCACTGACTTCAGTGGGACCAGTATTTCACTCTTTGAGTCTGTTGCAATAGTTACCATAGCGTTCTGTGTACTAACCATTATGAACAGTGGCTCCTAGCATCCCATCTTGTCCAAGTGCTTCCAAGGCATATTGCACCACAGTGGCTGGTCTGGTGTGGATCAGTATGCTTTATGTTGATCCATGCCTTATACTGTTAATATGCTGGGCATTTCTCCTTCTGTCTTTGCAGTTAACAAGTATGTGGTCAGAGTGTATACCGGAGACATTAGTGGCAGTGGAACAGATGCTGATGTCTTCATTAACATCTTTGGCGAGAATGGAGACACAGGTATTCAAATGCAAATCATTTCCTAAAATACTTTTTCCTGCTCTGCCCTAGGCGAGCCTGATATCTGAACAACAAACAGCACAATCTGGAAAATGCAAAATGATTTGGCTCCGTGTAAGGACAACAAATGGCCTGTCTAGTTTAGGATTTTTCAGACCCATAATTTTCAGCAGGTGCAACAGCAGAACAGCTGGAATGTGAACAAGGGTCAGGCTTTTCTACCTCTGTGTCATCTAACACAAAAATTCCTGGTATAGACACTCGGGCATAGACCAATTCAACAGGGAAACAATCCACTAAAATATCTGATGTTCATGTGATACCCATATATGAAGGGAAAGCAAAATATTGGCAATCCCTTTTGGGAAGCTGAGAGAAGAATTTTGTCCACACATATTATTTCAAACTTTAATTGTGGACTATGATTGAATCGCTGTCCATTTAAAGTGCGATCATGTCACCATTTGTATCACTATTTAATTCAAATCAGCTGATAAGCTGCATTTATTTTATGAAACAGAGGCTGTAGCAAAACATGATAATATGCACTTGATTTTAGTAAACATTATGTTTCATCTATAAGATCAGAATAATAACTAGAGATGGGCCCAAACCAAACCCACCCTTACAGAAAAGTCTTCAAGGCTTCAGTAAAAAAAATTAAGTCCTTTCTATAATTTAACTATCCTATAGAATTTAATAGAGAATGATATAACTTCTCTTTCATTCTGTGAAATGGTTCATAAACATCTATTGAAAGGATTTCATTCCATATTAAATTCTATGGGCTTTTAGAGTAATTAATGTAGTACACTATTGGTTTTATCCCTGTTCAATTCTTTAACACTTTTCCATAAAAACAAACTCCTTTGAGTTCACAGGTGCTCAAAATCCAAACCTGGATCCTAATTTTGCAAATAACTCCTCTCTTTATAGTGGTCTGGAACAAAATCCAGGATCCAAATGCCCCTGAGCTTTGAGACATGGTAAATCTGAAATTCTGCAGCTTGTATCTACCCCTAAAAGTATTTTAAATGGTTGGATAGATTTTTAAAAACAGAACTGTTTGAAATGTTGCAATAGAGAAAATAAAAGAGATGCCCATTCATCTATTTTTGGAAACTTCTGAGTGATGTAAGTAACTGCTGTAGGGTGACCTTGCTTGGAGAAGCCTCCTACAGCAAGTCATTACATGACAGGTGTGCCTGCCTCAGTTTCCCTTTCACACAGGCTTGCTTAAGTAGTACCCCTCCTTAGGGCCAGTCAATTACCAAAACATAGAGTAAATAATGCCAAGTAAGAGTCCCAACTATCGTTTACTTCTCACACTCACTGTTTATAGTCCTTAAAACTCAGTTCTTCCCTGTGGGAATCCCTCCAGCCTCTCTGCTGGAAGTCCTTCCATACCATAGTGCAGTATCTTCTGTCACACCTGGACTATTCATCATACACCTCCTGTCCTTTTACCAGGACAGCCACCACTTCTCAGCCCAGGTGGGGTGTAGCCCCACTCTTCCCAGTGGGAACTCTCCCTGCCGCTCTGCTGGGAGCCCTTCAGCCCTCTGGCTCCAGCTCAGGCTTGTCCACTGGTAAGTCACTGCTCCCCTGCCGTCAGCCCTCTCTGGTCCTTGGCTCCAGCTCTCGGACGTGAAAGCCAGAAGTCAACTCCCTCTGCTGTTCTCCTGCCTCCAGCCCTGGCTTGGGGAGATCAGCCAGCAAACCCCACTTGCTACTCTCCTGCTTTTTTTGTATTCTGAAGGAATGGTGCTTTGTCACTGGATTATAAAGTTCCCTGTCTTCTACTGTCTGCACTGTATAGAAGCAGTGCTTTGGGACTGGTTGATTTAGTCATAACAGTAGCATTGCTAGACAGAGATTTTTTTAATGCATAAATATGTACTGATTCCTTCACCAACTTTTTTCCACCTCATTCACCTTTCCCTTTGCTGTTGTTTGGTTTAGGGGAGAGGAGACTGGACAACGACAAGGACAACTTTGAAAAGGGAGCAGCGGACAAGTTCACCCTTGATGCTCCAAATTTGGGAAAGTTACGGAAAATTACCATAGGCCATAATAACAAAGGTGGCTCTGCTGGCTGGTTCCTTGACAAGGTTGGTTTTTCCCTAGGAGACAGTTAGTTATGGCTGCACTGAGATCAAAAAGTCTAACTTTTCATCTGCTCACTGGTTTGATACCAACAGACCCAAATACTCACTGGTAATTTGGTCATTCAAGTTTCTTGTTACTCAGAAAGATGCGAGTCAAGCACTCAACATTCAAAGCTAATAACCACACCAAAATCTTCTGAGATAATTGATTTTTAAAACTGAAAATCTGGTGTTGACGATGGTATGTGAACGGCGAGTGCAGGTGTTATAGCAGAAACTTCTCTTACCTGCCCTGCCAGTGGATTCAGTCATGTCCTGCAACACTCTAGTTTTGAGCCTGCTCTAAATAGTTGGTCCAGTAAAATATATCACCTCACCCATCTTGTCCCTCTAATATCCTGGGACCGAGACAGCTATAACACTGCATATATTCTAAATAGAGGTGCTCAAGCAAGTGACCAAAAATCAGAGGCACTGACTTTCTGAGTTCCTGGGGGGTGCTTGACCACCGCTCTGCCCCTGGCCTTGCCCCCACTCCACCCCTTCCTCTAAGCCCCCACCTCTGCCCCACCTCTTCCTCCCCTCGCCTCTTCCCTCCCCCCCAGCTGATCACCAGTGGGTGGGAAGCGCTGTGGGGGAGGGGCAGCAGCTGATAAGTGGGGCCCGCCGGTGGGTGGGAGGTGCTGGGGGGGAGCGGGGAGGACCTGACTGGCAGGGTTGACAGTGGGTGCTCAGCACCCACTATTTTTTCCCATGGGTGCTTCAGCCCCAGAGCACCCATGGAGTCGGCGTCTATGCCAAAAACGGGGACCAGGTTGTAACTCACCATTGACTTGACCTAAGTCAGTGTTCGGGCCCTGGACTGCACAGGTGTCAGTACTCTGCACCTTCTAACATCATCCCTTCCCATCCTCTGCTCTCCTCACTCATTCAGTGAAAGAGAGACAAAGAAAGGCCTGTTAATGTGACTCACCTTTGTGGCAAACACTTATTTTTTTACAGGCCAGTGCAAGGTCCATGCACCACTGAGCTCCCATATAATCCCTCACAATAATTTAGTGGTACAAGGGCACTCTATAGAGATTATACAGTTTAGTGTGTCTTGTTTGAATGAAAACGGTTGTTGCCACCAGACTCCTCCTTGTTTTTATGATTCTACGATCATTTGCATGGTAAATGAAGGGGGGTTTAAATGGGCTACTAACTTTTCTCTGTGTCTGTTAATGTGCTCACTGCTTTTACTCTGAACGACTGCAGCTCACCACCTTCTTTATGCAACCAAAGGGCCTCTCATTAACACTTCTCCTTGTAAGTCCCTGTTTGATTTCTTTCCTCTTCAGCCGCAAACTCTCACTGAAGTTAATGGCAAATTTTTCATTTGGAGCATTTGTGATTAGAGGCACAGCAAATGAGTCAAATTGCTGGACCTCTTACAATACAGAAAACTTACCCATGCAGTAAGTATACCACATCTGGGCAGATTAACCAAAATCGCCCTTGCTATTTCAGAGCGCTTTTATCACAAGTGGGTCCAACTACTACGGAGCACAATATAGGTACCATTCTAAAAGGTGAGCTGCAGTCAGTGGGAATTGTAGATTCCCATGTTAGAAAAACATGTGGAATGATCCATGTTTTGCCTGCAGATCCACCCTGATTTATTTTCAGTAATTCCAGGCATAGCTATAATCCTTGTGTAGGAGATCTTCAAGGAACACCCCTTGTAGGTGCTGTAGGACATAGTGTTGGTGATTCAACAGATGACACATTTTCTGCTGAGTTATTACTGAACCAGCTCCCCAAAATGATGTTAGCTCTGTACTAGATGGTGTCATTGTTCAGATGAGATGCAAAACCACGGTTATAATCTGGTGATTATTATATGTAAAGAAAGGTCCTGATTAGCACCGAAATTATGTGGTAATGAATATCATAGTAATTAGTCCTAAACCAAACTTTATAACCACACCTTCACCTTTGAAACTTTTTGTATGTTTAGTTCAATTATGCACTGACTAAATAGTTCATCTACCCAAACATGATCCAGTGATAACAGCACAGGTTACTTAAATGCTTGTTTAACAACTTGAAAAATAATTACCTTGATATCTGGGTGATATGAATCATTCCCACATCTTACAATAATATGCACCATTTTGGAAACATGGACAGACATAAAACACAAAGAAATATAGAGGAAACATTTTTTAATAAAATAGTTGTGTCTTCTTTCAAAGCTTAACCAGCACAATCTTAACTGTTGTTGTTTGCATTATGATCATGCCCAGAGTCCCCCAGTTGTGCATACCCAGAGAGAGACCCTCCCCTGAAGCGCTAACAATCTAAGTAGACTAGAAAGCCAAAGAGTGGGGAAGAGGTAGTATTATTCCCAAATTTGCAGATTAAGCAAATTTGCCCCTCCCCTGAAGTGTCTGGAAGAACTGGGACTAGAGCATAGATCTCCTATGTGTCAATTCAGTGCCTTGACCTTAAGACCAATTTTGCTGTCTGTCTGACTTTGTCTTTATCTTGGGATCTTGTTGTATGGTTACTCCAGTTAGCTGTCTCTCCCCACTGCAAGGATTGCAAAAAGACTGCTTTTCAAAGCTGGCTTGCCCTAGTTATTAATATCATTTTATTTGCTACGTGCCAGCAATGTTTTTGTGTCCTGTCAACTTGACAGAGTTAAGAGTCTCAAATCGCAAGGCTCATTCTAATTCAAGATGCAGAAGCTAGGCAGCCCTTTCATCCATTTGTTGCTGGCTCTAGGGATGGTCCAGCAGAGTGCCAAGTTTCTCCATCTTGTTGGTGCTCGGGCTTTGTAGGATTGAGCCCTTGGAGAAGAAAGTTAAAGGATAGAAGGTGAAATGAGACAACAGTGATCCCAGTTCAATCAAGTCATTTCTTAGAATGGAACTGCAGAGTGTTTTAGAACAGAAGATAAACACTTATATAACTTACTCAGAGTTCAAACTCCTGGTATTCTCCTATTAGACAATAAAAGGTTAAAGAGTATTTAGATAACTTGAATATATTGACATCAGCAGGGCCTGATGAATGCACCCTAGAGTGCTGAAGGAATCAGTGCCTGAACCATTGGCAAAAAGGCAATTACTGTACTATATTGGGTTGTATTACTAGTAATATCACATGTAAAACAAGTCAGATAATTATTCTGCCATACTTAGCAGTGTTTAGGTCTAGAGCATGTGAAAGTTCAGAGGAGATCAAGAAAGATGATAAAAGATCTGGAAAATAAGAGCTGTGAGTAAAAAGTTAAGTGAATTCAGCAAGTTCTCTTTGGAGAAAATCAGACTGAAGTGAGACAGGGTTAACTGCCTGCAGATGTGTGAACAGATTTTGTAAAGGGGTCAGGGATCAATTATTTTTCCTACTCAGCAAGGACAGAATGGGAAGCTCCTCATTGTAGGGAAGAGGTAAAATGTAGGTTCAATACCAGAAAATGTACAGCGAACATGCAGCCACTGGACCAAGCTCTAAAAGGAGGTTTGGGAATTATTTTCACTGGAAACACTCAAAGATAGGCTAGACCACATTCCTGTTTGAGAGAGATGATTTAGGAGTAATGAATTCTGAATTCAGTTTTGCACATTTACAGGGCGTTGGACTAATCGACCCAAGAGAGTTTCTTTTGGACCCTGCTGAAAATTGTTTAAATAGGTCCAGATCCAAAGCCAATGGAATTCAGTAACTTCCTTGTTACTATAGCTGAAAAGGTCTGTTTACTCAGGAACATCAGAACAAAGAACTGAGGCATACACTTGCAGTTCTAGCATAAAGATGACTCCAACTGGAGTCCTTCCTACTTTATTGAGTGGAGATCTGAATCCATCTTGTTTACCTCAAGCTCAGCTAAGATTGGAGAGTGTGTTTGTTAAATCTGTGTCAGATGGTGCTTGCTTGAAGGAGTGCGTAAAAGGTTGGATGCTCTTGAGGCTAAGCCATAGGACTAGGAGTTGAGGCTCTTTGGTTCTATTCCTCACTCTGCCACTGATTCTTTGAGAATTTGGGTCATTCAATCACATCTCACTCTCCTCATCTTTAAAATAGAGATAATACTTCCCATACACACAGGTGTATTGAAAAGCTTAGATGAGGGTTTGTAAAAGTGCTGCAAGTTTCTCAGATGGAAGGCAGTACATAGGTTATATGTATGTGGTGTGTGTGTGTGTGTGTGTATATATATATATATATATATATATATATATATATATATATATATATATATATATATATATATATATATATGTAAAAACTATGTTAAAAGAGCAATAAGGTTGCAAAGTCAAGTACTCAAAAGTTAGGAAAAGTCAGAATTAAAGTTGCCTGTGCAACCTTAATTCTGCCCTCATGTGTTTATGCATTATGATACAGTCTTTAATTACATGGTCATATGCTATTTTTTTCACCAGACCCGTCTTTTTCATTGCACAGGATGGACAGTGCTCAGTTAATGACCAGCTGTTCAATATTTTGTTTTATCCTCATTGTCACTAGTCAATCCCTGCTCTTTATACAGAATTATCAATTTCAGCCGGGGCTATTCTATTAAGTTCATCACTATAATATCTGAGTGCTTCACAAATGTTAATACATTTATCTTCACAACACCCCAGTGAGGCAAGGGAGTGCTATTATCCCCATTTTACCACTGGGCAATCAAGATGGGAGATTAAGGTCAAAAGTGTCCACTACTTTTGGGTACCCAATATTAGATGCCTAGGACCTGATTTTTCAGAGTCCTTAGCATCATATAGCACTTATATCTTCAAAGCACAGCTTCCATGGATTTCAAAGGCAGCTTTGAGTGCTCAGCACTGCTGCAAACCAGATTCTAATTGGGTACCCAGAAAATGAGGAACACACAATTAGTGGCGATTGGTTAAAATGATTTCCCCAGCATAACACAGGAACTCTGTGGCAGAGAAAAAGTTCAGTTCTCCAGGGAAGCATTCAACTGCCTTAACCATGAGACCATCCTTTCTCATCCTGCAATCCTCTGCCCTCATTTGCTACATACCTTCCAACTTCTACAGCAATTGGGGCGGAGGTCCTACAGACAACAGCCTCCTTTACTAAGCAGCCCCAATTCATCCACAGGAACTGTGGCAACTGATATTATGCAAAGTCTTATAACTTGGCCAAATGTGGATGTTTTTTCCTGGGCACAGCAAAGGCGCATTCCTGACACAAAGGTCATACACCCTGCCAAATTGCAACCCCTCCACCAAAGAATGGCATCACTAGAATTCCCCATCAAAATGGTGGTAAGAATATTTTTAAACGGCAAAATAATGTATTTTCCCTATTCTCTGAAACAGCTGAACCATTTTTTTGCTGAAACTTCAAAGGAAAAGAAAAAGAATGAGCCTTTGTCAGACACGCAGCATAGAAAATTTCGGCCCAAACAGTTAAAATTTTGACAAAGTTATAAACAACTGAAAACATGGTTTTATAATGGCAAGCTTAACTATAGGCATCAAGATGGGAGATTAAGGTCAAAAGTGTCCACTACTTTTGGGTACCCAATACTCTCCTGCCTATAAAAGAAGTAAAGAAATAGTATATAAATTCACCACAACCTCAGCTGGTGTTGACTTCCTGATTTACACCCATTGAAGATCTGACCCAGTATTTTTGAATCCTCAGTACCATGACTAGAAATGCAAGTGTTATCTCACTCTTTAGTATCGTTACTGGATTCTAAACCAAAGTTTGCCATTAAAACTGCCCAATGGGAACAGAGAAAATGTTCATCATAGGGCATAATCACATCAGCCACAATATCAGAGGCTCATTCACCTGCACATCTACCAATGTGATCTATGCCATCATATGCCAGAAATGCCCCTCTGCCATGTACATTGGTCAAACTGGACAGTCTCTACGTAAAAGAACAAATGGACACAAATCAGATGTCAAGAATTATAACATTCAAAAACCAGTTGGAGAACACTTCAGTCTCTCTGGTCATTCGATTACAGACCTAAAAGTGGCAATACTTCAACAAAAAAATTCAAAAACAGACTCCAACGAGAGACTGCTGAATTGGAATCAATTTGCAAACTGGATACAATTAACTTAGGCTTGAATAGACACTGGGAGTGGATGGGTCATTACACAAAGTAAAACTATTTCCCCACATTTATCCCCCTCCCCCCCGTTCCTCAGACGTTCTTGTCAACTGCTGGAAATGGTCCACCTTGATTATCACTACAAAAGGGTTCCTCCCCCCACCCACACTCTCCTGCTGGTAATAGCTCACCTTAAATGATCACTCTGGTTACAGTGTGTATGGTAACACCCATTGTTTCATGTTCTCTATGTATATAAATCTCCCCACTGTATTTTCCACTGAATGCATCCGATGAAGTGAGCTGTAGTTCACGAAAGCTTATGCTCAAATAAATTTGTTAGTCTCTAAGGTGCCACAAGTGCTTTTTCTTTTTACTTACTAAGTTGTGGATGTTGTTGTCTAGTTGTTTATGCTCAGAGTGAGCTTGTCAGCTCTAAATATAAAATGAAATGTGAATAGAGAGCTTAAAGAGAAGCATAAGAAAAGTACTAATTTAAAAGAGATGGCTCCTAACTATTGATAGTCCTATCATGACTGCTACTGGGCACTGCTATTATAGACACCCCCAGTCCAAAGTATCTTAATGGAGCTGTCTTTTTTAGGATCCGTGCCCTGCTGCTGCTTGATTTCCCAGCATGCATTACCACCCAAACTCCGGAGACAAGCTCCATTCCAGGATTGACTATATGCCATTAGAACCGGAGGCAGCTGGCACTACCAGCTACAACCAAAGTCTTAGAGCAGGGGTGGGCACACTTTTTGACCTGAGGGCCACATCTCGGTATGGAAATTGTATGGCAGGCTGGCTGGGGCAGGGGATTGGGGCACATGGGGGGAATGAGGGCTCCAGATGGGCATGCAGACTCTGGGGTGGGACTGAGGCTGAGGGGTTTGGGGTGCAGAAGGGTTCTCCAGGCTGGGTTGGAGAGGTTCAGAGGGCAGGAGGGCGCTCTCGGCTGTGGCAGGGGATTGGGGTGAGGCTTTAGGCTGGGATCAAAGGATTTGGAGGGCAATCAGGGCTGAGGTGGGGGAGGTTGGGGTGCAGGGTGGCTCAGGGGTGCAGGATCTGGGCGACACTTACCTGAAGTGGCTCCTGGAAACAGCGGGCCGTCCCCTCTCTGACTCCCAAGCAGAGGTGAGACAATGTCACTCTGCATGCTGCCCCGTATGCAGGCATCACCCCCTTAGCTCCTATTGGCCATGGTTCCCAGCCAATGGGAGCTACAGAGCTGGTGCTTCGGGCGGGAGCAGTGTGTGGAGCCCCTGGCTGCTCCTGCTTCTGGGAGCTGCTGCACACACAGAGTGGATCCCACTCCCCAGCTGGAGCACTGGAGCAGGGGAACTCAAGGGCTGGATTAAAAGGGTGTGGCCCGTGGGCTGTATTTTGCCCACCCCTGTTTTAGATGAATGATAAGGTTGGGAATCACTGGTGTCTGGATTTTGGAATAAATAGTTCTCAGACTCTCTCCCTATGGCCTTGAAGGCTGAGGGAAATACAACAAGAACAGTCTAGCCTGGAGAGCAAATCTTATTTACCGAAGACATTCACCAGCAACATGAGTGGAGATTCAGATTTTTCATGTCTAGCAGAAAATCTATTATACTCTAATGATATAAAACATTGCAGTATTAATGGTATAATGGTATAAAACATTTATAGTAATGGTAGTAGTAATGGTATAAAACATTTCCTAGTCAACTATGGAAATCTACAAATGTTTTGGAACAAAGGATATAGAAATTGTCATATCTGATCAGACTAAGGGTTTGTCTAGTCTAGTATACTGCCTCTGGTAGTACCAGATGCTTCAGAAGAAGGTCAAGAAACTGCAAAATTGGTAAGAACAGCCTTTCTGGCCGCATAGGGGAATTTCTTTCCTTGGCTTATCAATGTAGAACATATTTAGTGGGCCAGGAAGCCAAGTCCCGCCTAGCTCATGAAGCATAGGTCCATCAGTGACTATTAGCCAGGATGGGCAGAGATGCAAAAGCGTGCTCTGAAGTGTTCCTAGCTTCTGTTTGCAAGAGGCTGGGAATGAGTGACAGGAGATGGATCACTTGATGATTATGTGTTCTGTTCATTCCCTTTGAAGCACCTGGCATTGGGCAATGTCAGAAGACAGGATACTGGGCTAGATGGACCTTTGGTCTGACACAGTATGGCCGTTCTTATGATCTAACTAGCCGCTGTTTCTGCTCTAGGTTCACCCCCCATTTCAGAGGGAGGGTGCAGAACTGTGAAAGCAGGAAGCTGGTAGTTCAGTAACGGAGTCACCGGGTGAAATTCTCTGGCCTGTGTTATGCAGGAGGTCAGATTAGATCGAATGGTCCCTTCTGGCCTCAAAATCTATGAAAAAAAAACTTTGAAAAAGGCATCCTCATGGGGCTACCAGTTTAGCTGCCATCCAGATTAAGGATAGAGAGAAGGCAGCCAGCTGAATCCAGAGAGGAGTAAAGCAGGCCAGCCAGATGGTCCTGCTGTCAAAGGTAGCTGGGAGCTGCAGTAGGGGACAGAGTCTGACAAAGTTCACTAGGCAAAATAGCCGCATTAAAAGGTGATGTATGTGCTGACTGGCTGCAACTCTCTGTCAGCCAAAATTGTGGAGAGGACGGTTTCATCTTGTTCTCCAATAAATGTATTTGTAAGTCAGGTAAGACAGAATGGGCAACTCAAATGCTGCACCTCCCCTACACTCTTTGATCTTCTCTCCATGTAACACCGCCCTTCGCTTTAGCTTCATGTTGGTCACAAACTGTCTCCTCTTCTCCTAGGTGATCATCGAAGACATTGGCAATAAATCTGTGTACGAATTCCCAGTTGGTCGCTGGTTTGCGTTAGATGAAGATGATGGGAAAATCCAGCGGGACATTCTCGTGGGAGGAAGTGAGGCCACAGGTAAAGGCAGTGGGCCTGATTCTGGGGTTGGGGGCAAGGAGAACTGGGGAGGGAGCAAATGTTTAAATAGCACTAAAATGAGATCCAATAAGTGGAGCATGAGAAGTGAATGCCAACCTCCAACATGGTCATAAGGGGCAGGTCACCACTTAGCTGGGTTAGGGTTGGAGAGGCAGATATAAAGAGGCAGAGTCCACTTCTTCATGGTCCTTGGACCACAGGGACCTGTGCTGTGTGGAGATCTCTAACCATGCCCCATTTAGAAGTTAACATGCCATGTTTGTGATTCATCATGGAGACCTGATGTGGACCAGACATCTGTGTCATGCCAGTCCTCTAGGGCCCAGCTCACCAAGCATAGCAGATGCATGACATGTCCATTGGCGTAGGTCAGGAAGCACCTGCATCAGCAGGCTCCAGGCTGATGGCTCATGGAATAAGGATCCAGTGTATGCGTTAACATGTCGACTGTCAGCCTTCAGAATGTGGGTTACCAATGCCAAATGGCTTAATTATTTATCTGAGTAACTGATGAAAACTTCCAATATGCTGCTCATCAATCAAGTTTATGCTTGATACTATTGCTGGGGAAGCAGAATCTCCTTTTACAATGCACTATGTTCAATTCCAAACTCTAATATTGACTTTATGATTGACTAACTTAATTAGAACACAGACAGAGAAATGCTTTCTCATTGTTTGAGGAAATCTGAGCTTCTATGGTTTGATAAAGATGCTCCACTTGCATAGACCATGCCAACATACAAATGTTAATGTAACTTTTAAAAAGACATGACTGTTTATAAAACATCAAGTTCTGAAGTCCCTACTTAAGCAAAAATCACCATTGAAGTTTGAGTTAGTTAACCTGAGCAAAGGCTGCAAGGCTGGACCCAAAATATTTATATGTGCACCTTGGAACTTTCTTATGGTAGTAGGAATGTTTCCTTACTTATTAATGGAGGTTAGGTATGAACATATATGTGGGAGCCAGGAGTGGCTAACTTCTAATAATCCCAGCTGTGCCATCGACTCTGTCCGTGACATTGACGTCTCTAAAGTGAGATTTTCAGATTTTTTCAATGGACATGGAAATTGCCATGCTGGATCAGACCAGTGATTCATCTAGTTCTGTATCCTGGAGCTTATTTTTAGTGGCACTGAAGATCTACAGGTCCACTTCACTTTACTTAGAACTTCTGGTGCTCAGCTCCTCTGAAAACAGGTCTCTCTTACTTAGGTGACTAAATATGGGTCTAGGCACTTAACGTTAGGCACCCACATTTGAAAAAGTTGGTGTTGACAACTATGCCTCCGTCTCCTAGCTCTTAAAGTGGAGTAATCTCTGTAACTACCTACCTTGTGAAATGTAATGCAGAACACTCTGAAGATATTACGTATGTATTCAGTATTTTTCATTTAATTTAATAATTATAGCAAGAATGTCAGAACCACTGAACTTCAGCTAAGGGTTCTTTCTTTCTGGGACCTTGTAGTAGAGAGGCTATCACCCTATGTGTACTCCTGCTGGAATATATGAAGTTATATAAGCTTTAGCTGTGAGTTTCTCTGAACACTCCATGGCATGAAAAAACAATCATATTTACAGTGCACTGCATGATGGTTGAAAACAAAACACCCTGCAGAAAATCAATGCAGCAATGAACCACATTCTATGTCATGTCAAAAATTGTTACTTTCACTTTTTTTTTCTTTCTAACTGACACATTCCTTTGTGAACCCTCAGGTATTGTTTACAATGTTGCTGTAATGACAGGGGATGTCAGAGGGGCTGGCACTAACTCCAAGGTCCACATAATCCTGCATGGCTCTAAAGGTTTAAAGAACAGTGGGAAGATTTTCTTGGAAGGAGGTGAATTTGAACGCGCCAGGACAGATCTGTTTAACATTGAGATAGCAGCTCTTCTCAGCCCCCTGAGCAGAGTCACAATTGGACATGATAACTGCGGTGTCAGTTCTGGCTGGTTTTGTGAGAAGGTGAGAACAGGTCAATGTCTTTAGGCAACTCTCAAATTATTTCTCATTTGCAGTCTGCCCTGGACAACCAAATCAGTTTTAAAATTCTACTTTTATTTAGATTACAATATCTCCAGTGTATTTAAGTCAATATTATGCATAATGCATGCTATGAGACTGATTGCCACTAATATATGTTAGATGCATAAATCAATCCCTCATTAATTGGATCAATTGCTCATTTGCTGTCACAAAGAGGGAGAGTATTTTCTGCTCAGCACAGAAGCACTGTTAGATGCTTGCATAATGCATATTGAAGAAATGCAATTTTGTATTGTATTCAGAGCTTCAAAGTTAAGATCCAGATTCAAACTTGCCCGATGTTTAGGGGTTGTTGTGATCTTGGGTTTTGGGTGGGTCCAGAACAGGGAAAGGGGTCAACCACATCAGTTTATTAGGGGGTCCAAATTTGGGCTTTTCAGATCTATGGGTTTGTGTCTATGCCCATCTCTAACTGTGTTCTGCCATGAGATCGTCAGCTCTTAATCTAGTTTGCCAATAAAGGGGCAACTTTCCCTAGATGATGGAAGGCCATGTGGTTTCTCTGGGAAGTGATGTAGTTTAGCAGTGGAGACACCTGAATCATTTGCATAACTTGGGTCTCCTGCCAATCACTGAAAAGTGTGGCTGCCCAACCCTCAGTCCACTTGGGCTGTTGAATTGAAAATGAAAGATGCATGTAACAGGCCCCTGTCATTGACTTCAGTGGCTCCTGGTACATCCTGCAACCCCCACTTCTCAAGCCCATGTCTTTGGAGGATGAGCAATTGACCCTTTTCTCTCTCCAGACTCTACAGTGGTATTTGGCCTCTGCTTGGTAGCCACATGTCAACACACCCCAAGAAGGATTTTCTGGGGGAGTAGAAGGGCAGAAACCATTTGTTGCATGCATAATTGGACAAGAAACAGCCTCTTGTTTTTTTCTGATGACTTCCCAAAGAGCCTAACTTTTCACAGAGGACTGACAACTCCTTGCTCAATTGTTACCTTAGCCATGGCAGGTTTCAGACATCTCTAATTTGGCCTGCTAGTGAAAGGAAATGGATAACTGGAGTTTCCTTCCTGGACTTCTTTTCCTAGGTGGTAGTTTATTGCCCATTCACTGGCATTGAACAAACCTTTCTTTGTGGGAAATGGCTGGATGAAGATGAAGGAGATGGACTGATAGAACGGGAGCTCTATGAAATGGTCTCTTTGCGCCAGAAGAGACTAAAAAGTATGTATAGTGGCAGATAGGGCACAAGCAGATTCCTTCTACCCTCAAACTTGGATGCTACCTATCCTGACACAATACACGTAGACTGTTCTGCAAGGCAGAGGCCTAGGTAATGCAGTGATCAAAGCTCTTAGGTCTTGCTTTAATTCCAGTTTGAGACATCGAGATGGACATGGGTTTGGGGGTTTCAAGAAATTAAACTTTTAAAATATTGTAAAGGAATGCACCAGTTTCCTTATGTAGGAGAATTATGGGCTTTTCAGGTTGGGTCACTGAGCATGAAAAGAGTCCCTATAGCACCTTTACACTGTAAGCATGTTAGATCTAGAGTTGTTCTCCCTATAATATTAAAACCTGCTCTGCTAGTGAAGCTGAATAGCTCCCTCCCCAACTCTCACCCTAGGGCATCCTAAAAATAATGGAAAAGAGGAAAAATAAAAGAAGCAACCATTATTGTTGACTTTACACAGCTTGCAAATCTTATTTTTCACTTAGGGTGAGTAGGACAGGAGTAAAAAGTCCAATAATATTTTGTCATCTTGACCAACTGCAGAATGTGCCTCTCCAGGTAGCAAAGTTAAGCGTTTGATCCCTCTGCATTAGAGGGAGACATGCTCAGAAGCATTTGGCTCGGTGTGCCATTCCATCGAGCAGAGGGCAATATGGTAGCAACATGGTTTAAGACCTGTTTGGTGTCTTTGCAGCAAGAAGGGAGTCCCTACTATTTCTCCCGCATTAGAATGTACATGTAAGCAAAACGTTTTAATTAGCAAAATAGATGCTATTTAATCAGGATGACTCCGTGGATTCCAGTTTGTCCTGTTTAAGCAGCAGTTTCATTTAAACTAAGTTTATCTAAATGTTATTTAATGTCATCGTCGCATTAGGTCTCTGACGCAGTCCATTCAACTAAAGCATTTATGACCTTTAACTGCTGTATTATCAACTCTGATTGTTATTGACAGGGTAATTCCCTGGTTGCTATTGTATGCGAGGTAGGTGAGAACATTAGCCTTGAGAAATCTGTGCCCTTTAAATGCCACATTAAAGAATGGCAGAAGCTGGAGATGGGGAAAACCTCTTTTGTCATCCAGCCCATCAGCTTGCCAGTGCAGAATTGTTCCCTACTGTACATTTATTGGAGTGTTGTTCAAACTCATTTTAAATGTCCACAGAGACAAGTCAGCCTGCACTACTTTAGGAAGAGTATTCCACAGACTAATAGATCTCACCATTGCGAAGCTTTTCTTGCTATACAACCAAAAATTTTCCTTCCTTAATTTCATTTTAGAACCCTTTGCACCAAATGATTCCAGTCTCTCTTTGGTGCTTTCCAAACCCTGCTTATGAGAACCTCCTTGCTATCCAAACACCCTGTGTCACTTGATGTGTAGGGAGGTTTGGACAGGAGATGAGTAGGATAACAGCCTGAAGGCTTCAGATTTATAGAGCCACTAAGATCTGCAAAGATGTGGCAAATGCTTGGGGAACTCCTAATCTCCTCTGACAGCTCCATCCAGACTCTATGCTTGGTTCCTTCTTCTTTGACCCCTTTAATCCCTTGGCAACCAAATAATCACTGGGTTTTGCAGTCTGTTACTGTCCAATTTTTAAGTTCCTGGCTAATTTGATTTTACGAATTACACCTGTGCAATGTACAACTACAGTAAGGCATGGATCTATGCCACTCCAAGTGTTGTATACCACTGTTACCAAAGGTAACTCAACCAATCAACACCCTTACTTTGCAGCTAATTTGTGTGCAACAATTTCATTGGTTGAGGGAGACTGCACACATGATGGATTAATTGGCCCAACTGCCACACCCATGTACCCAACTGCCACACACACAAATCAACACAAATCACCTATCACAACCCACCTCATCTAGATACATATCGACATAATCATTTAGACAACACAACCAGTATACACATATAGCCCCTTACGGCAGCACACACTGCTTATTCGCCGCCTGCACAAATCCACATAACCCTCCCAGCATACCACAACCCTCATACAATGACACAACCTTCACACACTATAATCTCAAACTCACATAGTTCCTCACCACAGCGCACACACCTCATTTGCTACCCACACAAATCAACACAACTCTCCCAGCACAACACAACCCACACACAAAACAACCCAACCACCCACACAACAGCACAACCACACATCACTCTGAAGCCTAGATTGTCTGTTAAATCAGTGTGATGTGATAGAAACAGACACAAGCATGGCTAGGAGCTCTTTTGGTCTGTTACTGTCCAGTTTTTAAGTTCTCAGACATTTTTGGCTTTTTTATACGTGCCTTTACAAATTACACCAACACAACAGCACAGGCTTTCAGCTGCTACTTATAGTTTAAAGGGAGTCACATGGTTAAATCTCCATGCAATGCATGGAATGTTATTCCTGTATGACTATAGGTACTCGATTATGTATATACCTAAGAGGCCTGAATTTTCCTCATATAAATACCCAGCCTCCTCTTGTCCTAGTGAAGTTATAGGAATGTTTTTACCAGCATGTTTTGATATTTTTTTTGCTGTTTTGTTTATAAAATGGTTTGAATCTTCTTTGTAGAAAATCCCTGGTCACTTTGGATCTGGACAAGTGACATTAAAAATGCAGGGACAGATGCCAGCATCTTCCTCCAGATTTACGGAGACAAGGGGAAGTCAGATGAAATGAAACTGGACAACAATTCAGACAACTTCGAATCTGGACAAACTGACAAGTTCACGGTCAGAACTTTGCATTTTTGGTGGAAGGACTTGACTGCGGTTCTCTTAGGGCAAATTTTACCCCTTTGCAAAGGGCCAGCAGCCCAAGGCCTATACACCAATTAAATCCCACTTTAAGCTTTGGACAAATCCTCAGCTGATGTAAATAGGTATAATTCCATTGACTTCCGTGGAGACATGAAGATTTTCACCAGCTGAGGATCTGGCCCAAGTTCTAAAATAGGGCTTACGGCTGTTCCAGCACTGGTGACTTGAAGTAATGATTGCGTATTGCATAGTACATTCCCTCCAGAGCTCCGGGATATATCTTCAGGTGACGTAAATTGGCACAGCTCCATTGACTCCAGTTCATTTGCTGAACCCATTTCTGCCAGTGGAGGAGATGGTCCATTATGCCTGCAGAGGGGAGGAACAAGCACAGTACCTCCAGTGGTGCTGGGGTGCAGGGAGCTCATTGACCAGCAGCTCTTGTTAGAACCTTGGGAAGAGCAATCTATCCACATTCCATGCAGCGCTAGCCTCTTTGCACTTGCACAAGTGTTACTGTCATGGCTATTAGTATGCTTAGGAATAGTTTGTGTACAGTGCCAAAAAGTGCTCTGGGCTCTATAAAGAACAAGTAGCAGACAAGGTTCCTGTCCCAAATAGTTTATAATCTTAACCTGGCCACGTCTCCAGTCTCCTTGGACATGCTCCTCAAAGAGTGACCAGGGCTGATGTCAATATTGCCTGCAGAGTTGGGGTTGGGTAGAAGCTTCCTGTGCATACTAGTACCCCTAATTCCTTGATATGCTTGCATTTGACTGGCTATGACATGTCCTTAAAACTTAGTTATGGGTTGTCCAGAAGAAGGTTAAAAAGCAAAGGGTTCTGATTACCTACCCTGTTGTAACAATAATTCCTCTATCTAGCTGAAGCTGTAGCCTTCTCACAGAAAGAAGTGCATATGTTTTGAAGGCTTTGTTTGGGGAACAGCTGTGGAGGATTCAGACAAGAATAATGCCGTGAGATGAAGGTGCTCCAAATATTATAGCTGACAGCCCTTATTCAGCTGACTTATCCAGGGGACAGCGGATTCTCCTCAGTGTCCAACAGTGAACAGCTCAGGCCAATGATTGTCCCCACATTGGTTTCTATGCAGTCCTCCTCATCTGGGAAATGTTGGCTCTGATGTTGGGGCTCTAGGTGTGCAAAGCCAGGAGAACCCGGTGTATTGGTGTGTGTCAGTATCCTATCTAAGGCAGAACTCCAAACTATGGCAGAAAATTCTACTCCATGTCATGACTTCAGCAACTTTCATGAGTAAGGGTTGCTGGATTCTGACCTTACGTTATTTATCATGAAAGTAAATTCGTCAAACTGTCATTGCAGTGTAGAGAATGATGATACCTTCCTAACAGCATTCATTCTCAGCTCCTGTTCTTCCTCCTTTCGACCCTCATTGGAAGCTGTGGATTACAGGAGGTTTTTAAGAGCTATGTATGTGCCTTGCTGAGTTATGTAATGTGCCGTTTTGGGTATGTTTGTGTTTGTTTATGTAGATTGAGCTCCCTGATCTGGGCACATTTTATAAGCTCCGGATATGGCATGAGAAGAGGAGTCCTTTTGCTGGCTGGCATCTAGACAAGGTGAGATGATGGAAAGGCAGATTGCACCTGAAAAAGCCAAGTCTGCTTTCATGGGGCAAGTGATCCTCTCTTGTCGCCAAGACAAGAGACATATTACAGACAATAATCAGTGCTAATGAGCAAGCAGTTGCATTCAGTATGTAATGGTCTGATATTAGGAGTCTGAATTGGTATCTCCATTTACAAGAGTGTGTGGAGCTGCTGTGCAATGGATCAGGATCTGGGGAGTCTACATGGAAGGTGCACGCGCTCTGCATATAGCAGAGTACAGCTCCATTGGGACTCCCTGCATGCCTTTGTCTAACCCTGCTGTGCGGGATACCAAGTGAAAAAGAGGGAGCATGGCTGGTGGATAGGCTGCTACAAAGGCATACTGAATATTGTCCCTGTCTGAGTAGGGGTGCGGGTGCTGCAGGAGATACTACAACCTTTACAGTGCAGTAGTAGCTAGAGAGTGACTCCTGTTGGTGTTTCATGGGCTTTGGAAGAGGATTCCTTCTCCTCTCAGCTCCATGGCAGTTCCCCTCCCCCACCCCACCCCACCCCAGTATTCAGCCCAGCCACTTTGGCTGTCGGGTTGCAAGAAAACTTACCCTCAGAAATGGGAACTGTTTCCAAATTCTTTGTTTAATCTGAGCCGATTCCTGAGGAAGTTTTGGTGCTGTGCTCAGGTCCTGACGGCGGGAGGAGAGAGAGGAGTGCCCCTCATTGCCCAGCAGTGAACAGATCAGCCCATTGATTGTCCCCACACTGGATCCTATGCAGTCCTCCTCAGCCTGGGGAACATTGGCCCTGATGCTGAGATCCTGGAGAAAGGTGTGCAAAGCAAGGAGAATGCTGTGTATGGGTGTGTGTCAGAATCCTAAGGCCTCCCAACTGGTAGGCAATGGATCCTAACTCCAACCAAGTCAGAGGTCCTGGATTTCACATAGAAGAATTATATCACTAGCCAGTCTTCATTGCAGGGGACTAAGATTTCAGTGGGGATTTGAGTCTCCAGCTACTTCATGAAGATGACACGTTGGGTAGCAGGTGTGGAAAGGAATGTGTATAGATCAGCCCACTCTTGTAGCATTTACTGTGATAAGTAAGCCAAGGAATAGTAATGGGGGCAGGAGGCCCTAATATTCCTGTCAAGTGCAGTCACTGCAGGAGATGAGAGGCATGGAAAATGGCAGCACCCAACAGCCTAGACTTCAGTGCCTGAAGGGTACATTCCTTCTCCCCGTCTTACACAGACAACTATATTCCCCCCTTGCCTGCTGTATAGATGTGCTTTCCTGGGACTCTCAGACATATTATCTTATGCAGCAGGACCCGCAAGCAAGTGCCTTCCTAGCCTGTTTTGGCTGATTGTTAAGAGAAAAAGATTCCTAACAGTGAGGTCTGGGAGGGTATGACACTGTCTCCCAACGGATAATGCTGGAAGACCCATGCTTCAAATCAGTCATTTACATCTTCAGTGAGGGAAGCAGTGGGGGCTGTGTTTTAGAGGGCATCCTGTCCTGTCTGGGGGGATAAACGATAACCTACTAAAAAATCTTTACTATTTCTTATTTCTCTCACTCAGCCAGCACTAGTTCTCTTTGTTACTTATCCAGCAGGAAAATGTTCTTGCGAAGAAGGGTCTAGTTTGTTTCTCCATTACTTTGACACTGATTATGATGCTGTCAGCCTTTGCCTAGGTCTGGAGGCATGGAGTTCATCCCTAAGCTTTATTCTATTAGCCAAAAAATGCAGCATGCTGTCACTAGGCCACCAGACCAGCTCTGGATCGCTTGGAAGATTGTGCCTAAGAAAACATTCATTTCACACTACAGCCATAAATAAGAGTGATTCGCCATTTACCATTTTAATAAGGTCATATTGTTTATTCTTTAGTATCTCTAATGCAATTTCACACTGAGGAAGCTGTACATGCTTAGGCAGGTTCTAGTTGAGCTAGTAAACTGAAATGTTACAGATCATGCTAGTTCTGAAGATACATCCAGAGTTATTCGTGCTTCATGAGCATTTGCTTGCTGTCGCTTTTTCTCCTGAAGGAGGGGATGATGCTGTACTGAGGAGGAATCCCCATTTTGTCACTCTGAGGGACTCCATTCACTCTCTTCACTGCCTGCTGCGAGCAATAAGTGGGGCTGGTGTGGGAATATATCATCTTTATATCAGATAGAATGGTCTTGTCTTGCTCCCGCCAGGATGCTCCCTCATTTAAGTGAGGGAGCTCTTGAGTAACCCCAGTGGGCAGCTAGGAATGTTTAGAATGGGTTCTGGAAGGTTATGTATTCAGTCCTCCATCACAAGGGCAAGGAATACACCATGGGGAATGATGGGATTCCAGAGGACCCTCAGCTAGTTGCTTTAAGATAATTATTGGACTCTGGGAAATGACATGTTCCCACAATAGATTTATCTTGGTGTGCCATTCTTTGGAGCATATGCTGCAAATGCAGCCTCTTTGTGGAGCACCTGAAAGAATCTGGAGGTCACCAGAATTCACTATAGCTGGTGGGACCATTTTGCACTTGACCATTTCTACATTTAGTGCAACTGAGATGTCTATCCTGGCTTCTGCCCCAGAGTCTGTGTATTACAGTGCCTGGGATCTGGACCATGTTGCTTCAACATAGCACTCAACTCAGCATGTATGAAGTCGGCAGTACCACCAAAACTATCTACTGTTGGGTTTCATACTGGCACCCATCACCATAGTTTCTGAGTGCCTCCAAAGTCAAATGAATTGGCATGGCAAGGTCCCTACTGGAGTTCATGGAGTTTTCAGCTCCTCCTCTTCCCTAACAGGAAGATCGGTGTCGAGTAACTTTTTTCAGGGAGGGTGGAAGGCTGAGGGTTTTTTGCATGGGGATTGTTGTTGTAACTATCATTCTGGTCAGTCTTTATCAAACAGAGAAGTCTTGCAGCATGAATTTACAGGTAGTCAGATTCTGGGTGTCCAGTCTTCTCTGCTAGTTTGTTCCATAGCTATTTCCCTTGACCATGAACACCTTACTTCCAGCTCTCTCACACTTCTTCCTGGCTTTGTGATCTGCATTGTCTCAGAAGACTGCAACTGCAGCTGTCTTGGCAGTTTGTAGATGATGATGTAGTCTCTAATATAACTGGGACCTAAACTACTAATAATGATCAAGGTGCTGAACGGGAAGTGGACTCAGACTGTGAGCCAGGGGAGGGACTGAAGCACAGTGACCTAGTCTACGGAGAAGCCAGGCCTCTACATTTTATACAAGGTGGAGTCTTTGTGTTTTTGTCTTCAAGTTCAGGTTCAGGTGAATTGCTGTAACCTGGCCTGGAGGTGACAAATGCATAGATTGCCATGGCGATATCCTTGTCTGGGAGGAAGGGGAGGCATTTCTTAGCAAGCTGGACATGGGGAAAAAAAGTGTTTTTTGTCACTGATGCTAGGTGATCCTCTAGGGTATTGTGATGTGTCAAACAAGACCCCAAGGTCCCAGATCACTTTCTGATGAATGGGGATGAAGGGGTGAGCGCCGGCAATGGGAGATGAGGACAATCTCCCAGTGTCTTCTTCAATGTGTTTAACCCTGCTGACCAGCATCACTTTGGTCTCGCCAGGTTGAGTTTGAGCCTGCTACTTTTTATCCTGGAGATGATCTTTTCCAGGCTCGTGGCATCATAGTAGCAACAGGACTAGAAGGCAGATGGTGCCTCCTTCCCCTGTGCCATGTGGCCTTGGCGACAGACTGCAGAGAGCAGCCAACCAGAGATTCCAGCTGGGAGGGGCAGAAGCAGCCCAAGCAGGGACCTCTGGACCTTAGAGATTCAGAGCAGTTTCTACAGTTTTAACTGGACTTTCTCTTCCCTGTGCTGATTGGCTGGTTGTTCCAACCCTCCCCCTCTCTCCCTCACAGTCCCTTGACCTCAGCTCCAGTCCACATCTGTCCCCCTTACCCTCTCCTCCTTGGCCCCCTTCCTTTCCTTTTCTTTCTGTTTAGCTGATCCCCTCCTAACTAACTCCCTTTACCCCCCCAAATTAGTGGAACTAATATGTTAATTATTATTATTTATTTGTATTGCCATAGTACCTAGGAGCCCCAGGCACGGACCAGGACCCCATTGTGCCAGGTGTTGTACAAACGCAGAACACAAAAACAGAGCTGACACTCTAAGTCTAAATAGAAGACATGAGACAACAAATAGATACAGACAGACAAATGGGGGAGTACAAGGAAACAATGAGGCAATATTGGTCAGCGTTGTAGGTAGTAGTATCAGCACACCAGCCACCTCTAACTGTTGTCAAGTTTTGTGTAGGCCTTACAGCAAAGGAGAGTTTTAAGGAGATTTTGAAGGAGGATAATGAGTTAGCAGTGGGGAGCTCCTCCTAAGTGGGAGGGGAAGTGCTGGAGAAAGCACAAAGGTACTTGTTTGACAGTGTAACAAATGGGCGATGGAGGCTGGCATCATGGGCTAATTGGAGGCGGAAGTCAAATTTTCGATACTGGATGAGAGATAATAGGTAGGGTGGGGTCAGGTCATAAAAGGCACTGAACATGAAAACAACTCACTTATGTTTGGTAGAGCAGAGGGAGCCGGTGGAGGGATGCCGAGAGAGGGGTGACACAGTCAAAGTGATGGGCTAGGAAAATTATCTTTGCAGCAGCATTCTGAATGGATATGAACATAGCAAGATTGCATTTGTCCAAGCCAGAGAAAGGGTTGTTGCAGTAATCATGACACAAGGTGATGAGAGCCTGGACAAGAACTTTAGCTGTTGTGGAAGGACAGGAAAGGCTGTATTTTAGCAATGTTATGCTGAAAGAATCAGCAAGATTTAGACGTAGCCTGGATATAAGGGTTTAACGAGAGGTCCTAGTTGAAGATGACCCCCAGGTTACAGGCATGAGTGACAGGCAGAATGGTGGAGTTGTCTGTGGTGATTGAGAAAGGAGATAGCAGGGAGGGGTTCGGAGGAAGATGAAGAGTTCTGAGATGATGGGAGCAATGTTTTAGCTATGTTTTCCCGCCATCACATTGTTCACTCTGCTTCTGTTTTATACTCTTACCCTCACTCTGTGTCGTCTTCTCTATTGATATTGTAAGATCTTCAGGGCAGAGACCATCTACTACTCTGTGTTTGTACAGCACCTAGCACAATGGGGCTTCATTCTTGGTTGGCCCTGAGGCCCTATGTAATAAACACAGGTAAGTCATGTGGGTTGCACATCGGTCAATGAAACCATGTAGAAAATGTTGAGGACAGCAGTTCATGACATTTCTTATTCCATGAGGCTGCTGGGTGGGAGGTCTTCACACTGGAAGATGGGCTGGACTAACAAAGAAGGAGAAAAGCGGGAAAATGGGATTTTTTTTCCTTCTAAATTTGGAGTATCAGTAGTACTTTTAGTAGTTATCCTTGTTATTTCTTTCTAAAGATAAGCCCAAGCTGTGAAGTTCAGATGGCCCTTCAGCACTGGACATTATTTTCATCACTAAGCCACCACCCTCTCTCCATTCATATCTCTCCTACAGACTCACGTCTTCATGATACACAACCCAACAATAATAGTTACATTTAAACAAAAATCCCAGTCATTCCACCCAGTGTGTCCTGCCTGTTCTGCGTCTTTCTGCTTTGAACTTGCAATCTGTATGATTGCATGAATTATCTGTATGTTATATCTATGTTGTCTGTATGGTGCTGCTGGGCGTAGTGTGAGCACATAAGAAATTCTGAATAATAATGAGCTTGATCAAAACTTTTTTCCAAGTTTTTTGGGGGAGGGCAGATGTGATTGAATCAACGGTTTTGCCTTGAGGAGGGTGGAGAAGAAAAGGAATGAAAAGAACTCAGATTTGACAAACGTTAGTCTCTTTGTTCAATGTCCTAATTCTGGTAGGTGCTCATATACCACAATGATGAGCATGGTACGCAAACCTGAATAGGTTCTCTAATTATTAATACTTATTCCTTCGTCGCTCTGAACTTACCCTTCCTCCCCTGGCAGAGCTTATTGGGAACTTGTCATTTTTGGTTTTAAGCCTGTGAACTCATGTGGTGTTTCGGTTTAATTAAGATAACTCTGCTGAAAACGCTGACAAAAGAGAAATATACGTTCAACTGTGGCCGTTGGCTGGATATAAATGAAGACGACAATGAGATCATCAGGGAGCTCCCTGCAGAGGGACCTCTAGTGACTGAAGTCATGCCAGGTAAGAATCAAGGACTCCTTATAGAGGCTTGTTTAAGGACTGAATAGAAATAAATCCTCTTTGTTTCAGTGATGCACAGATAGACCTGTGCAATTCAATTAGCCTCTTTTTTTGGCACTGATTTTCCAATGGGATTTTATTTTTGCACCATTAACTGCACAAAGTGTTTGAAATTGTAAACTCTGTTTTGAACCGACTTAACAATAGAGATGGGAAAGATCAGGCCAGAATACAGTTGTTCCTTAAAGTATATTTTCTTTCTTCTCATGCAATTTCCATTCCGCTTTAAATGGAAAGTACAAGATTTGAATGTTTGTGTGTATAAAAATATTTAAATGCTTAACTGAAATGAGGTCTAAAAAGTTTTGTAAAGGTATATATACCAAAAGGGTGTATGCTATATTTTTATACATACACACACACAAGGAAATGGGCACCTTTCGTACATGCAAGTACTCAAATATATGTTTATCACCTGTTGCTTTAATTAAGGAGCTTAACAGGACTCCATTTATTCAAGAAGAATTCCATCCTATTGCTTTTAGAACTGAATCACTGAGTACAACCTCTCAACTGTATTTCATAAGCATTAAACTTATTTAACAGAGACTTTCCGTGGGGGAAGGGAGGAGGATACCTCACATCTAGTTGTTGTTGGGTTTCCTGTACCTTCTTCAACCTCTGTAGCATCTGGTGCTGGTCATTGTTGGAGTCAGGACACTGGACTAGATGGACCATGAATCTGATCTCATATGGAAATTCTGATCTCATATGGAACTCAATGATCTGTAAGCAGCTGAGTGCTCCTCTAATGATGAATAATTGTAATTGCAAATGTTATTAAAATGTCACACTGGTTTTGAAATTTATTTTTAATCAGCTATGAAGAGGAGGCCTGAATTTAAAAAGTTTATTTGTTAGGGAGCACCTGGTGATGCTGTTTTAGTTCTACTGTTCACCTGAGTTTCAGGCTTGAGCATTTAATGTGCCTAAACTTGCATTTGGGTGTCTAAGGGCTAGATTATGAAAGACTGTGCTCAGAGTAGTTATCAGTGGTTTACTGTCAAACTGGGAGGATGGATCTAGTGGGGTCCTGATAGAACTTAGTCTTGGGTCCGGTACTATTTAATATTTTCATTAATGACTTGGATAACAGAGTGATGTGTATGCTTATAAAATTTGTGAGTGACACCAAGTTGGAAGGGGTTGCAAGCACTTTGGAGGGTTCAAAATGATCTTGATAAATTAGAGAACTGGTCTGAAATCAATTATATGAAACCCTATTTAATAAAAAATACTACACTGAGGAAGGAAAAATCCAGTGCACAAATATAAAATGGCAAATAATTGACTAAGTAGTGGTACAGAGGAAGAGGATCTGGGGGGTTATAGAGGATCACAAATCCAATATGCATCAAAAGCATGAAGCTGCTGTGGAAAAGGCAAATGTCATTGTGGAATTTATTAACAGGAATATCAGATACAAGACATGGGAGGTGATTGTTCCACTTTACTCAGTACTGGTGAGGCCTCAGCTGGAGTACTGTGCCCAGTTGTGGGCACCATACTTTAAGAAAGATGTGAACAAGCCAGAGAGAGTCAAAAGGAGAGCAACAAAAATTGAAAGAGAATTAGAAAACATGGAAGGCTGAAAGAAATCAGGCATGTTTAGAGAGGAGAAGGCTAAAGGGAGATTTGATAACAGTTTTCAAATATGTAGAAGATTGTTATAAATAGGATCGTGATCAATTGTGCTCCATGTCCACTGATGGTAGGACAAGAAGTAATCAGCTCAGTTTGCAGCAAGGGAAAGTTAGGTTGGATATTAGAAAAAAAATTAAACTCTAAGAATAGTTAAACACTGGAACAAGTCTTCTAGGTTGGGTGCGTTCAAGGCTGATTCCCCACTCTGGCACTTCACTGCAAGGATTTTAAAAGTTAATACTGGCCACTCCAGGCTACAAGATTACAGCTTTTCTCTGACCTTGGATGGGTAGATGCTGCCACCACCCAAATGCAAAAACCCCTTTGAGAACCCAGGAAGGAGCACTTGGGAATTCCTTCCTGTGGGGTACCTCAAGCCCTTTCACCCCCACCCGGGGAAGAGCTGAGAAAGAAAACAAAGGAAATCAGCTGTTGCCACCAGCTAATTAAACAGCATGTGCACAAACCTATTAGGACACAAAAAATTCAATCCTGTTCTTAAAAAAGGTAAATTTTATTAAGAACAAAAAAGAAAGAAAATACATCTGGAAACTTAGGCTATTGCTAGATTTAAAAAAAAACAAATACAAAAATTAAGAATCAAGAATAGCTTCCTTGAGGACCAACTTAAAGGTTACAAGCAAAACAAAAGCACCTGGGGTTAGCACAGAGGAATCACAAGCTATAAAGAGATAAACCTAATCGCTTCTTCCTAGACATTTCCTGATCTACTTACGTATCTGGGATTTTAAATGAGTAGTTTCTAGGTATGATCTGATGATTTTTCATACCTGGCCCAAGCTCTTACAGCATTACTGCTTCCTGTCCCTTCTCTCTGGGAGAACCAAACAGACAGACAAAGGGGAAGGTTTTTTTTCCAATTTTAAAAAGTTTTAGCCATCCCATTGGCTCTTTTGGTCAGGTGCCCACTCCCTTCCTTTTAACTATGAACTTTTTAACCCTTTACAGGTAAAGCAAGTAGAGAACAGCTACTAAGAGGAATTTTATAGCTAACTGGCTGGCTGGGGGTCCATAAAAGGAAGCTACCCTTTACCCCACTTCATTTGTCACAGGTGCAGAATCCCTGTGATTGAAACAGGGTTAGATAAACACTTCTCAGAAATACTTAAACACACTTAATCCTGCCTCACCCCTGGGGGATGGACTGCATGACATCTTGAGGTCCCTTCCAGCCCTACATTTCTATGTTTCTGTGATAAAATGCGTTGAGGTCCTCAGCTGCAAGACACTACAGGGTGAAAAATTTTATTGCTGCTTCTTTAGGGCTTGAGAAGAATGTTGGCGTTATATGTATTATCGGTTAGGACTGTTATACATATATCTGTGGGCTTGGTGGTTATTGTATTTGCTGGTTAATGGGTAACAAAGAGTTAAATCAGCCTTAGTTAGCTTTGTAGGAACCAAAACTCAATGGCTGGAGACAGCCCCAGTAATCTGTACTCAAACAGACAATGGAGGTGATAATGCCTTTGAGGTGTACCTCCACTAATGTAAAATCAGCATCTGGGTGGTTTCATGGGGTGGGGGCAGAGAGACATTCCAGTTTAAGGGGCTTTTAATCTGAAACTCTCAAACAAAGAGCTAGAAAGTGGTTAAAAAGCTGTTCCTCTGAGGAGACAGGGAGACACATGGTCTACAGGTTTCAGAGTAGCAGCCGTGTTACAGAAAATCAGGCTGCAACTTGGTTCCCAGGAAAACGGGGTGGGGGTACCGAGGCTAAATTAGGCTGGTCCAATTGCATGAGGCAAATGTTAAATTTAGGTTAGACAACATATGTTAGGCTGCTGTTGTTTTAATCCTTTTCCTGTGTTCCTATGGATGAATAAATTATAACAGCACTTGCTCTGCTATAGTTAAGATTAAAACCTTCTTTCTGTTTAAAGCTCGACTGTTCTAAGTGCTCTAAAATCTATATGGTTAATCAGATTACCTTGAATTTTGGTGTGCCTTATGGGGGCATAAGGTATGGTCAGTGAGCTATATTTGCAGCCATTTGACTAAGGGGTTCCTGAGATACAGCCCCCAGAAAAAACAGCTTGTCTTAAAGTTGACACATTCTAACAACATTTTTTTTTTTGGTCACGGAGAGAGGTAATCTCTGATAATCATGCCAGGATCTCAGAACACGCGAGGGTGACCACAACAGAGTGCATGGTATCAACAGTCCCTTTGTCGGAAATATAATCAAAATGTTATTTCAAAAAGAGTTTACTTCTCCATTTAGGCATGCTAAATCTCATGGGTTTATTCATATGCCTACCAGATTACACCGAGCTTGTGCAGAGGGATAGGCTAACTATCTAGAAAGACACCTTTCCATCACAATACCTGGATGACTCTGATGGTATGTTACAGTCATTGAATCTGAGCTGTGCCTTATGTACTCTGAGTTCAATCCATCCAAGGGCAGAAATCTGAAATAAAAGAAGCAGCATATTGCTCCAATCTGCCCCTATCAAAGGGGGGTGTTTGTTTTGGGGACATGTTATCTGAATACAGCAAATAATCAAATGGTGCTGAAACTATTTTTGGAAAAGAACAGAAACTAAGCAAGCAAATGCTGGTTGAGAGGGGAGGGTGACGAGTGGTAGAAGAGTAAGTGGGGAATGGGGGAGCTGGGGAGGGGATAGGGACTGGGGCAGTGGGAGGAGACGATGGGACACTGGGAAGGCGGACATGAGGGTGAGTGATAAAGTGAATGGGACAAAATAGGGACAGGTGTGCTTGTCAGCCCCACGTTCCTCTCCCATGTGTGTGCCATGATCTGGGCTCCCCCTCAGCCTATCTACACAGGTATAACCCCATTCCTTGCTCCCATCATGTGAACCATGTTCTGGAGGGGGGCTTGTCTATCTGGGGAGTTTGAGTCTCCTCTCCTTATTTCCCCATGTGAGCTGGGATATGGGAGTCCCTATCCCTGGATGAGTCTGAGCCCCTCATCCAACCCTCCTATCTATCTAAGTCGGGATTCGTGTTTCCCAGCCAATGGGAGCTGCGAAGCTGGCACTTGGAGTGGAGGAAGCATGCGGAGCCCCCTGGCTGCCTCTATGCATAGGAGCTGGAGGGTGGACATGCTGCACGGCGCCATGGCAGGCAGGGAGCCTACCTTAGCCCCACTGCACTGCCAACCAGACTTATAACGGCCCCGTCAGTGGTGATCAGAGTCACCAGGGTCCCTTTTCAACAGGGCATTCCAGTTGAAAATGGGACACCTGGCAACCCTAGATACAGCCCCAGTAAAAATAGAAACCCCCCTCCCCAGCATTTCATTAAGTTCACAGCTTCTAGCAACTTTGAACTTTGAAACCAACCCTGGACAGAAATTTGAGAATGATCTGTAAACTTCTGGGGAAATCTGCCTCTGTCAAGATTCTTGTTTGTTTGCGGGGGTGGGGGGGCGTTGTTTGTTTTTGAGAAATGTAGTCTGAGGGCAGCAGGATATTCAGTAGGTGTTGAAACTATGTTTGAGAAGAAAATAAATTACACATGCAACTGCTCACTGGGAAAGGAGGATGATTAGAGGTGCAACAGTAGCAATGAGGAAGAGGGGTTTGGATCTACAGTGAAGGATATAGCGTATTATGGGGAGGGGCATACATGGGAGTGGGTGGCAGGGGAGGGATGAGGATTTGGGGGATGCTGGTAAATGGGAGGGAAAAGGATTAGGGTGAGTGAGAGGGGAGACAACAGGAGGGGAAGAAGAAGAAGTAGGGTGTTTTTTGGGGTGTGGTAGGGATCTATCAGCCCTGAATTCTCCCATTCTGTGTGTGTGCTGGGATCTGGGAGAGTGCTACCCCTCTGCAGGGCCCCTCTCCCTGCCGGTTGTGTATCCTGAGACATGGGATACCCTGCTCCTTTTGGGGTGCGTGAGCGCCGCTCCCTGCCCCTCCTTGTGAGCTGGGATCTGAGGTTTGGAGGGGCTGAAGGTGACACAAATGTATAGTTAAGGTACATATCACCCCTGGGGGAATGGTCAGACTGTGAGTGGGAGGGTCCCGGTATGGAGTAGGGGTGCACTGGGTGAGCCAGGGACAGCTGGGGAAACTGGGGCAGGAGTCTGATCTGGGCATGGGTACTGGGTAATTGGAGTGAGGGGCTGTCATAAATATAAATGGAAGGGTAAACACCTTTAAATCTCTCTAGGCCAGAGGAAAAAACCCTTTCACCTTTAAAGGGTTAAGAAGCTAAGACAACCTTGCTGGCACCTGACCAAAATGACCAATGAGGAGACAAGATACTTTCAAAGCTGGGGGGGGGGAACAAAGATTCCCTCGGTCTGTGTGTTGCCTTTGCTGGGACCAGAGCAGGAATGCAGGTCAGAACTCCTGTAAAGGGCTAATAAGCAATCTAGTTAGATATGCGTTAGATTCTGTTTTGTTTAAATGGCTGATAAAATAAGTTGTGCTGAATGGAATGTATATTCCTGATTTTGTGTCTTTTTGTAACTTAAGGTTTTGCCTAGAGGGATTCTCTATGTTTTGAGAATCTGATTACCCTGTAAGGTATTTACTATTCTGATTTTACAGAGGTGATTCTTTTACTTTTTCTTCAATTAAAATTCTTCTTTTAAGAATCTGATTGCTCTTTCATTGTTCTTAAGATCCAAGGGTTTGGATCTGTGTTCACCTATGCAAATTAGTGAGGATTTTTATCAAGCCTTCCCCAGGAAAGGGGGTGTAGGGCTTGGGGGGGGGATTTTGGGGGGAAAGACGTTTCCAACTGGGCTCCTTCCCTGTTATATTTGTTAGACACTTGGTGATGGCAGCAATAAAGTCCAGGGACAAAAGGTAAAATAGTTTGTACCTTGGGGAAGTTTTAACCTAAGCTGGTAAAAATAAGTTTAGGGGGTTTTTCATGCAGGTTCCTACATCTGTACCCTAGAGTTCAGAGTGGGGAAGGAACCTTGACAGGGGCCCAGCTCAGTGTGCAGCTCAGGCTACATAATCAAGGTAACATGCAGCCCTGCAGTAAGCTGTTGCCTGTCACAGCACTACAGGGCAGGAGACTGCAAGGATCAACTTCTTATGTGTTAATGGCTTCTACAGGCCAACTAATGACTTGAAGGGATGGGATGAGGGGAGGAGGAAGATCTGGAAATGTTGGTGGGGGAGCTACATGTTGTGGGAAATGGCAGGACAGGTGGTGGGGAGGGAGCAAGAGAGACACCGCTTTTCTCTACACGGCTGCTACTCTGAAACCTGTAATAAAATTATCACAATTTTGGGACTTAGACTGTGGATGAGATTTCTCTCACCTGCCCTGTTAATAACTACATACTGCAAACATTTCAAAGCACAATCATTATCCCCATTCAAGTATAACTAAATGTACAGGAGTGGAAGGAGTACTTAAGGACCACATAGTAATGTGGCTTAGTGGAAAGACCATTGGTTTGGGACTATTCCTAGCTTTGCCACTGGCCTGCTGGGTGACCTTGGGCAAGTCACTTCACCTGTCTGTGCCTCAGTTTTCCATCAGTAAAATGGGGATAATGATGTAAAGTGCTTTGAGATCTACTGATGAAAAGCACTATATAAAATCTAGGTTTCATGATTATTACCTAGCCAAAATAATATAACAACTGCAAACCTAGGTGAGAACTACAACTGTCTAAAAGACCACTAAATCCTACAATGAACATTTCTCTTTTTATTTAAAAAACTGGGGAATGAAATGACATAAAATGCAGTGAGTAGCTTGTTCAAAATACAGTGTTATTAAATGGCAAAACACTTTGTTAACATAGAGTTAAGCTTGTTAGGCGATAGCTCATGCTGTTTCAGAAGGTCGAGTTCAGCAAAAGTCAAACTCTGAAAACCAGGAAATAAATAGTTAAGGTAAATGCCCATGTAACCTTAACTCTGCCCTCTTTGAGCGACGTGCCAGTACTCCCATAACACACACACACACACACATACACACACGCTCCCACTCTGCCTTTTCATTCTAATGGACAGGTGCTACCAGCACTTGTGTTGTGCTCAAACACTGAGCCTGCTTGCCTGACACATGACCACACTTAGAAAATGTAACAATCACTTCAAAACCTTTTACAACCCCTTCACACTGTTACACAAGACACCACCATAACCTATACTTTCTTATACCAACCATGAAATCCATGGACTGCTCTCATATCCCACCTTGCTAAGGACAATACCCATGGCAAGAACACCCCAGTGCCCTGCTACTGACACAAGCTACACAATTCAGTACTGAAATGCCAAAGACTGGAACCTCAAGGTACACATGCACCTCTTTCCTTTGATAACACACGGGGGAATTCAGCCCCAGGTCTCCTCATATCAAGCACAGCTCTTCCAAACTGCTCTAACTTATTTCTCCACCATTTAATACAGCTACACCTAACACAGTGAATGCAGCTGGAGTAGATGCAGATAATTCCCAGTAGCTATTGCCAGCTCCATGGGGCAGAGTTAAGGTTACATGGGTGTTTACATTAACTCTGTATTTTCTGGTTTTCAGAAGTGAGAGTTTTGCTGAACTTGACATTCCAGAGGGGCATAAGCTCTCTCCCAGCAACCTTAACTGCATTAACTTTGCTATTTAATAATATTTTGTTTGGAACAAGCTACTCTTTGCCTCAGCATTTTCACACCGGTCACAGCCCCCGGAGAGGAGGCTGTTGCAGGGGCCAAAGCCATTTGGACTTGCTGAGGTAATGCGGTTGGTAAATGGGATGGTAGAACCTGGTGATCCAATCTAAAAGGGAGATGAATCATGGCATTCCACACTGAGAGAAATGCAGGCGTCGACCTGGCACTTGAAGGAGGTACCGATAGAGAAGAGAGGCCAAAGGGATAGCTCACCACTGAACTGCAACCAGGCTAAATCATAGTTTTGGCCTGAGCCCCAAGCAAGCCCAGAAGCAGTGCAGGAAGCAGACTGTGACTCTGAGGTTCATCATTCCATCTTTGCCTGGTTGTGGTGGGGCATGTAACCTGCACCCGGCCTGCACCTCTCCCAGCATGCCAGTGTAGCTACACTAGTGTGCACACTGGTGGCCAGGCTCAAGGCTCTGCCCACTCCCCACCCCATCCTGCCCATGTGTATGGCAGCGGGCATCACAGCTCTGCAGAGGCTATATCTATCTCTATGCTTCTACCCATGATCAGGTATCCAAGGCAGGGAAGTAAGTGGGTGCCTTAAGTCCCTTAGTCTCCTGTACAGCTGCACAGGATGGGCTGCTTTGCCCCTTTATTACATTTCAGTGGGGATGAGGATGTCTACCTGCCTCACAGGGATTGTTGTAAGAATTGATTACTTTTCAAACTCTTGCAAGGTGCTGAGCTTCATGTAGCTCAGTAGCAATTGTGCTGCATACAGGTGAGTGAGTTTGTTTGCACCTCTCTTTGTTTAGTTCTGAAAATCTGTTGTTACCGGTATCTGGCTCTAACTAGCTCACATGTATCTTCTCGAGTGCTTACAGATTACTCCTATAGCTGGTTGGCTAGCTTGCAAAGAATGGGGAAAAATAGGAAGGAAGCCTAAGGCTGGACTCTCTCTTTCTAAAACATATCAGTCTGTTTATTGGTAGGTTTAATGTCTCTTCACCCTAAAGCTCTTTCTCAAGTTTGCAACCAACTTTCCCTTCTGAATTCTTTGGTAACGTGCAAGAAAGGGGAACCAGAGTTGGTGTTTATACTCTGGGTTTTTTTCCTTTTTTCTGTAGCAATGTACTGACTTGCGGCATTAGTAAAGTAAAAGCCAATACATTAGCAAAATTACCTAGTGAAAGTTTGAGCTGTGAATCAGAATGTTTGGAATTAATTTTGGAAAATTAAATAAATTTCAATTACAATAAATTGCATTCTGAAGTTGCTTTATTAATTTGTGTCTTCACAGTGATAAAGTACCGGGTAACCGTTTGCACTGGGACAGTAAGCGGAAGTGGGACAGACGCCAACGTCTTTGTCAATCTCACTGGGGACCAGGGAGATACAGGGGAACGTATCCTCTATAACAGCATAAACACCATGAATAAATTTGAGAAAGGCAGTGTAAGTTGGCACCGTGGCCCTTTAAGCCTGTCTGAGCATGCTGCTTAAAAAGTGAGACAGTTGGCAACTAACTGAGCTCCTTTGGGAATCGGATTGGGGGAATGTGGTTCCTAGGACTGTTTTAAAACATTGCCGATACTACCTTGATATCACAGGAGCTACATGTTGCACTGAGGCATAGGAGCAGCTGCAACCTCAGGAGATTCAACTGCAAGCTTGGCACTGATACTTCTTGGGACATTGGGGGGTTAGTGGAAATCATGTGCATGACAGAAGTGTCCTGATAGGTTTTGAGTGGAGAGAGGGTTAGGTGAGGAGGATGGTGAGAGGGAGGAATGCCCTTTGCTTGACAATGTCTGGATGTACATTGTCTGGCCACACCAGAAGAAAGACAGGAGGCAATGGATGTGATGTCATTAGGCTGTAATTTTATTCTCTTTAAATGTCTGGGAGTATCTGGTAACCAATTGTACAGTGCAGGTCATCATCCTTTCCTTAATCATTTCCACATGATCCCCAACTAAGTCCCAGCTATCCTGCTGCTGGGACCCCGCCGCCCTCCTCTCATAAGAGGGGTTAAGGACACTATAAAAGGAGGGTGGGTCCAGCTCCCCGCTTTATGAGACACAGGAACTCCAAGCCCTTCTTACTCAGCTTCCTTAAGGGACACTTTCCATCATCTTCTTTTCCAATCCATTTTATCCGATCACCATGGTCCTTTCCGTACTAAGTACCTGCACTGGACATCCACCACAACTTTTACAGACTAAGTGGTATTAGTTGCACTCCTCCTCCCCCACCCTTGCTCCTTCTCACATGGTCTCAGACCTGCTGTGGGGAAGGTGAGAAAACCCAACCTGCTTTGGCCAATCTGTCAGTAAGGAGAAAGTTCCTTCCCAGTGCCCCAAGGAAAAGGGCAATGAGCGTAATGCCCACAGCAGGTCAAGAGAGGGCCCGGTCCTTTTGCTGTGTGAGTCCAATGCAGTTAAAAGAGGGCCTCCCCAAGGTTGCATGGGATATAAATACTCCTGGCCTCCATTCTTCTGGTCAGCAGGAAGGGCAGAGCAGTTACCTTCTTCTGACCTGGCCCCAACTGCTTCCTACTCTTCCTGTCCATCCCTGTAAGCTTTTCCCTACCTCCTCACCCATTATAAGCCAGGGATGGAGACTGTGCACTGCTTCTGTGCAAAGCATGGAATAATAGAAAGGCTAACTAGTAGCTAAGGCCACTGTATCATTAACAAGCAAATAATGCACTGATCTGACACATGGGGTCAACCTACTTAATATGCATTCAATTGTGCCTTATACTTCGGATTTCTGGTTTTCAGTTTAAGCTGTTAAAAGCTAGGCATGTATCTCTAAGGGTAGAATTTGAGAATCTGATCAGAGAATCACTCAAATTTGCCATTTGTGTGTGAGGTTTTTTTAAAGTCATTTTTAATTAAAAATTTTAAGTGGCAAGAAAATGTGAATAGGAAAGGTGAGATCTTTAAAACTGGCCATTTAAATTGTTCCTGCAAAATATACATTCACAGATGGGACCTGATTTTACAATTCTAGAAAAAAGAAAAGGAGGACTTGTGGCACCTTAGAGACTAACAAATTTATTAGAGCATAAGCTTTCGTGAGCTACAGCTCACTTCATCGGATGAGCTTCCAAACTCCCACTGAAATTCTTAGAAGTCACAGGGAGTTTTGGGGGCTTCCAGGATGCAGAACTGAGCCCTTATTTGTGTCTACAAAACCTGTAGTTGTGCACACAGTTGGCATTTGCATGGTAGGATGCATAACTGTGCTTGAAAACTGTGTATTCAATTGAAATTTACTCATGCAAATGTGCATTTTGCAAGTGTAATATATGCACATACATATTTTTTCAGGCACTATTTATAGGCCCAGTTTTAAAAAGTAGGCCCAAAATGTAAGAGGAACTTTAAAAATATGGGATGATTTATTCCAGTCTACAATGTAACAATTTTTAAACTGGAGGAAAAGTTACCTCTTACCAAATGATAGCAAAACAAGTCTCATTTTTCTGTTAGTTTGGAAGCCTGTTTCTGTGATGTTCCAAAATCATAATCATTGTAGTTCATTTCCGCCAGAAACATATTTTAGACACAAATAATAGCTAGCTTCTGACTTATAAGAATGAGTTGTATGGCAATTTGCATGAAATAAACAGTGGATAATAGCAAAAATAAATTTTAGAAATCCTGCTCATGCTGTAATAGCAGCCAGACTATATAAATTAACCTGGGATGCATTAAAGAATAATTGTTCTTTAGTCAGGGTGAACTGAAAGCTGGTGAGTGAAACAGAAAGATATACAGGGCTTAACTCTGACCAAACAGAACATGTCCATTCAAAAAAATGCACTAGTTTAAATAAATTTAATCAACTAATCAATCAACTAAAAATTAAAAATAAATAAAAAACAAATAGAAATAAGTAAAAATAAAAAGTGCAAACCTCTAATCTAGATGCACTTAAACCAGTATAACCCTATCTTATATTAGTTTCGCTTAAGCAGGTAGTTTACCGATGCAAGCTAAACTGATGTAAGCAAAGGTTAAACCAATTTAGTTTGTATAAATTAGCGGGTTGCACTGGTGTAATTTCATTGACTTAATTTATACCAGAGTATGGTAAATGCTCATTTATTTACACCAGTGTATGGTAAGTGAGCTCAGAATCAGGTCCAGTGTAGCCAATTTCATTAAGTTAGGTCAAACCTGCTAGGTTTTGATCAGTGAATAGGTATTTGTGAGTCTAATCCTATGACCCTTTCTTATGTACATAATTTTTGCTCACACAAGCACACCCATTATTTTTAGCACCTAAAATTTCAGTAGTATGTTTTTGCTGCCTTTTTTTTGAAAGGACAGTTTTGCTGAAATATTTTAAAACATATTTTGAAAGTAGTGGCTGATATTTTTGTAATACTCTTTCCTGGTTGGGAAAATTTGTCACCCTCCTAACCCTCTATCTGGACATTAACGAAGACAGGCCGCCACCAGCAGCAAATTTGTGCTTTCTGTGGAGAGAAGAGACAAATGCACAACAACACTATGTTCCCTCCAATTTTCTCCTGCCTAACCAGGCATTAAAGCAAGGAGCCCTTGTGATTGCATCAGGAGCATGATAAACTACAGTGATCCTCTCTGTGTATATGTCTGTCTAAGGTACTTATATGGCCCCATTACTGGAGTATCTGAACACCTCATAATCTTTACATGTATTTATCCTCATAGTGCCCCCCGGGGTGAGGAAGTGCCATCTCCATTTATAGTTGGAGAACTCAGGCACACAGAGACTTACCCTAGCTCCCCAGGAAGTCTGAGGCAGAGCAGAGAACTGAACTTGGATTTCCCAGGTCCCAGGCCAACACCCTTAGAACTGGACCATCCTTCCTCCCTACTAGGGGGAGGTATGAGACTATGGGTAGGAGTAAGCACCCAAAAGCTCTGGCCACCGTTGCTTTATCAATCCCTTTATCAATCAATCAATATGAGTCTAGCACAGATGTTCAGGTTCATTCTTTGGTAAATTAACTTGAACTTAATCCATTCATCTGCTTCTGAGGGATCTTCTCCATCCTGCAGCTCTGGGATTGGTTTGATCACAGTAATAAATGCTTGTGTTTCGTTTTGTTTCTTAGGAGCAATATTCCCTAATCTTGTTTCTTTTTCTCTCTGTCAAAGGCTGATGAGTTCTACATTGAATCAGTGACTCTGAAGCAGGTGAGGAGGGTGAGGATAGGGCATGACGGCAAAGGAGGAAGCAGTGGCTGGTACCTTGACAAAGTGACAGTGAGGGAAGAAGGGCAGCCAGAAAGTCAGGCTGTGGAATTCCCATGCCACAGGTACTGGAAATGATGCTCTCAAATGATGCCTGTATTTACTGATTTATCACACTTTCAAGAGCCTAATTACTGTTCAGGGTTGGACTCTTCTGAGCTCATCTAAATCCTTCCAGATAATTTTTTTGCTTGGCCTGAAAACAAAATGTGTGGATTGGGAGATTAAGTATAATATGGCCCTCTCCTACTAAATAGGCAGAAATCTGAAGAATAAACTTTGCAGTGATTAACCCAATGGGGCTGAGGATTTCCCAGAGACAAAATGCAACCTTCCGGTGATGAATCCACTGTCAATGCAAGCTCCTGCTGCAGGAACATTCGCATTGCTACTGCAGCCTCCTAGTTTTGTTGCAGATGGGGGGCCTTCTTCTGCCCCCACGTGCATGTCCTGTGATCCTGAGAGCTGCAGCATGCTAGTCTCTTGTTGGGAGTATGCAAAATCGATAAGATTCTGTCATGAAAACTCACCACTGAAATGGAAGTGCAGATTGTCCAAGGGCAGGTGGGAATCGAAGAAAAAAGGGCCCGTGACTCTGCCACCCGGGCAAGTTACAAATGTATTCTTCTCTTTCCTCAAGACAATAAGTGGCCGGAAAGAAGGTGCTGGAACTGAAGCTTCCCTTGGAGAAGCTATAGCTAGCACTCATTTTCACATCACACACACAAGTGCTAGCCAGTATCTGCCTCAATGTGGAAAGTGCAAATAATCAATAGCCAGGTAAAAAACACTGCAGACACAGCTTTAACATAGTGTCCTGGGTCCTTCAAATCCCACCTTTCTTTGCAGAGGATTTCATGCTCTGCAGGGTGAATTCCGCAGAATAACAATGAATTCCTGTTTTTAAAAAAATAAGGCACACTCTTCCCACAGGACTAGTAGAATTTTATATACTAATATGATTATTCTCAAATTGCCAACAAATGTAAAGCCACTGAGTCTGATTCTGAGCTCGTGTTGGTATAACCAGCAATTACTCCCCTGAAGTCAGTGTAAAACAATGTGAGCTCAGAATGAGGCCCACTGAATTACTAAAGCTACATCACATAACAGAGAGCAAAGCCAACTTGCCAGTGATGTAGAATTTGACACGAGATGTGACATGTTCATTGCGAAAATTGGGCAAGTTTCCAAACTATAGCCCCCCATAACCATAAAATAAACCCACTACTTTTTAATACCCATTTAATAAGTTAACTCACAATATAGTAACCAGACAGGCATTGACTTGGACATGAAATGTCCACATTAAGAACTGTTATGCTGAGTATCTTCAGAGATCCTCACAAGTCTAGCCATGTGATACATCTAGCTCACATTAATGGCTACTTCTGAATAACCTCATGATTTAAGCCACCTAATTAATGGCCTTCATCCCACTTGGGGTGAAGATCCTGTTCTAGTAAGGTTACACTAAAGCATTTGGCACACCATCCAGTTGTGGAAGAAAAGATTTCATTGACCGTTAAAAACAACAACCATAAACAAGAGGCTGCAGATTAAGACCTGACTGTAGAATATCCAGCTTGCACGTTCAGCCTTCGCACCATGAATCATTGGATTCTGCTCTTCTTGTGTTTTCCATGATCTGTTGTCCAAGTGAGACCATTGTCACTCACGTGGGTTGTTTTGCTGTCCTTGTGCCACCATTATCCGTTCCTCTCAGATGGAAATGGTCACATGACCAACAGAGTGGGAGTGAGTGGAGTACTGTTCCTACCATCGCCTCTGGTGCCTGCGTCTTTTGCAGGATCATGAGAAACTGGAGCAGAATGACAGTCTACATGTCATGGAGGCTTGAGGTATCTGAAGGCAAAGGTGCTCACCCACATCCTCCATAGGAATGAATAAACTTGTCCATGACCCGCAGCGTTTGGATGCTTCCATTCCTGCTGGCCAGGGATACCTCCAATTCCCTTGCTGCTCTGGATATCATTCAGAGGGGCCTGCTCCTCCAGGATACAGATACTTCTAGAAACCTGGTTAGGAGGAGCAGCCCTTCCTTAATGAGCCAAGGCAAGCAAGTGGTAGTGAGATGTAGAGACTACAGTTCAGAAAGGCCAGGGGAAGCATCTGTCTCAGTCAATCTGTTGCCAGCTGGTGGATATGTTGTTGTACACATCACCCTTCTCTTCTGTGGCCTGATTATGTTCAATTGTTACCTATAACACAAAGTCCAGGGGAAATCATATTTTTTTTCTGCTGTGTCGTGTTATTTAGGACTGGTCCAGAGACATGCTCTGAGCTCAGCTGCTTCTGCTGTGATCCAGCAGAACCAGAGCACAAATACCTTCTTCCAACAGGAAGAGATCATACTGGTGCAGAAAATGCTAAACCTTCTCCCACCGATCTGGATGCACTAAAATATAGGAAATACTTCCATTGTGGGGTGCTTGTTACACAGCTCTCATGATGTCTGATGCCGCAAGGACTCCAACATGGATATCCTTTCCATGTAACACACTGAAGTCTGTTTTGTTCTTCTCATTTATGTGTGTAAACATGTGGCTAAGATTTTTCTTAATTTAAAAGATTTTAACAATAAGCATTTATGTAGCACTGGAGAAACATCAACTAATTAAATCACAACAGTCCTACAAGGAGTATTAGCAAAGTGAGGTACAGAGAAACTAAATCTATTAACAGTGAGTTTGTGGCAGAGCCAGGACTAGAATCCCAGAGTAATGTCTCCCAGTCCTGTGCTTTAAACTACCAAAGTAGTTGCTGTAAAGAAAATGTAATGGCTCAGAGTTATTCTCAGAGTCAGGGCGTTAAAAATGATCCTTTGAAGTACATTTCAAAGAGCTCTGTGTAAGCTCAAAAGCTTGTCTCTCACACCAACAGAAGTTGGTCCAATAAAAGATATTACCTCACCCATCCTGTCTCGCTAATATCTGAGTGTTCTTTACAGAGTGCTAGCTCATCATTCGGATGCCTTGAAATCTTTTATGACTTTCTGACATTAGAATAATTCAGATTTTTTCAAAGTGAATCACTGAACCATTCAATGCAATGACTGAAGCCATCTGTATATTATAAGTACTTTACAGTTTGGATGCTATAAACATAAATAGTGCTAACAATAAAAAGGATAGGTGAAAGGGGTGAATAAAATAAGAACCATTTTTCCCACCCAAACCTAGAACCACACCTATTTTGAGGATCAAAGCTTAGGTTTTTTATTTTTCATTTTCACTCTGGGGCTCTGTGCAAGGCCAGGAGCGGAGGAGCTGACATTCAGTAAAAGAGGCTGCTTTCATAATATCCCAGGCAGAATTGAAATGGAAATCAAAGACAGTCCAATCTCCAGATCCTCAGCTGGTGTAAATCATTATACCAGCACTGAAATGATTTTATATCGGCTGGGAATATGGCTTGATATTTCTAGCTCAGCTTTGCAGACCCAAGAAATCTGAATATTTGTGATAAGCTTTGGATAAGTGTCCAAACCTGACCCAGATATCTGAACTTCTTGTGGTTCACATCATTGTGCGTTTTGTAAATATTTGTACAATATGGAATTACAGAACATCATTTTAGCCTGATAGTGTGTGCAGCTCAGAGTGGTACCAGACTGAGGTATGTATATGTTAGAAATATGTAGACAGATATGTATAAACTACCTAGGGATTATTGATGATTTTACATTGCAAACCAAGTGCTTGTACAAGCACTTTGTACAACAAGTACTTTGGCCGTTAGGTCGAATGAATGCTATTTTAAATGGCCTGATGTGTTTAGAATGTGTTGATCCATTAATGTCATGTGTATATATATAACCTAGTTGACATTATTCTAAACCTCGTTCATTATACATAGAGTTCTTTTGTCCCTCCGAATTTTTGCAAACCTTGCTGCTGAGCATGGGAGGTACCTTGAGCTTGATGTACAAAGAACAAATATGTAGATACAAGTGCTTTATGGTGTTCCATTGTGACACCAGTGGAACAACATTTGAATGGCACTTTGTGGGAAAAAAGGAGAAACAAGAATGTATTGCAAATCAAAAGCACTCATCTATCATTATTCACATGTCTTCATCTTGCGCTGCTTGAGGAGACGGTGTCCTTGCCACAGCCTGCTAGTCTTTTGGTTAACACAAGATTGGGCAATGGTAGCTGCCTTAAGTCATTTCTGCTGGTGGTCTATTCCCATCTTTCTTTTCACAGCCTGTAGCAAGCTTTCCACACCTGATTTAAACTCTTCCTTGCCTCTTCATCAGTAGCCCCTGGCAAAGAGCAAAGCTCTTCTCCAGAGAAGTCTTTCTTCTTGAATTCCCTTGCGGCACTCCCTTCTTCACCAGGGAAGCAGTTAATATTTGCCCTTCTGCACCCAAAGCTCTGTTTCTTGTGGAAGACATTTTGATTCTTTCACCTTGGCTCAGGAGGTGACCTTGGATTCACTCCATATTGGGTGATTGTACCACCAACAGCGAAGGATACAAAAACAACCACATATACACCAGCAACAGAAGAAGCAGCTTCCAAGATGACTGATGCTAGATTAGCACAAAAAACAGCTGGCATAAAGTCAGCCATCTCAGGGGCTTCTCTCTTCCCGAAGGGCATTCTGAATTGAGAGGATCATGGAGTGGGCAGAAATTAAGTTCTGTTTTCTGGGGGCACCCCATTTAAGTTCCATGTATGCAGAGGCATCTTGACTTTTGTGATGACTTAATTCCCTAGTTGTTGGATACCTGTCCAAGAATGGGACCACTGAATCAACATCAAGGATTACACAACACACAGGTACTAAGGATCAGTTGCAACAGGTAAAAAACCCCCAAACCAGCGACTAATACAAAGACTTCCTTCTGTAAGACACATGTTCTGGTACACTCTTCATGTGTCCTCCATACACTCCACACTTGGCTCCAATTCTTTACATCAATCTCTCATTCTTCAACACAGATAGCTGTGCTTCTATAACCCTACAGTCCGTCTCACTCACCAACCAGGGCGAACATCACACCTGATAACCTACCACAGTGTTAAACTAATATTTCTTCATGCTGATATAACTACCACTAAACCTCTCCAACACACATAGCCACATGTTTTACAGAGTGAAAGGCAAGAATACGGGGTAGATTACATATCCGACAACCAACAAAAGATTAGTGGGGAGATTGGGGTGGGGGAAATGGCATTACATGTGTCTCTCTTCTGCATGCTGCTGTGCACTTAGTATTGCTGCAAAATCCTGGTGGCTATTTCATGTTCCCCTTATGAATTCTGGGCTATAGAACATTCCTGGTACTGTTGCCAACTCTGAGTTCTGCTTCGTGTTTGGTGTTCCTGCATACTGCTGTTTCTTCCACATAGCACCTGTGCTAATATTATTTCTGTGTGCAGGGATGGGTGGAGAAAGGAGATTCTAACTCTTTTTTTTTTCAGATGGAGGGAATTAGAACCTGACAAATTAAAAAAAAACTAGCAAAACTGGTGGGAAAGAGAGTTGGTAGCTCAGGGGATTGATCATTGGCTCTGGATCCCTTCACCTCTAGGTCACCATTCAAATCCAGATGGTAATGACTTTGAAGGTGTTACAGCTTGATGACTGTTTGGCCTATGAGAAATGAAAAGATGGTCTCATTCTAATTGTTAGTTGATATTTGTCCACATTCTAAAACCACTGCCTCATCAGTTCTCATTGGCTTCCTTGTAATAGCAGTCTCGGCAGCAAAGCTGAAGATTGAATATGATGGAAACTGAACTGCCCTCTCCCTTTGTGTAATGGGTAAGGATGGAGTACATTGACAGAGGACAGTGTGGGGAAACTTGCGTTGCTTCTGCACTGCACTTGTTCATTCCACAGTTCTGTTTGTGCCAGATCTCGCTCCTTAATTAGCCTAATGATTTACTGTTACGTGAATGTTGTGATGCAAACATATTCCTCCCTCCCTCCTGTGTTAGCACTCCAGGGTGAAGCATGCTACTTCCACAGCACATCCAGCTCTGAAGTCGAGAGGCAAGGTCCAAAAATATAATTCAGCTCTTGTCTGGTGAAGGAGAAGTGTTTCCTGGTTACACATAGAAAGTGTAGGATGAAAAGATAGAGGAATCAGCAGTCATAAGAAAAGATGTCAATAGCCATATCTGATATTATTGTCAGAATAAAAGACAATAAGATTTTCTGGATAATGGGCAAGATTTTCAAAAGGCCCAGCCTGTTTGCAGGAGTGATTTGTATCTGCTCAATTTATACCTTCTATGTAAATGCAAATTCGAGACACAATAATTGCACCTCTACCTGTGTTGCAAATGGAAGATGAAAATATTTTGAAAATATTAGCTGTTGGAGAATTTAGACTAATGTGTGACAACTGCAGGGTTAGATCACACTCATGATAACTAGGTCTCGTCTTCTTCACAGATGGATAGCCACCTAAAAATGTCACTTTATCTACACAGTGTTACTTTTTGTTACATACTGTATCTGTCTGGACTTTAAAACTCTGAATGTGGTAAATATTAGGAGATAACTTACTTTTATTTGCAAACCAGATGGCTTGACAAAAATGAGGATGATGGTCAGATTGTTCGAGAGTTAGTACCGTCTGGGGATTCACCGATCCTGAAAAGTGAGTTTGGTCTGGGATGAAGAAGGCTTTGGGTTGGGCTATTTATTTATGTTTAAATCAACAGGAAAACAACAATATTTATACCAATAACATCTAAGAAATGTGTGCTGGGCCATATGGGGGGAAATCTCTGATCTTTAAATCCTAGCTTATGAATGGGATTAATTAACATACAAGAAGATGACCGCCACATTTTTGTGTAATGGAAAGAATTTTTAAAACATTTTAAGAATGGCTTGTTTTGTGTGACTAGAGATTGGATCCTTAAACATTTGTCTCCTGTGCAGGGTGAATTCCATTGAATAGCACTGAATTTCAGCCAATCCAAAAAAAATAAAAAAAAGACAAGGCAAAGATGACAACCCTCCCTTATCGGGATTTTGAGGCATCAAGAGTGTAATTTCCTAAAACATTGCTAAATGAGAACAAGAACGTAGCTCTTAGTAATTATTTTGCATGCAAAAAAAATTGGCTAAAATCAAACTGTAGGCACAAAAGTAGATAAAGCTACTTCAGTTTCTAAAAAGTTTACTTTTTTTTGTGTTTTGGTGATAATCTAACCCTGTGGGTCTGTCATCAGACATTCTCAGTCCATTTATATATCTGTTATGTTTTTCACCACTTGTACAGCTGGTGAACACATCTCATAGGTTTATGAGCTCCTTCCAGTCTGCTCCTCTGGGCAAGACCTTGATGCAAATGTTTCTAAGCCTCTCTCATTCATGCTTGTGTTCTATTCTAGTTTGCAGAAAGCTTCAGTGATTCAGGATGAACTTTGGCAGTGCATCATGTGTCTGTGTTGTGTACATTAATATCTCTTTAGATGTCAGCTATCACATCAGTGTGAAGACAGGAGATGTTCCTGGAGCCAGCTCAGATTCTAAAGTTTTTATCAAACTATATGGTGAAAAGGCAAACACCAGCAAGGAGCCTCTGTTAGTTTCTGATAATGACCTAGGCAATTACTTTGAACGAGGGCGAGTGGATGAGTTTATTTTAGAGACACTGGATATTGGAAAGGTAAGACTTAATTACAAGTGGGTCAGTATTATATGCAAGTGATTTGTGTAACAATCAGCACAGTGAAGGAGTACTTGTGGCAGCTTAGAGACTAACAAATATATTTGAGCATAAGCTTTCGTGAGCTACAGCTCACTTCATCGGATGCATTTGGTGCTCAAATATGCTCAAATAAATTTGTTAGTCTCTAAGGTGCCACAAGTACTCCTTTTCTTTTTGCGAATACAGACTAACATGGCTGCTACTCTGAAACCAATCAGCACAGTACTAAGGGAACTGCTGCACTGAAAGAGAATCTGACCTTTGGACAAAATATTACAAACCACATTTTCAAATAGGTTGCTACAATTGCAACTAGGGATTTTTCATAGATACGATGGTGTTTGCACGTGTAAGGCAATGTTTCCATGTGCAGCGTGGCTCTCTGGCTGCCTAACTGTCCAAATTGCATGTTTAAGGGAACATTGTATGTTCACAAGCTGATACATATAGAAAAGGTTTGCATGTACACAGTGAAACAACAGAACATACGTGGGAAGTAGATTTTTATTTTATTAAGTAAATGCCTTCCTTGTTCCCCTCGCCTCTTTTTGCTTTTTCTTTTCAAGATCAACCGACTTCTGATTGGACATGATAATGTAGGACTCCGATCTGGTTGGTTCCTGGCTAGTGTCCAGATCACAGTTCCTGTCCATGGAAGGCAGTACATGTTCCCATGCAACCGATGGCTTGACAAAGACAAGGCTGATGGGAAGGTGGAGGTGGAGCTCTACCCAAGTGAGATTGTGTCCATTGAGAAATGTGAGAGAGCAAAGCATTTGTTGTTGTTGTTATTATTATTATTATTAATTATCTGTATTACCATAGTGCCTAAAAGGCCCAGGGATGAATTAGGACCCCCATTGTGCTAGGTGCTGTACAAACCCAGAAAAGACAGTCTCTGCCCCAATGAGCTTACAATCTATGTATAAGACAAGAGATAACAAATGGATACAGACATATGGACAAGGAAACAATGATGCAATATTGGTCAGCATGATAGGCAGTGGTAGCAGCACACTGTGAAAGTAAATGATAAAGCCCTGTTGCTGTGGTCATTTACAATCAGATGAGAAAAAATGAAAAAAAAAACCCACAAGAAAAAAACAGTGTAGGGTGTATTCTTGCATTGACAGGGTTATTGCTGAGATGATGATGTAATAGGTCGCCTCCATCTCTGACTTCTGAGTTTCTAGGAAGAACCTAGGCTATGACCAGGCTCAGTGCAGTCAAACACTGGGTTTCCCTTGCTGCAACATCAAGGCATCTCATTGCTGACCTGCAGCTACCATGCTCTTCCAGAGCAGCATCCTCACATAGCTCTTCCAGTTCGTTACAGTCTTGACTTGCAACAGAATCTGAATTTCCAGTCCCTAGTCTCTCTTGAGGAGAGAAGTTTTATGATAGATACGGATGAAGATCCATTCTGGTTTTGACTGACATCAGTATATTAATTTTCATTTAGAACCAAGATTAGAAGTTGACCTCGTGTCCCAAGGAGGAAAAAGGTGGTGCATTTCCCCACTGTTCCACGTAGCTCCTTTCCTGCTCCTGTATTATGGAGAGGTTCTAACCTCTCCATAGTTAATATGGCAATGAGGTTCAATTTTTAAGGCCCTATTAGTACCCCTCTAACTTTGAGTTGGGAAATTCACTTGACCTGACAAGCTAGTGGTCTGATGGAGAATATTTTTATCATCTGCTACTGGACCAGGCAAGACTATTTTTCTTGCATGAAAGGAAATTTAGGATCTGGTAAATAACTCCTTTTGCATTCTCAACCAAGTATTCCCCTTCAGGGAAATGTATATAGGTCCATTTTCCAGGTGGGGTAAGAGCAACAGAGTTTCTGAATGACTTGCCAAGAGTCTATATGGGAAGTCTGTGGGTGGTAGACATTTGGGGTATGTCTATGTTGCAGCTGGGAACAAGCCTTCCAACCTGGTAGACAGAATTGCACTAGCTCCTTTAGAACTAGTGGGCTAAAAATACCAGTGTGGATGTTGAGGAGTGCAAGCCTGAGTCCAAGGTCACCTGGACCCCGTAGGTCTGAGCTCGGGCAGCTGATCCAGGCTGCAGCATTCACACTGCTACTTTTAGCCTGCGAACTAGTGTGAATTTTTCTACCTGGGAGGCACGCCCCCAGCTGCAGCATAGACATGCCCATATTGTATCCACTAAATCATTCAGACTGATCTCTGTACTGAGTTTGGCTACTAGTAAAATTAGAACATTAGACAAATAATAATGTTTAACTAGAGTTTGGAGAGCTGCAGATTTTTAAAGCCATATTATTAGACACATTTTGCAGGTGGTTTTACCAAAGCAGAATGTATCAGAGACATTTCTGGGAGGTACCCTAGCTTATTGAGATAGGCACTGGCTGTGGAGCCATGCATTGTTTTATACATGGTAAAAAATATCCTATGTGTATTATAGACAATAATTAATTTTCATCTCAAAGCAATTCTATGCACTTCACCATTAGCAAACCCACCCCAGAATTATACTAAGGAGCTTTGTGTATTAATTCCTCCATTACATTTATTTTTTCTTTTGAAATAGTGGTAAATTATGAGGTGTCTATAGTTACGGGGGACATGCGGGCAGCAGGCACCAATGCAAATGTCTTCATGCAGCTTTATGGCGAGACTGGCAAAAGTGAGTTGATCACCTTGAAAAGCAGGTCAAACAACTTTGAGAGGGGAGCAACCGATATTTTTAAGGTATGATGAAGGCAGCCTTTACTGTTTATCTGAAGGGAAAGAAATGAGAACCAAAATAATGTACTTTTAACAAAATGGCAAAGCATGTTCACTTTTCAACCTTTCTGCTTGACTGGCTTTTGCACTTCATGAAAAATAGACTAGTCTACCTTTCAGGTTTCCATGCACTAGTATTTAGGATGCAGGCACTGTAGAAGAAAAGAAATACTCATTTTAGCTTTGCAAAACATTTGTAAACCTATATTTTTGGCCTTGATCTAGTGGCATTCTCCCTTAAGTTTTAATTAAGCTTTTGTATTTAATCAAAAAAGCATGCATGACATATTGTCATGCTTACTTTGGAATGTGCCATTAATCACACCTGGTACTTGCGATAGAGATGCACATGATTGGCTCAACCCTGCCAATCCTTGCTACTGGAAATACTACTCTTCTTTCCGTAGGAAAGTGTACTCAGATTGTGCTAATAGTGTTAGGGGGGTACAGAGCCACCTCATCCCAGGAAGCATGCTGTTTTTAAGGGATGCATCGTATGCTCTTCTGTTCTTTATCTGTTGAAGGTGCTAACAGTACCCTCCTACCATAGTATCTGAGCACCTTATGGTGTCTCTACTGTATTCTTCCCTGACACCTCCCACCAGGGTTTGGAAGGGCAGGGCTATTATCCCTACTTGCAGAGGGAGAACTGAGGCACAGAGAGACTAAGTGACTTGCTAAGACTTCCACACGGTAAGTCTAGTGGAAAGGGGAATTGAACCTGGGCCATCTAAGTACTAGGCAAGTGCCCTAACCTCTGGGTCTCAGTCAACCTGGGCCTAGCAACCAAGGAGTTAGTGCAGGAATTGCTGGCCAATGCTGATTGGCTGCCTCACAGCACCTGGGAGAATAAAAGAGCTGAGGGGAGGGGCAGCTGCCAGTAAAGCAAGGTGGTTAGACAAAGAAGGTCCTGCCAGCAAGCTGATAAGAAGCCTCCCCCAGGTGACAACAACCCAAAGAAGGGCAGATCAGAGGCCTACAGAACCAAGAGAGGAAGGAAGGAGCTCAACAGGGGAATTGTTGAGGACTGATTCTGCCTGCCTGGGTTCAGGGCCCTGAGCTGGAACCCAGTGGATTCCCCTACCTACCAATTAACAGAGATTTAAGAACCAAAAGGGGTTCCAAGACTCTTGAGGACAAGGACCAGATAACCTTTGCCAGACATGAGGGGAAGGGGGCAGGTATGCGCCACTGGGACAAAATTAATGTCCTTGCCTCTAGAAGAGATCGATAGAGATTTAGACAAGAAGGGTGGACTGACCACCTTGCTGGTCTGAGCAGATTCTGTGCAGTGCCCTGTCTGGCCAAAAGGGGTGCTGACACAGTGGGGCACTGTCCACAGGCGGTGAGAGCAACTCAGTCACAGCTCCTGTGCTATTCTGAGCACAAGTCAGCAATTCAGTGTAGTCCTGAAACAGGCCAAGCAATGGAGGGCTAACGCTTTTTAAAGGAAGTAAATAAGAACACTTAGGAAGTCCTGGGTCTAACTTGAATGAGATGGATAATTAATGATTTCTTTACACTTCTCATAAGCGGGAGGCAGCATGGCCTACTGCATAGTGCAAGGAGATCAGTCAGGAACAGGCCGATGTGTGTGCTGTTTCTTTAAGTCTACTGAAGGAAACTGGGCAGAAGGAAGGGATTGTTGTGGCAGGGTCTAGGCACAAGTCCTATCATGAAGCAGAATGAGAGATAAAATGTTTCCTTTGTTCTAATAACGTTCCCTGTAAAGAAACTGACTTGTTAAGTGATTCTTTACCATTGTCACATTATGCCTAGTATATGTAGGGATAAAGTGAGAAAGGCTAAAAGTCAAGTAGAGTTGGACCTTGCAAAGGGAATTAAAACCAATAGTAAAAGGTTCTATAGCCATATAAATAAGAAGAAAACAAAGAAAGAAGAAGTGGGACCGCTAAACACTGAGGATGGAGTGGAGGTCAAGCATAATCTAGGCATGACCCAATATCTAAACAAATACTTTGCCTCAGTCTTTAATAAGGCTAAAGAGGATCTTAGGGATAATGGTAGCATGACAAATGGGAATGAGGATATGGAGGTAGATATTACCATATCTGAGATAGAAGCGAAACTCGAACAGCTTAATGGGACTAAATCGGGGGGCCCAGATAACCTTCAGCCAAGAATATTAAAGGAATTGGCACCTGAAATTGCAAGCCCATTAGCAAGAATTTTTAATGAATCTGTAAACTCAGGGATTGTACGTATGACTGGAGAATTGCTAACAGTTTCTATTTTTAAGAAAGGGGAAAAAAGTGATCCGGGTAACTACAGGCCTATTAGTTTGACATCTGTGGTATGCAAGGTCTTGGAAAAAATTCTGAAGGAGAAAGTAGTTAAGGACATTGAGGTCAACGGTAAATGGAACAAAATACAACATGGTTTTACAAAACGTAGATCTTGCAAAACCAACCTGATCTCCTTTTTTGAGAAAGTAACAGATTTTTTAGACAAAGGAAACGCAGTGGATCTAATTTACCTAGATTTCAGTAAGGTGTTTGATACCATGCCACATGGGGAATTATTCATTAAATTGGAAAAGATGGGGATCAATATGAAAATTGAAAGGTGGATAAGGAACTGGTTAAAAGGGAGACTATAGCGGATCATACTGAAAGGCGAACTGTCAGGCTGGAGGGAGGTTACCAGTGGAATTCCTCAGGGATCGGTTTTGGGACCAATCTTATTTAATCTTTGTATTACTGACCTTGGCACAAAAAGTGGGAGTGTGCAAATAAAGTTTGCAGATGATACAAAGCTGTGAGGTATTGCCAATTTAGAGAAGGACCAGGAAATCATACAGGAGGATCTGGATGACCTTATAAACTGGCGTAATAGCAATAGGATGAAATTTAATAGTGAGAAGTGTAAGGTCCTGCATTTAGGGATTAATAACAAGAATTTTAGTTATAAGCTGGGGACACATCAATTAGAAGTAACGGAGGAGGAGAAGGACCTTGGAGTATTGGTTGACCACAGGATGACTATGAGCTGCTAATGCGGTCTTGGAATGCATCAAGTGAGGTATTTCCAGTAGAGATAAGGAGATGTTAGTACCGTTATACATGGCACTGGTGAGACCTCACCTGGAATACTGTGTGCAGTTGTGGTCTCCCATGTTTAAGAAGGATGAATTCAAACTGGAACAGGTACAGAGAAGGGCTACTAGGATGATCCAAGGAATGGAAAACCTGTCTTATGAAAGGAGACTCAAGGAGCTTGGCTTGTTTAGCCTAACCAAAAGAAGGTTGAGGGGAGATATGATTGCTCTCTATAAATATATTAGAGGGATAAATATCGGAGAGGGAGAAGAGTTATTTAAGCTCAGTACCAATGTGGACACAAGAACAAGTGGATATAAACTGGCCATCGGGAAGTTTAGAAGTTTAGAAATTAGATGAAGGTTCCTAACCATCAGAGGAGTGAAGTTCTGGAATAGCCTCCCAAGGGAAGCAGTGGGGGCAAAAGACCTATCTGGCTTCAAGATTAAACTCGATAAGTTTATGGAGGAGATGGTATGATGGGATAACATGATTTTGGCAATTAATTGATCTTTAACTATTCATGGTAAATAGGCCCAATGGCCTGTGCAGGGGTGTTAGATGGGGTGGGATCAGAATTACTACAGAGAATTCTTTCTTGGGTATCTGGCTGGTGAATCTTGCCCATATGCTCAGGGTTTAGCTGATCACCATATTTGGGGTCAGGAAGGAATTTTTCTCCAGGGCAGATTGGCAGAGGCCCTCGGGGTTTTTCACCTTCCTCTGTAGCATAGGGCATGGGTCACTTGCTGGAGGATTCTCTGCTCCTTGAAGTCTTTAAACCATGATTTGAGGACTTCAATAGCTCAGACATAGGTGAGAGGTGTATCGCAGGAGTGGGTGGGTGAGATTCTGTGACCTGCATTATGCAGGAGGTCAGACTAGATGATCATAATGGTCCCTTCTGACCTTAATATCTATGAATCTATGAATCTCAGAGCACTTTATAAAGGTTGGTGTCATTATCCCCATTTTATAGATGGGGAGATGTAGGCACAGGGACAGGGCTGTCCCTAGCAATTCTGGGGCCCTATGCAGCCCCCCTGTGGGGGGGGGCAGCAGGCCAGTGGGCTGGAGGCCTCCGTGGGGAGTGGGGGGGGCAGGGCCCAGGCCTCCGCAGGGGGCAGGTCTGGCTTGGGGGGGAAAGGGATAACCACCTCCCACACTCACCAGCGGCGCGGCTGAGGCTGGGTAGCTGCACTCCCATGCTGGTGAGTGCAGACCCAGCCTGGCTGCAGAGCTCAGGGGAGTGGGGGCGGGGCTGGGGCGGAGCAGGGGCGGGGGCCCTAGGCAAGAGCCGGAGCAGGGGCTGGAGCAGCACGCAGCTGCACAGGGCACCAGGAAATTTGGTGCCCCAAATTTCCTGGTGTCCTATGCAGCTGCATACTTTGCGTATAGGTAAGGACGGCCTTGCTCAGAGAGGATAAAGTGATTTCATTAGGTCCCCCAGAGGCTGAGCCAGAAATAGAACCCAGGTCTCCTGGGTCTGAGTCCAGTGTTCTATCCACTAGGTCACACTGCCCCCATGAGACAGAGATATGCTTTCCTTTCTGGGGTCTGCCACTGCCTTGCTTTGTGTGTTTACACAGCTCCTTTAACCTCTCTCTGCCTCCGTTTCTTCATCTGCAAAACAGGGACAACTCCTTTGAGATCCTTGAATGACCAGCACTTTATAAACACTTATCATTTGTTATAGAGACAACAATGAGGTAATGTCTTTTATAAGACCAACTTCTGCTGGTGAGAGAGCCAAGCTTTTGAGCTATACAGAGCTCTTCTTCAGGTTAACATATTTCTAGCATTAACTACTTAAGCTAAACATTCTGTTCCACCTTGTATTTAGCTGTGACATTCTGAGTTCATTCCCCAGACCTGAAGAAGAACTCCATTTAAGCTCAAAAGCTTGTCTCTCAGCAACAGAAGTTGGTCCTATAAAATATATTACCTCACCCACCTTGTCTATCTAATATCCTGGGACCAACACAGCTACAACAACACTGCATATATATTTTGTTATAACATTTCAAATACCAGCTGTACATTCATCTGTTTCTAAAGTAAATGAGCTTCTCCTGACATTAAATCTTACAGATTTTTATCAATCTTCTACCTAAATCACTCTATTTACATAGCAATGATTGTTTTCTATAAATGCTTACCCAATTTGGAAACCTTAAGTTTAATGTGTGTGACAGGGTTGGGCCAGATGGCTATAGGAGAGTAATAGAAGGCAGATATATTAGCCCCAGGCTAAGTAGGTCCCTTTTCCCTAGGTAAGGTAAAAGGGAAGGTTCCAGAACAATCAGGAACCTTCTGGAGACAATTAAGACAGGCTGATTAGAACACCTGCAGCCAATCAAGAAGCTGCTAGAATCAATTAAGGCAGGCTAATCAGGGCACCTGGGTTTTAAAAAGGAGCTCACTTCAGTTTGTGGTGTGCATGTGAGGAGCTGGGAGCAAGAGGCACTAGGAGCTGAGAGTGAGAATGCGGACTGTTGGAGGACTGAGGTGTACAAGCATTATCAGACACCAGGAGGAAGGTCCTATGGTGAGGATAAAGAAGGGGTTGGGAGGAGGCCATGGGGAAGTAGCCCAGGGAGTTGTAGCTGTCACGCAGCTGTTATAGGAGCCTCCATAGACAGTTGCATTCCACAGGGCCCTGGGCTGGAATCCGGAGTAGAGGGCGGGCCCAGGTTCCCCCCAAACCTCCCAACTCCTGGTCAGACACAGGAGGAGTCGACCTGGACTGTGGGTTCAGAAAAACAGCCAAGCTGAGGGCTGCTTTGAAGCTCCAAGGCGAGCAAATCTGCCAATAAGCACAAGACCCACCAAGGTCGAGCAGGAACTTGTCACGTTACCCAATTTCTGCAGTTTTCCAAGTACACAAGGTAGAAGTTTGAAGCATTAGCAGATTAAGGATCTCTATCTTTCCCAATATTAATATTTACAGGAAGATATGGGAAAGAATAAGACTGTATGAACTACATGTTAATGAGACAATGCTATCAGCTACAGACAGGGAATGCTGGAAGCACATGAGCTGGGAAAAGAGAGACACTTTTCTCTGTGCTGAGATAGGTGGATCAATTTCAGTTTCCTGATAAACATCTCTTTTGCAATTAATTATTGTTTTAATTTGATAAAAATGCTTCTAGGCTGAAGCCCTCTATGCTAAAATGCCAAATTAAAGCCTAAAAAAGAAAATAGTCACAGGGTTCTTAGCATATAAACTATATATCAACACAAAAACCCACCAAAACTAAAAGTGTCATTGGCTATGGGGCCATCATGCTGAGAAACACTTTCTAACGCAGTGGTTCTCAAACTTTCTGGGCTCACGACCTATTTATAAACCTTGATGGCCTGTCGTAACCCAGAGATCCCCAAGACACCCCAGATCCGATGTCCTCCCACCTCCTGGCAGGGGTTCATCCAGGGGTGGCAGAGCTTGGAGCTAACATTTGAGATATGATCAAGCAGATGTGAACTCCGCAAGCCACTGGGCGGAGGATTGGCAAACTGAGACACCCCCCCCCAAAAAATACAGCTCCCCCATTGGTGAATTGGGGGGAATTTGGGGGCCTGGAGGTGAAATGGGGAAATTGGGGTCCTGGCAGTGTAGTAAGGAAGGAAATGGGAGTTCAGCAGGGGGCCCCCTCACCCCGTGTATCCCAGAGTGACCTGCTGCATCCAACGCAAACAGACACCAACCACTCTCTCCCACTGGGTTCAGCTTCCCACACTGGGTGTTATGACCTCTGCAGTTGCAACTCTGTTCAGATTTGGCCCACTCTTCCTGACAGGGGGCCAGCTAGGCCAAATTTATGGGAGGGGAATTACGACTTGGCACAGGAGATCACAATGTCATTCGCTCAAATTTTTCCTGATCGGCCCCCGTCTTCATGACAAAGGGGTGGATGTGCCAAACCTGAGCAGTGCTGTGACTCCTTGCACCAGGTCGCAACATCTGGAGGGGGAGCTGAGCCCAGCCAGCCCTGCAAGGCTTTGACACAATCTGGCGACCCAATTTTGGGTCACAACACACAGGTTGAGAAACCTCATTCTAGTGGAGCAAGCTACTAAATAATTTGGGCAAATATTCTAAAAGAATGAGGTGCCCATTCTTTATATCTGCTTTACTGGCTCGAAAGTTCTACTCCTACTCCTCCCTGTATAGCCTCCATCACTGTAGTATCTGAGGATGGTATAATCTTAATGGAGTTTACCATCGCAGCACCCCTGTGAGGTAAGGAAGTGTTATGGGGAACTGAGGAACAGATAGATTAAATTACTTGCCCAAGGTCACACAGGAAATTTGTGGCAGAGGTAGGAATTGAAATCACATCTCTTGAGTGCTAGTTAAGTGCCCTTGCCACTAGAACAGTCTTCCACTTTGACTGACTGGCTGGCTGTACAGACTGCATTGCTAATATTTATTTAAGGAGCACCATATGTATATACAGCATTTTACTGATCACCTAACATCCCCCCCCCCGCCCCAAAAACCCCCAATAGTGCAAGATCCACATCTCAAGAAGCTTGCAGACTGATAGAGATGAATACAATAGTCAGCCCAGTAATTTAACAAAAGCACAGCTACAACGCTGGTGAGAGGAGGAGAGGCAGGACTGGTACCCAGTAGATCTTAGTTTGGGGGTGTCTGCCGCAGATGTTCTGTATGACCTTGTGCAAGTCACTTGGTCAGTTTAGATGATATTTGGTGGAAGAGCACTAGAACAAGAAGTGAAAAAGAACAATCAATCCAGTTGAAACTGGTGAGTGGGGCAGGAAATGACTTGAGCTTCACATCTCACAGTCAAGGTAATAGTGAGGTAATAGCTTTGGGTGTAATGGTCCATGTTGAGTTTTAAGCACTGCCGTTGGTTATTTGTGAAGAGAAGACATTTCATGTTCTCTCAGGCCTTAAACTTTTCTTTGATGGCAGGTAGAGGCTGCAGATGTTGGCAAGATCTACAAGCTCCGAATTGGCCATGATGGGAAGGGCATTGGGGATGGCTGGTTCTTGGAAAGTGTCACTCTTAAATGGATGGTAATGAAGATGAAGGAGATGGATAAGAAGAAAAAGAAGAAGAAGAAGAAGAAGAAATCCAGTGAGGAAGAGGAGGAGGACTCCCAGCCTGAAGAAGTGATGGAAGTCTGTAAGTTCGTGGCTCACTGCTGGTTGGCTACAGATGAAGGAGCTAAGGAACTGGTTGTGGAGCTGATACCCGAGGATGGATCTGGACTTGAGGGTAAACTTCAGCAGTAAATACATGTCCCTAAGCATCTCATAATCAATAACAAAATATTACATTAAGAGAGCAGCACACAGTTAAGCACTCAAAAATCTGGAAATGCCATAAAGTCATATATACCCCCTTATCTATACCCCTGGTGCACTCAGAATAGCTCAAAGACTGTACTTCTGCCAGGCTGCTATACCACCCCAACCCCAGTGAAATGAAAAAACAGCAAATTTAACAATGAGAAAAATGTGTACTTTCCACACAGCATTTACTTCTAGGGGAATTCTGTGGAAAAAAAAATCTGCACACAATATTTCAAAATTCTTGCATATTTTATTTGTCAAAATAATACAATATAATCACACCAGTTTCAATTATTTTGGTTATTTATTTCAAAATACCTCTCAGCAAGTATGTCTGTAATAATTCAGGCAACAACAAAAAAAGATTCAGGAAATGTCTGTTTGACAAATAAATTCCTTAGAACGCATATAACATGGCTGCTACTCTGAAACAGAACGTTGAGTAATTCATTTAAACTACAATACAGAAACATATTTCCTGCACCCCTCAGAAGTAGTGCAAAGGCTTGGGGGAGTCAGGGGTAATGAAAGAGCTGAGGGAGAGGGAAGGAGCCTGGGAGTGAACCTGGAGGGTTGGTGGATATGGGTGGGAGAAGTATGGAACAGGATTTTTTTGTGGGGGGAGGGATTGTTAGGGAGCTGGGGTTCCTCCCCCATGCAGACCCTGGCTGACCCCTAGCCTCTCCCATTCAGTCAGGCACATCTGCCCCTGGTCCCCATATGGCCTTGCAGCCCTCCTCCTCATTCCCATGTGATCCTGCAGCCCCTATCCCCCAAACTCATGTGGTCCTGCAGCCCCCCTCCCATTCAGTTCATGGCTCAATGCTGTCACCACTAGCTCCTGTCTGTCCCTCCCACTAGCCCTTCTGAACTCCAGTCTGTTCCTTCCTGTAGCCCCATGTGCCCCACTCTGTCCATCCTGTGCCTCCTCACCTGGCCCCACTGTAAGGAATGCAGCCTCTTCCTGAACCTCTCCGCCCTCTGGTGGCCCTCTCTTCTGGTGCCACAGCAGCCCCTGGCCAGAAAAAGGAATAACTGCAATGCCTCTCCAGCAGAATCTATATTCTGCAGAGAAAAAAAATCGGAATGAATTCTGTACGTGCACAGTGGCACAGAATTCCCCCAGGTATAAGCATGTTATTAACCTGTGGAGCTTACTGCCACAAGATATCATTGAGGCTAAGAGTTTAGAATGGTTAAAAAATAACCCAGATTCAGCATTTATATGGCTAACCAGAATGTATGACATTATAATAGATAGGGTAAAAAATAAGATCTAAATCCTTATGTTCACATAAGCAAACATGGGGGGTTGGAAGAAACATCCTAAATGGCTGGGTTATTCCACAGTGGTCCACTAGGGGTTTCTTGACACTTCCTCTGAAGCATCTAGTGTTGGCCACTGTTGGAGACTGAATATTAGACTATATGAGTGTAAGTGTAACCCTCACACGTCCTGGGTGTGGTGTTCTGTCCCATCTAGTGGCACTGAGACCACTTAGAGAAAGAGATTAATGAGTCTTTTCTACAGCCTTAGTTAACAGCCATATGGCTTTTAGTTCATGCAGTATATGCTCATGCATTTAGCTCCAAGAGTCCCATGTTCAATCCTGCTTGTGGACAACCAGGGTCTGTCAGCATTACGTAAGCTGATGAGCAAATAACCTGGGTAGGGAAGGTTAAAATAAAGCCCAAGTAAGAGTTCAGTTCAAGGCCCTTTCCTCAGAGCTGGCTTTATTATCACAAAAGGATTGGAAACAAGAGCAAACAACTCAGAACTGTTGGTCCCAGCCAAGCTGGGAGGGCAGAGGACACACCATTCTTCCTTGCTTTCCTGGCTTACTGACAGCTCCAGTGGAGGGACTTCCTCCAGGGTCTTACCTCAACTCTTACCTCTTCTAGAATGATCCAGAAGCATTCCTTTATATAGTTTCTGGCAGGCAATCACATGACAGTCACCTGATCCCTCTCCCCAGCGTGTGTCCTGTCTGAACCACAACTCAGAGCAAACCTCATCTTAATGGGGCTGATGATGCCTGTGCTTATAGACCAGCATGTTGTTATAATGGACCACTGTCTGATCCAGCATGACAGTTCCTATGTCATCTCTTCTGTGCAACTTCACTTACAGAGAACACCTATGAGGTCCATGTCATCACTGGGAATGTGTGGGGTGCTGGGACTGATGCTAATGTCTTCTTGAGCATCTATGGTGAAGGAAGAGGAGACACTGGTGAGCGTCAGCTGAAAAGGTCCAACCAGCTGAACAAATTTGAGAAGGGCCAGGTAAGGCATTAATTAGTCACTCAAGCAAACAAAAGGCAGGTATGATCCTCTGTCCTTGATCGCAAGCTGCTGGTCCTTCATTTCTACATCTTCTCAGTAAACCTCAGGCTTTTCTTTGAATTAAAAGTTTGGACATCTTGTTTTCTCTCTCAGACAAATAGAGGTGGGAAATACCTCAAATAGCGGAGAGACAGATTAAAGCTGGTGATAATATGATTTTAATATCCGAGAAAGCATGAGAGAGTTGGCACTTTTTTTTAATGGAAAAAATACCCTGTCCAGGGCACTGACTCCCCATAGGCTTGGGTGTGAAACACTCGTCTGCCTCTGTTTTTGCTTTTGCAGGAAGATATATTCACCATCAAAGCCATTGATCTGGGAGTACTGAAGAAACTGCGGATTCGTCATGACAACTCCAGCAGCAACCCAGCCTGGTTCCTGGACAGAGTGGAGATTGTTGATCTCAAGGACTACACCAGGTGAGCAGATTGCTGCACTCCATTCATGATATTGGATGCATGGGATTCATACTTCTGGTCAGATAAATATAAAGCCTTAGAAATACAAAGAACATAGTGATTTTGTTACATGTGTCATGAATTCAGACTGGATGATCCTCTTAGAATGCTAAAATAATGGTGCTGTTGGATGTGGGGATGGCTCTCTCAGACGTGTGTGCAGAGGACCCCTGGCTCTGTGCAAGAAGGAGGAAGATGGTATAAAGATGTGTGTGCAGGATGCACATCGTTCCCACTAACATCACCCATCCAGAACTGTGCTGAAAAGGCACTACAGCTCCTGTCTCTGTTTCCTTTTCTAAGACCCCCCTTCACGAGAGCTCCTGGGGTAAGTTATCAGTGCAAGTAGTCCTGGGAGACCAGCTCTAATGGTGTCAAACTGACTGGGAGCCTAGAACAAGTAATGAGGCAGCAGTGTTCAATACTGATAGCTTTGGGCTCTGGGAAATCCCCTGAGATCTTCTGGTATCAAAGCGGAACTCGGGCCAGTGAAGTATGGAAACAGAATCTACCATTTCTTCCAGGAGGAACACACTCCACTTGAAGGAAATTCCTGTTGCAGAGCCCTTGACCTATGGGTTCCCTCCTATAGCTTGTACTCTGGAAGCTTGTGACCCAGCCCTGGGTTTGCTTTTTACATATATGGGGGTAAATAAACCAATGTTCTAAATCCAAAGGTCCTGACCCAGGCAACTTGAGAGTGAGCCAACTGAGTAAAACTTGAGCCCCCAATCCATCAGAATGCTTAAGCATGTGCTCAACTTCAAGCATGTGAATAGTTCCACTGACTTTAGTGGGGCTACTCCCATGTTAAAAGTTAAGCATGTTCATAAGTGCTTTGCTGGTTTGGAACCTGAGTGAGGACATCAAGACTCGTTCTGTAAATATGGAGTATATTTTGCTGTGAGACTATCATTAACCCTTAGGTTATTTATCTGCTTCTGGGCCTCAAAATAAAATGAGCCAGGTGGGACTGACAGCTTGACACTTAGTACCTATCAGCAGGCATCAGTTGCCAGGCCTGGATAAGTCCACACAAAGGGAACAAAAGACAAGGAAGGAGACACATTTATGCTTATCAGCTTTGAGTGCTGTTACTCTTTGTTAACTAGCCTCTCATCTTTGCTAATTACCGCTGTTCATATTTGTGAAGTGCTCTGAAGATGAAAAGTCCCGTGTGAGTGCTGTGTGCCACTATTATTCTTGCAGGTATTATTTCCCATGCCAGCGGTGGTTGGCAGGTGAGGAAGATGATGGTCAGATTGCCAGGGAGCTGGTCCCAGTGGATGAAGCATTTATAAAGAAAGATTTGGACAATGATAACCAGTCCCTTGCATCTCTGGGCCTGGAACAGAAAGGTTTGCAGCAGTCTTGTGTTTCTCTCAATCAGTAAAAAGGAAGCCAAGTTATGAACAGCTCTAAGAACGTTCTCAATTAGCATATTTGTTAGGCCATGAAAAAGTCCCCTCCTAGATCATGAGATTATTACATGTGAATGAAATGTGAAATACTCTGTGCCCTGTAAGCCACGAAGCACCACCCTTCCCCCATTCTCATGAACTGTAATCACCTTGCAAGATTGGACCCAGCATGTGGAAAGGTTTCAGAGTGGTAGACATCCATAGAGTCCACATCTGTTTCAGTCTCTCCCTTTCTCTTGCAAAGGAGCAAGTGATGCAATACATCTGAATTGGAATGCACAGCCACCATTAAAACCATAGCCACTTAGCTGTACTAGTTAGCAATAGGTACAAGTTTGGATATGAAAATGACCGGGTGTCAGTGATTAAAACCAGAGACTGTTGCTATCAAGGGAAGGAACCTGAAGATGTATCTTTTTTTCATTTAGTACCGTGCTGTCTTATGATCAGAGGTGGTGGTAGCCCACTGGGGGCTGTAAGCAGGAATATTCCCACCCCCATACACAAACACACAACATATACTAAAAAGGCAAATAGGGGGCCCCCTTGAGCTGCTCGGGGACCTATGCAATTGCTTGGTCAGCTTATGCCTCATGCCTGCTCTGCTTATGTTTATCTTCCTGAAACTACCTTGTATCCAGTGTGCTTGATTGCCCATGCCGACAACTGAATAATGACGCCACCATGGGGCCTGATCCTGCAAGGTGCTGACCGTCCTGGACTTCCACTGACTCCAATGAGAGTTGAGAGCCTTAAGCTAAGCGCCTGCGTCCATATTTATACGGCTGAATAAGTGGGCTAGTTTTCAAAAAAGTTGAGCACCCAGCAGTTCCCATTGACTTCAATGGAAGTTTCTCGCTGTTCAATGCTTTTGAAAATCAGGACATTCCTTCGGGTGCTTAAATATGGATCAGTGAGTCTAACTTTAAGCACCCATGTTTGACAATCTTGGCTTAATATTTTGTTGTGTTGTGGAGACAGCTTCTAGGAATGTCCACAGTTCTTAAGAGTTTGCCATACTTTTCAGATGATGGTGTTGTGGGAAACTATACAAATTTGATATAGTGAAGGGCTGTCTGTATATATAAAATCCGGTGCTTTAAATGAAATGTTATTGTAGATTGCAGCAAGAAACAAATCTGAGAAGCATGTGAGACTCCCAGGAAAGAAATGGGAAGTCTGAACAGCTCTCTCTTCTGTAAAGATGGAGAAAGCATTACTGTATGAAGTGCGGTCACGGACCCTGCAGCCCACAGTCCTGTTTCACCCTAGCAAATACGAGAAGAAACTATAGGAATTACTGTCAGAGCTTTAGGAATACACTCTGACTGTCCAAAATAAATAAATAACACGTGCAGTGAAACAAGAAGAAATAGAATTAGTAGCTGCTCAGTGTTCACACTCTCAAATTAAGAAATGCTTTTTGACAGCTAAATCAACTACTTATACTGTGAAAGTGAAAACCGGGGACAAGAAGAATTCTGGGACAGATGCCAATGTCTTCATCATTCTTTATGGAAATAAAGATGACACGGGTAAGAACCAAATATAACCCGTGTATGTGTGACAGAGATGGGGTCCGTGCTGTTGGTATAATTGACTGAAATGGCTGAGAAGAGTTTGGGGGTTTTTTTTGCTTTCCTCAATACAGTATCTGTTCTCAGTTAAGATGATTTCATATTCTTGCTGTAAGTCTTTTTCTTATCAAAATGCATAGGAAAGCCAATGTTATTTAGCATTTTAGTTACTAGGGGATAGAGACTCAGCTCCTGCAAATCACTGTCGTTCCATGAGCTTCAATGGAGCTAGGCCAATTTACTTACCAGCTGTGTAAGCCAAACTGTTGACAGCATAGATTAAAACAAAGAGTAGGAAAACAGATCACTGGGTCTGGGTCAACTCATTTGTATCCCAGCAAGGGATACAGCCTACTCTAGAAACTCAGCTTGTCTTCAACTGCTGAGATGTTGCAGAAATATTTGATCTGTTGATGAGCAAACCCTGTTGGGACCAACACGATGCATATGTAGTGAATCTTAGTACTTGTGAAAGTGACAGACAATGAAGAGAAGTGTAGGGCAAATTCCCTTGCACAACTTTCAGAGTAGCAGCCTTGTTAGTCTGTATCCACAAAAAGAACAGGAGTACTTGTGGCACCTTAGAGACCAACAAATTTATTAGAGCATAAGCTTTCATGGGTTACAGCCCACTTCATCGGATGCATAGAATGAAACATATAGTAAGAAGATATATATACACACATACAGAGAAGGTGGAAGTTGCCATACAAACTGTAAGAGGCTAATTAATTAAGATGAGCTATTATCGGCAGGAGAAAAAAACTTTTGTAGTGATAATCGAGATGGCCTATTTAGACAGTTGACAAGAAGGTGTGAGGAAACTTAACATGGGGAAATAGATTCAATATGTGTAATGACCCAGCCTCTCCCAGTCTCTATTGGAATCCAAGTTAATGGTATCTTCTACGCAAAAGAATAAATGGACACAAATCTGACATCAGGAATCATAACATTCAAAAACCGGTAGGAGAACACTTCAACCTCTCTGGCCACTCAGTAAAAGACTTAAGGGTGGCAATTTTGCAAAAGAAAAGCTTAAAAACAGACTCCAAGAAGAAACTGCTGAGCTTGAATTAATATGCAAACTAGATACCATTAACTTGGGTTTCAAAAGAGACTGGGAGTGGCTGGATCATTACACATATTACACATCCAATGAAGTGGGCTGTAGCCCACGAAAGCTTATGCGCTAATAAATTTGTTAGTCTCTAAAGTGCCACAAGTACTCCTGTTCTTCTTGCACAACTTGGACCACATCTCTAGCTGGCCCTTCAACAGCATAGTTGCTGTGGCACTGAAGGGAGACCACTCAACTGCAGAGAGTTGTGATGTGTATTTTGGTGGTGGGAGGTTATATACAGTTGAAAATCTATGGTTCTGTGTGACAAAGGACAGATTGGAAACCAAATCTCCAGGGGTGAAAAGCCATTTATTACACTGTAGGCACATCCCCCATTCCTGTTTACAATCCCAAAGAATTGATTTTTATAGGCTAAACCAGTGACACTCAGACTGCAGGTAACGAGCTGCAAGTGGCTCTTTAATGTGTCTCCTGCGGCTCTTTGAAGGACATGATATTAAAACACTGTGTGATTTAATTATTAACCAATCTAAGTTATTAACCAATCAGCATAAGTGCTGGAAGTAGGTGTGCTGGGGATCCCTTGGCTTGAAGTGGTTTCCATCATACACAGAGTTTACAGTTGGGTTCAAAGACTCTCAGCCCTCCCCCAGTATACAAATTGTTCCAGCACCTCTGCCAATCAGGATGCTTTCACTATGTTATTAACCAATTATAGTTGATACAGTAATAATGCTTGGTCTGTCATTTTACTGTGAGAATAATTATATACACACACACACACCTAATTTATCTATCTATTAAATGAAACAATGAATTCACATTTTTTGGGTAATGCTGATTGCTAATTTGGCTTCTGAACCACTGAGGTCTGAATATCATTGCACTAAACAATGTCTGTATGTGCTACAACAAACAGGGATAATCAATCTAAAGGCCTCCAAAACTAACAAGAACAAATTTGAGCGTGGGAAGGTTGATGAGTTTACAGTGGAGTCTGTTGACATTGGAGACCTGAAAAAAATAAAGGTTGGCCATGACAATAAAGGTAAGATGACCTGGCACAACATAGCTTTCCTTGTTCCACATGTGGGGGTTATATTTGGAAATATTCATTTCATGACTTATTTATTAACATGCTGAACATTATTATCATCATGTACTTGGCGCTTTGCAGACAAATATACAGGCCCTTTCCCCAGGGAGCCTGAAATTTAATTTAGACATGGTACAGCAGTGGTGGCAAATGAGGTGTAAGTGGCGTGAGCAGTGTTGAAACACAACTGTTTTTTCATCCTTTTGTAAGCTGATATTATAGCAGGAGGAGTATGCACCAGGGTGGAAAGGCTACCCAAGAGAAATGAACATTGCAAGGGAATTGCTGTACAAAACCATTATTCCATGAAAGGGGTGATGCCAATCCTCTGTCTGGCTTTATAACCACCTTGTGGTATATATTCAGGGCATTCCGACCTGATTGCTATGCTTTAAAATGATCTGGATTTCAAAATGGGATCTGTAGATAATAAAACCCTGGTGCTAAATTCACACAAAGGGTCCAGATTTTTACAAGTGACTAGTGGTTCCAGGTGCCTCAATTTTTGAATGCCTAACTTCAGACATTTTAAAGGGGCCTGATTTTCAGAAAGTGCTGCAAACACTCCCTCTGATAATGAGGCCCCTTTAGTCTCCCACTGGACATTCAGACTCTGAGGCACCCCAAACACGTAGCCACTTTTGAAAAAATTGGCCTCAAGTTCTGACAAAAGAAGCAAGAGTGAGCGAGAGTCTAATGGTGATAGCACAGCACTGCCAGGCCAGTGAGCTCCTCCTGTGTGCTGACCCTGGTTTTAACTCCCTTTGGGACTTCAGGCAAGTCACTTAGCAGTAACTTGTCTACCGCAAGTGACTTTTCTGTAGAACTGAATGCTAACACTTACCTCTTTCACAGGGATCTTGCGGGATGAATTAATTAGTTCATTGTTTGTAAAGCGCTTTGCTGGTGAAAAGTGATATTCACTCTGAGTATAATCTCCTGCTACAGGTGGCTCTACTGGCTGGTTTCTGGAATGGGTGGAAATTGATGCCCCATCACTTGGGCAATGTCTGAAGTTCCCTTGTGGCCGCTGGCTGGATAAATCAGAGGATGATGGAGCCACTGAGAGAGATCTCTTCCCTGCCCAACTGCAGACAAAAGAATATGTTCCATGTATGTAGAGTTTTGCCTTGTGGCAGACATTGAATTGTTCCTCTCTAAGCCCCCTGCTTTCCTCTTTCCCTATGTCTGGGGGTGGGAATCCACTGTGCTTCTCATTCCTCACATTCACAATGTTGGGGCTCTCTCTGACTCTTCTCCACATATGCTGGCTGTCGCCAAATCTTGTCACTTCTGCATCCATGGCTTTTTAAAAATTTACTCCTTCCCTTTATTAGGAAAGATGGTCCAGTAGTTAAGGTGCTAGCCTGGGACTTGGAAATGGAGTTCCATTCCTTGCCCTGCCACACACTTCCTGTGTAGCCTTGGCCAAGTCACTTAGCCTGTCTGTATGCCTCAGTTCTCCCTCTGTAAAACATGGACAATAGGACTTGCATTCTTCACAGGATTGTTATCAGGATAACTAACCTTAAAGACTGTGAGGCACTCAGATACTATAGGTTTATAGATTCTTTCTTCTCTCCCCTGCCCAAACCCTGGTTCATGCCATTGTTCCTTCTCACCTGGACTATCCTCCTCTCTGGCCACCCTGATCTTTACCATCCCCTCTTCAAACTATCCAACAGTCAGAAGCTAACATAATCTTTCTCTGGTGATGCTCTGACAGTGTCTCCTCACTCACGTCTCTACCGCCGCTGCTGCTCTGACCATGGCATCCCCTGTCTCTCAAGCACATTTGCATTTTCTTTCCACATAAAACATTAGAGGTGGAAGAAGGGATGCTCCTTGTACCCTTCCCCACCACCACCACCGCTTGTGCGTTCAGTCTGCTGTCAGACACAACTGGCCCCAGGTTTAGAATAATAAATATATAGACACATGGGATGAATGTCAACCCATCGCAGGGCCTCTGCAAACAGATCACACTTCAGCCTAGGGACCATCAATGTCACATTTCAACCCTATGGGACTTAAACCAGTGCATAATGCTTGCGCTGGTCCTCTTCAGAGGAGTGACTGTCACCCATAGTACAGTGGTTTTGCTTCTCACCGTGTTTTTCCTGAGATGTATCACATATAGTGTTAAATTCTTGATACATAACTTGAGTGGGTGATTTATTAGGGGTATTACATGATGGAAGAGTTTCTGGAATGCCAGCTCTTCGTGTACAAAGCTTATTTGTGTCAGCAGCGTCTGGGACCAGCAATCAAGGCTATGTAGAAGGAGACTTGCAAGATGCTAGAACCAAGCATAAATACACAAGCACGTAAATACACATGTTGTACTATTCACAATATTCTAATTTCCCAACCATTAACCTGGTGATTTCAAATTGCCACTAAAATGGTCTGACATGGTTCATGATCGCTCACGCCAAATTATTTCCCTGAGCATGGAGGATGAAAACATGTCATTATTGTGCCCGTTAAAACAGTGCCTGTGGGGTACAACCTGAAAATGAAAGGGGATTCTGACAACTGAGAGCTGTGATCTTGTGTTGCTGATTCAGTTCTAAACTGATGTTAATATTCGAATAAAAAAACCAAGCATAGCAACCTTGAGAAGATCAGATCATTTTTAATTCATAACGCATAGCAGGCCATTTTGGTCTCCAGGATTAGTTTTTTATTTTTACCTATGACAGGAAACTATTTCAGTTTATCAGCAGCACGGGCGAATAGGTTTCATTGGTTCTGGCAAAAAGAATATTAAGTACCTTCAGGCTGATTGTCTCTAAAATCAAACTTCTTCATCTCTGTTCTCCTGAGAGCTGTGTTTAGAAAGCCTGGATAGTTAATGAAGGATTATGTTCTGATATGCATAATCACAGTTACTCTAGCAATAATAGAAGTGGTGCCAGAAAAATGCCATCTGTTCTGATCTAGGATAGTGAGTCCTGGAACTCCCAGCATGGTGGTATAAGGCATAACAAAGAATATTGAAATGGGTGCAGTGTGGGAGAGCACAGGATTATAAACAGCTCAGAAAGATGCACAGAAAAAGGAAGAGAATGGTTGAAGTGGGGTTTGATAGACATGAACAGGTAAACCAAAGAGAATAGAAGGGCAACCAGAATGACAGAGTAGGGATAGAAAAAATGGAAGCCCATGGTACGTATATGGGCCAAATGCTGCACAACAGAGACCGGTAGCATCCTGAGTGTGAGTCAGCAAAGATATTATCTCTATTTAGGGTTCAAGAACTGCAAAGAGGCCTTTGATAATTTGAAATAAAATAAATAATATTAATGCTGAGCTCCTGTCAGGCACTTTTCATCCATATACCTCAAAATGCTGAACAAAATAGAGTAAATATCATTCTCCACATTGGGAAACTGAGACACAGAGAAGGGAAGTGACTTGCTCAAGGTTATGGAACAGGTTAGTGGCAGAGCCAGGAATCTGTCCTGGTCTTGTTGCCCCCCAGGCCAGTCCTCGATATCCTGGGCTAGTCTATTTCTTACATCAGTAAGAGTCTGAAAAAGAATAAGAATAAGAAACAACTGTGGGAAGTATGGAATTAAAGGCAACAGTAAATTCTAGAGAGACCAAAGTAGGAATAAGGAAGGTTTAAAGGGCCCAATTCATTGTTGCTCTGCACGTTGTATAGTCACAATTCTAATTTGGTAGCATTTTATGCCCACTTTGCACTACTGTAGGTGACTGGACAAGGTGCAGGGCATTGGAGAATCTGGCCTCAAGAGAACACTAGATAAAAGATGCTGAAATGGAGATTAGTTCTTTAAAGTGAGAGGCAGGTTCACATTCCTCCCCGCCACCGCCCCCGGTTGATGGTTCCTCCACAAACTAATACTTAAAATAGTCCAGAAGTTTTAATGAGGTTTATATAGAATTTTTCATACAGCTCCAGCTAGTTCAGTTTTGCCAATTTGCTTAGTTACTCAAAAATCTTCTGAGTCTTTTCAAGACTCAGCGTACTGTGGGAGATTCATGTGTCAATGGCTTTGCAGTATAAATATTCAGAGCTCTCTTGACTCCCAAGATTAAATCCAGTGGGTCAGATTCCAACCTCAGTAAATCAGTATGAATTCAGAGTAGCTCTGTTGGCTTCATAGATTTAAATGGAGTTCTCCAGATTTACACTGGTGTAACTGAGATCAGCATCCAGCCTGATGGTTTGCAACGTAATATAACAGTTGTACATAACTTCCATGTGTATAATTCCTAATGATGCTTTGTAAATGTTGACATTTCTAATCTAGGTTTGAGTTTGTTAAAATCTAAAATGAATAATAGACTTTCCCAGTTGGAAGCCTGGCTTTTTGCTCACAGCCCGTGGTTTGTTTTTTGTTTTTCTCTGCTTAACTTAGTTGTCCCTTATGAGATCACAGTTTATACCAGTGACATCTTTGGAGCTGGCACTGATGCGGATGTTTTCATTGTTCTCTATGGAAGTAATGGGCTCTGCAGCCAACAGAAATCCCTGTGCCAGAACAAGAGAGAGCAGAGGATGTGCTTTGAGAGGAACTCAGTGGATCAGTTCATTATGGAGGTAAAATAAAAAATATTTGCTCTTTTTCAGGAGCAATGATTGGGTGCGGGGTTTAGGGACACAAAATGAAGAGAGGTTTCAGAGTAGCAGCCGTGTTAGTCTGTATTCGCAAAAAGAAAAGGAGTACTTGTGGCACCTTAGAGACTAACAAATTTATTTGAGCATATTTGAGCACCAAATGCATCCGATGAAGTGAGCTGTAGCTCACGAAAGCTTATGCTCTAATAAATTTGTTAGTCTCTAAGGTGCCACAAGTACTCCTTTTCTTAAAGTGAAGAGAAAAGCAGTTGGGATGTGGAAAAACATTGCAAAAGGACTCTTCATGTCAGCTGGGTAAAATTTTTTGGATGACTAATTCTGGACAAAAGATGCATTTTTGGCCGACCTGAAACTATTTGTGAATTTGACATGTATTGTTTTGGCCATTCACAGACTGGCCAGAGAAGGAAGAGGTGGGGGTGCTGCTGGACCCTTATAATCTTTATCCCAGTGGTGGGGGCACTCATGTGGAGACCCAGGCTTGAATCTCTGCTCTGGGTTCAAATCCCTCTTCTGGAATAGACCTCAAGCAGACTTTCTCCATTTACCAGACAGTCTACAAAATTCAGATGTGGCTCAGCCCAAACAGAATTTTTTTTCCAGTTTTTTGGCACTTCCACTGAACCAAAAAAATCAATTACTTGCCCAGCTCTACTCTTTACCTCTCTCCTCACAGGAGACTTGTGCAGGTACTGCAGTGGAGGAGGAAGGGTGGTCTAGTGGTTAGGGCATTAGCCTAGGACTTGGGAGTCCTGGATTCAGATCCCAGTGCTGCTACAGACTTCCTGTATGATCCCAGGCAAATCACCAAGCCTTCTTGTGTAACCTACACACCTCCTGGTGTGTGGTGTTCTGTCCCATCTAGTGGCACCGAGACCACTAGAAAGAGAGAGAGAGAGTTAAATGAGTCTGCTCTACAGGCTTTTAGCTTATGCACTAAGCTCCAGAGGTCATAGGTTCAATCCCGCCCGCCAACGGACCAGTCTGTCAGTGTTACACTTGCACCTCAGAAACCCATCTATAAAATGGGGATAATAGCCCTATCTCACAGCATGTTACAAGGATAAATACACTTAAAGCGCTGTAAGGTGCACAGATACAGTAGTAGGAGCAACATAAGATAGATAAGTAGCAATCACTGCCATTGCTTGCTAATGGCCTCATCTAGAACCTTTAATCAATTACAATTTCTCTTCCTCTCTGTTTGGTACACTTACACATATTCTCGCTTCTCTCTGTCCCTCCAATATTTTTAAAAGAAAATACCTTCTAAGAACCAAAGGTAATATCTGAAATTGCATGCACAAATGGGGGATCTATATGCACCATTTTGTGGGTGTATTTTCAGAAGGCACTTTTGAAAAGTTGGTCCATAATGTCTAATGCTTGTGTAGGAATATATAGAGGACCTGTTACCTTGCTGTAGGAGCTATGGATTTCTGAATACATTGGACCAAGTTTTCAAAGAGCCTGATGTATTCCTGATGTATCTGCAAACACATACATTAGTGCATGCAAAAGATGCATTTGTGCACATACATTGACCAGTTGTGTAGCTAACTGTTCATGTGCACATGCAATACGGGTTCAACAATTCTTGCTCACAGCAAACTCTCACTGAAGCCAATGCATACACAAGATTATGAATCGGCAAATACTTCAAGTTATGGAGGTGTTTAAAAATCTTGCCCTATATGTTGTTTCTGTTTGATATTTTCATCCACTGCGTGCGACAGAGACTAAGACAGTTTCCAGAGGGACTTAAAACCTTTCTGTGTTTCTTTTTGTTTTGTTGTGGTGGTGTTTTTTTAATAATCAAGATCAAACCTTAGAACATTTTTAAACAAATTAAAATATTTTCAGCTCAAATTGTTGTCCTAGGAAACAAATCACAATAAACCTTCCTCTTTACATCTTTCAAAGACCAGAACTTACCTCCATGGAGTTTCCGTGGAGTTGTCTTTGATGGAGTTTGCCATTAATCAATCCATGTGTATAAATCTTGAACTGCACATTATTTTAACGTTGTAACCCTTAGGATTTATTTTCCCTTTAGAAGAAGCTGAGCATCAGTGCATTTTAGATGAAGAACATGGAAATGCAGTTTGTTCTGTGGATTTAGAAGGACATATTAACTGGTCCCTAAAATTTATTTTTTTCTTTACCAAACCACAACAAAAAAGCAGAAAAATATATTCTTCTTTCACCTATTCATGAGGATCCATAATTTGAAGCTCAGTAGACCTTGAAAGTAATGCTGGGATTTCAGAAAATACAGAGCTGAGAATTGCTTTTTTGTTTTAGTGGTTTTACTGCCGGTGCTGTTTGGCATTCTGCAGAAGGGGCAATAAAAGCCTTAAAAAAAAAAACATTACCAGCTACAGTTCTGAGTGGTGATTTCTGGAGATGCCTAAAGCATTGCAATAAACGCATCTTTTTTTAATAGCCATCTTTACAGTCACATGCCACTTCACTGCTATGTATAGATTGAATGCCTCATTGAAGGATGGTTATTCAGGCTGAGCAGAGGAAGAATAACATAGTTTCACCTATATTAATGTTTTTGGATGAATTCAGATAATTTTAATTTTTATGCTAGTAAGAGATTGATAATGCTTTCTATAGTCAAATCAGGTAGAGTGAATGCAGAGCTCATGCAAGCTTCCCTAACCAGTTCTGTTGCCGCACCAAACCCTGAATTGCAGCAACCAGTCTACTCTAATTCTCAGTCTCTTCTGAAATTAGACAAACTGTGATTCTGTACATGACAGTCTTGTCATGTTGCGGGCAAGTGGTAGGGGAACTAAATTGATACCTGCAAACTTTTAACGTTTGCAAGATCAAAAAATAGTTGGTATACAAAGCTCTGTAGGGAAGGCCCCTCCCATGTGAAAAGGAGGCATTCAGTCAGTGCTGATCTACACTCAAGCTGACACTGAAATAACAAAAGGTACAAATCAAAATCAGTTTCATGATTTTGGTGCAAATATGTTTACAGCTTTATTTTCAGAATATAAGTGGCTAAAGGGGCACCCAGAAAATTAATGGTTATTTAAAATATTGATCTGTGTGATTTGCTCAAAGTGTCAGACGGAGTCTGTGGCTGAGCAAGAAAGAGAGAGCAGATTTCCGGGCTCTCAATCTTGTGCTTTGATTTCAAGACCCTCCTTCCCCTGTTATAATCATGAATCAATAATCTAACACAGAGCTGGGGAAAAAAAATAAAATCAAACCACAGCAAACTTACAGCTTCTGAGGATTGGTTCAATTCCAATTCCAGCTGAAGAGCTTGAGGAAATGCTCCACGCACAGACTTGCACCTATTTAACAGAATCTGTTCCCAAAAAGAAAAGGAGAACTTGTGGCACGTTAGAGACTAACAAATTTATTTGAGCATAAGCTTTCGTGAGCTACAGCTCATTTCATCGGATGCATTCGGTGGAAAATACAGTGGGGAGATTTATATTCGCACACAGAGAACATGAAACAATGGGTTTTATCATACACACTGTAAGGAGAGTGATCACTCAAGATCACTTAAGATCACTTATGTTATTTTCTTTGTTGGGCCTGCCCTGTAGTACGTGACTTCTGGGTACTCTTCTGGCTCTGTCAATCTGTTTCTTCACTTCAGCAGGTGGGTATTGTAGTTGTAAGAATGCATGATAGAAATCCTGTAGGTGTTTGTCTCTGTCTGAGGGGTTGGAGCAAATGCGGTTATATCGTAGAACTTGGCTGTAGACAATGGATCGTGTGGTGTGATCTGGATGAAAGCTAGAGGCATGTAGGTAGGAATAGTGGTCAGTAGGTTTCCTATATAGGGTGGTGTTTATGTGACCATCACTTATTAGCACCATAGTGTACAGGAAGTGGATCTCTTGTGCGGACTGGTCCAGGCTGAGGATGATGGTGGGATGGAAATTGTTGAAATCATGGTGGAATTCCTCAAGTGCTTCTTTTCCATGGGTCCAGATGATGAAGATGTCATCAATATAGCACAAGTAGAGTAGGGGCATTAGGGGATGAGAGCTGAGGAAGCGTTGTTCTAAGTCAGCCATAAAAATGATGGCGTACTGTGAGGCCATGCGGGTACCCATCGCAGTGCCGCTGATTTGAAGGTATACATTGTCCCCAAATGTGAAATAGTTATGGGTGAGGACAAAGTCACAAAGTTCAGCCACCAGGTTAGCCGTGACATTATCGGGGATACTGTTCCTGACGGCTTGTAGTCCATCTTTGTGTGGAATGTGGGTGTAGAGGGCTTCTACATCCATAGTGGCTAGGATGGTGTTTTTAGGAAGATTACCGATGGATTGTAGTTTCCTCAGGAAGTCAGTGTTGTCTCGAAGACACCATCATAGGGCCTAATCACATCAGCCACACTATCATAGGCTCGTTCACCTGCGCATCTACCAATGTGATATATGCCATCATGTGCCAGCAATGCCCCTCTACCATGTACATTAGTCAAACTGGACAATCTCTACGTAAAAGAATAAATGGACACAAATCAGACGTCAAGAATTTTAACATTCAAAAACCAGTCAGAGAACACTTCAATCTCTCCGGTCACTTGATTACAGACCTGAGAGTGGCTATCCTTCAACAAAAAAACTTCAAAAACAAACTCCAATGAGAGACTGCTGAATTGGAATTAATTTGCAAACTGGATACAATTAACTTAGGCTTGAATAGAGACTGGGAGTGGATGAGTCATTTCACAAAGTAAAACTATTTCCCCATGTTATTTCTCCCCCCCACCCCACCCCCCACTGTTCCTCAGACGTTCTTGTTAACTGCTGGAAATGGCCCACCTTGCTTATCACCATGAAAGGTTTTCCTCCTCCCCCTGCTGCTGGTGATGGTTTATCTTAAGTGATCACTCTCCTTACAGTGTGTATGATAAAACACATTGTTTCATGTTCTCTGTGTGTGTATATAAATCTCCCCACTGTATTTTCCACCAAATGCATCCGATGAAATGAGCTGTAGCTCACGAAAACTTATGCTCAAATAAATTTGTTAGTCTCTAAGGTGCCACAAGTACTCCTTTTCTTTTTGCGAATATAGACTAACACGGCTGCTACTCTGAAACCTGTTCCCAAAATGTAGTTATTTCAGTGCAAGTCAGTGTGGACGCACTTATTTCAGAAAAAACACAATGTTGAGCCCTTCATTCCACCTGCATATGGATGCTACAGTGAGCCTAATATTTGCCCTTTTGGAAACTTAATATAGACTGAAAATAAGAAAATGGATAACGAATCAGTGGATCTTGGCTTTAGCTGTAAAGGAACCGAGGCTGCCACCTATTACTCACTTAATAATCTTTTCTTTGTTTCTGTAGCTGGAGGATGTTGGAGACACTATTGAGAAGATTCGTGTTGGGCACAGAGGCGGAGGGCTTAATTCTGGATGGCATTTAGATCGGGTGGAGATACGGAGACTTTTGCCAAATGGGAAGGTAGGCATTGAATCTTTGGACTTTATGGAAGGCTTCCAGTGGCAGCTGCTTCTGCTTCCCAAAGTGGAGCAGCAATATATCAAGAATGATTAAGAGTGAAAAATGACTCACCAGAGAGCAATGCTAGCTAATGAAGTAGCAGGAGCTTGGGTCCCTGGGGCAAACATTTATTATGGTGGTTTATTCTTCAAATGTTGATTCTAAAACTCTGCAGCTTGATCAAAAAAAATGCTTAACCTCCTCCCCTCCCCCATTCTTAATGCACTTGTTGAGTAGAATAAAGGTATCAGGGCTCACGTTAGAGCAAAATATTTCAAGACTATGGACGGTTAACAACAGATTGATGGGCAACCAGTATTTCCGACTGATGGCCCAGTTATCTGACTTTAAAAACTGAGGACATGTCTGCTTTCAGTAGCTACGATAAAGATCTCATGGTGGTTTTTGTAAGGGTAGACTTTTCCCCAGTTATCTTGGGAAAAATTTCCCCTTCCTCCGCTGTTGTGTAGTGCATGCTGGCTAGCATCTTCCCATCCCAGAGTTGGCTGCATTTCAGTGTTGTGAAATGGCTGCTGTATGTGTAGATTGTAAAGAGTTTGGGGAACTTTGGAATGACTGTGCACTATGTAAATGCATATGCCACTCTGTTGGTCTGTAGTTGCAAAGGACAGGGGAGAATTTTTTGTGAGGCAGGAGTAGTGAAAGGAAACCATAATCAGACATATGCTGCCCCCTTATATGGGGCATGCCAGGAGTGTCAGAAGAAATCTTCCTGGTGCTGAGCACGACAGAGATTGTGGGATGCTCCGGGATGTGGTTCTGCCATTCGCTGTACTGGGGAGTCTGTTGTAAATTTGGGTAGCCCATGACGCTGTCTAATTTATGCCAAGAAGATGCACCAGCCCTCACTAGCCTGGTATCATTCCCTCACTACCTCTGGGCTACCGCTTCTCTGCTGCACCTCCTGTAAGGCACAGGACAGAAACTCTCCCAGGATGTGTAATGCTCCATTTCTGTCTGGAGAGCCTTTCAGGTTTGACCCAGCTACCATTTTATTCTTGAGCCAGACAGGAAGCTCTTTACATTAAGACCTAGGTCCGCAAAAGGATTTAGGCACCTAACTGCACTTTAAGCACTCAAGTTTGAACTTCAGATGCCCCACTCAATTGCTGCCCAAGGGCCTGAGGTGCCTACTTTTCACAGATAAAGTCCTTTAGGTACTAAATCTCTGCCAGTGGGCATGAGCACAGCTGCCTCAGTCCTACCACTCTTCACTGGGCCAGGGAAACAGAGTGAGAATGACCCCATAGCCTAGTGTTAGGGCACTCCCCCAGGATGTGGGAGACCTAGCTTCAACTCCCTGTCCAATGACTAGTTCATTATTTATACAAAGTTTCAGTTTCAACAGGAGAGATGGAGGGAGCCTCCCTTCCCCTCCCCCTCCTCTGAGTACCCCATAGCCCAGTAGTTAGGGCAGAGGTGGTCAAAGTACAGCCCACGGGCCACATCTGGCCCGCAGGACCATCCTGCCCGGCCCCCGAGCTCCTGGATGGGGAGGCTAGGCCCCTCCCCCACTTTCCCCCCTCCCCTGCACCCACGCCGCAGCGCAGGCTGCGCTCTGGGTGGCGGGGCTGCGCGCTCATGCAGGGTAGCGCGGCAGCATGTCTGGCTCCGGTGGGGCGGCGTAGCTCCCAAATATGCTTCTCTGAGCAGCATGGTAATGGAGCCGGTGGGTTGGATAAGGGGCAGGGGGTCCTGAGGGGCAGTCAGGGGACAGGGAGCAGTTGGATGGGGTGGAGGTTCTGGGGGGGCAGTCAGGAGATGGGGAGCGGGGGGGGGGGTTAGGGAGGGGGGTCCCGGGAAGGGATGGTCAGGGGACAAGGGGCGGGGTTTGGATGGGTCGGGGGTTTTGAGGGGGGCAGGCAGGGGGTGGAAAGTGGGAGGGGGTGGATAGGGGGCAGGGGCCAGGCTGTTTGGGGAGGCACAGCCTTCCCGACCCTTCTGTACATACAGTTTTTCACCCCGATGTGGCCCTCAGGCCAAAAAGTTTGCCCACCCCGGGTTAGGGCATCCTGCGGAGTGGTGAGGGTTAAATTCCTGCTCCACATTTTCACAAAGGGGCTTAAACACCTCACTCCAAGAGAGGGTTCCTGGCTGTGAATCCCCAGCAGAGGTAGGTGCCTAACTCCTTTTGAGGGGTGGGGTTTAGGTCACACCCCTCTCATCAGCATTTCCCTATTGACTAGTTTAGGTAACTCCCTGTTGAATGTGCTGTGTTTTGTGGATCTTCCGTTTTTAAGGGCCTACGGGCAGGTCTACACTACATATTTACATTGTGCAGCTGTGCTGTTGTAGTACATCTGGTGAAGATGCTCTAAGGCAATGGGAGAGAGCTCTCCTATTGGTTTAATAACTCCACCTCCGCGAGAGGCGGTAGCTATGTCACGAGGGAAGGTCTCTCGTCAACATAGCACTGTCTCAAGGGGGCTTGAGATCGGTATAACTACGTCACTCTGCGGTGTATGCAAGTAAGTATGTAGTCTAGACCAGAGCTAACTCTGCCCATACATTGTGTAGGGAGCTTGGCCACCTAACTCGTTAGGCAGTGGGGCACATAAAGTTAGGCTCGGCATTGCAACACGTAAGTCCTCTTTGTGTATCCAGCACTAACTGAACAGCCTTATAGGATGGGGATGGAGGTGTGTGATGTCTACAGAAGAAACATATGTGTGAATGGGAAAAATATCCCTGTGTTGACTGTAAAAGGACTGGTTCTCAGACTGGATTTACATAGGACCCTACTACTAAGTGGATAATGGAGACGACTGAAGCACTATAAATGCAGTTTGGTAATCAAACATGGGTGAACTTGTAGCAATTGACTGAATTCAGTCTTCATGGATTGGTAGTACTTATATTTCAGATTGCAAAGCCAAGCAAATATAGTAATGTATTAATACTATTGCTACTGCTCTATTGCTGTTGATACTACAATAACATTAATATGGAAGCTGTAGTCATAATTAGGTACAATGATGACACATGCTTATTATTTCTTATAATTTACCTTCTTCGTCCCTTGAAATCCTAGCTCATCTGTTTGTGGGACCCAAGGGATAGGCCAGTCATAAATATAAAGGGCAGGGTAACAACCTCTCTGTATACAGTGCTATAAAATCCCTCCTGGCCAGAGGCAAAGTCCTTTTACCTGTAAAGGGTTAAGAAGCTAAGGTAACCCCGCTGGCACCTGACCCAAAATGACCAATGAGGGGATAAGATACTGTCAAATCTGGACAGGGGGGCTTTTGTCTGTCTGTGTGATACGTTTGCCAGGAACAGATCAAGGATGCACGCCCTCCAACTCCTGTAAAGTTAGTAAGTAATCTAGCTAGAAAATGCGTTAGGTTTTCTTTGTTTTGGCTTGTGAAATTCGCTGTGCTGGAGGAATTGTGTATTCCTGCTTTTGTGTCTTTTTGTGACTTAAGGTTTTGCCTAGAGGGATTCTCTTTGTTTTGAATCTGACTGCCTGTAAGATTATCTTCCATTCTGATCTTACAGAATTGTTCTCTTATCTTTTTTTGTTCTTCTAATAAAGTTCTGTTTTTCAGAATCTGATTGGGTTTTTTGGGTCTTAAAAATCCAAGGCTGGTTTATGCTCATCTTGTTTATTCTCAAGCCTCCCCAGGAAAGGGGGTGTAAGGACTTGGGGGAGTATTTTGGGGGAATAGGAACTCCAAGTAGTCCTTTCCCTGATTGTTTGTTTGTTAAATCACTTGGTGGTGGCAGCGTTTTACCTAATCCAAGGGCAAAGACTTTGTGCTGTGGGGAAGTTTTAACCTAAGCTGTTAGAAATAAGCTTAGGGGGGTTTTCATGTGGTCCCCACATCTGTACCCTAGAGTTCAGAGTGGGGAAGGAACCCTGGCAGGCCAGAACCTCATCCACAGATCTGAACTTCCCTTGACATCCCCCTGAATTTTGGAAGAATTTGGATTCAGATCTGACCTTTACAGACTTAGCCCATCTCAAGTTTCCATGCAGCTGTCCTTCTTCATAAAGAACAAGGGGAGAGAGTTATAGAAAATGACACTTACATATATGTATGTTTGCTGTAATGTTTTTTACAGTTTTTCATGCAAACCCTTTGCATCTCTGTCCATCCAGTTCAAACAGCCCTGTCTCCCAGATAACTCAGTGCACAGGGATGCTGGATCCAAAGAAAACTGAAACGATATTAATTAATAGGGTAATGCTTTGAGGAGGTGGCAAGCACCACCATTTCACCTGGAACCAGTGGTTCTTGGGTACAGCTGAGAACCTGCTTGACACAGGGCATGGCTCCTCTCCTGCCTTCTTCCCCACAGAAACAGGACGGACTCCTGATGTAATATCCACTAGGCCCTTCTCCCATCTCCTCCTCTCCTTCTCCAAGATTTTGGCATTTTTCTTCTCTGCTCCCGTGAGGTTTCAAAATTATGCTAGCTCACAGTCCATAGATAGGCAGTCTCTTTTTATATGTCCCTATCTCCCACATTGGTAACAGGTAATTTACCACCTTCCCAGAGGGGATTCTTCTTTTCTTCTCTTTTCTTCTCTGTAGACTTCACCCCTAATACTTCTCCAACCCTCTTTCCAGCTCAGGCTTGTTAGACAGGCACACCCACTTGCAGGGAAAATCTGCTTCCTCAAACTCTTCCGTGAGTTTCACCACTGCCACCAGGGCTGTAGTTCCTAACCCAAAGAGGAGTGTTCTCCTGGAGGCCATGTAGAAATTGTTCAAGGATTATGGAGTCCATGATTTTGCCCACAGTCTGAGTGCTTGGCTTTAACCAGTGGGTGGTCCAATCAGTTAAACTTTGAGCACATGCCCTGGGCTATACACATCTGGCCCATCTAGCAGCCCAAAACTTCTGCTGGTATTTCTCTGTAGACAATCCCACATGGTCAAGTATGGCTGCCTTAACAGCATCATAGTCCTCAGCCGGTTTGCTTCCCAAGGCCACATAGGCCACTTGAGCTTCTCCTGCCAAATAGGGTACTAACTAGAGAGCCTATGTTCCTCTGTCCCAGCCAGCTCCCATTGCTACCATCTCGGATATCACTAGAGAATCATTGGAGTCATTGGCAGGCCCCTTTTACGCAGGCTGACCCCCTGGCTCCAGTTACCATTCCCCATGTCAGGATTCACCAGTCTCGGAAGCAACTGCTGCTGCATTTGTGCTTAATCCCTGATGAATTCCTGCAAGCGCCTCTGTTTCTCTGCTTGCCAGACCCGCAGGGATTCTTTGTCCAGTTTTTGTGACTGATGGAAAGATTGTATGTTCTGCTGCAGCTCCTTCTGCTGTCCACCAGCCGCTGCAGAGTCTGCTCCATCATCCGGATGCCAAATACTCGCAGACACCTCCCCCCTTAAGTCTCTCAATTGCCACTGTTGTCGGTAGCTACCAGTGTGGTGCTCCGCTCTTGTTCGATGACAATAACAACCAGCTGCGTGCGTGTTCCTTCGGTGTGGTGCCCCAGCTCTGTGCAGATCGCTGACACAGCAAACCCCGAGAGAGCGCCCAAAAACCACAGACTCTAGTAAGGTACGAAGGAACCCGAGCACAAGCGAAGCACGGTAATAGTTCCCTATAGACTCTACAGGACATACTACGAATTTGTGCTCCCTGGCAATGGACACAGCTCAGTCAGTGGCGGGACACTCCACTGCCCCCTAGGCTGGACAAGGATGTGCGCTCCGGGACCTACTTTTATACCGTTGCAGGACAGATTACTCATCATAGTTCAAACAAATCTATCTATCACGTTGTCCTTTTGACCCTGTCTTTAAGATGCACCTGCCTGTTCCTTGTTATATATATGGAGTGTCTTGCCACCGTCTTTGCACAAGTTCCTCTCATTAGCACTTATGTGTGTGTGTGTGTGTGTGTGTGTGTGTGTGCACGTGCCTCTAACAACCTTTTCTTGCCAACTTCTGTGAGTGGGACCTGCCTCTGGCTCACAGCCCAGCTTTGCTTATCACTGCCTGGAAGTACTTTGGTTCAGGCTTTACTTTGGTTCAGGCTTCAGGCCTCAGACTGGGCCTCTGATACAAGAATTTATGTTTCAGGGCCTCCTCTTACTACAGCCACAATTCGGGGAGTCAAGATCTCGGGCCCCCATGTTTCACAAGGCATGGCTTCTCTCCTGCCTTCTTCCCTGCAGAAACGGCATGGACTCCAGTGGTTGTGCCTTCACCTTATTCTTTTATTTTAAGTTCCCTCCACCACTTCTACAACAATCCATGTGCAACAGTTTATTTACAGTACCAACAGCTCTTTCAGCCCTCTCCCCAAGAACTGAGGGGAACAGAGGTGTCCCTCCCTTGAGGACTCCATGTTAGTGAGCTCAACTTGCCCTGGTATCCTTCCTCTCCTCCCCCTTGGCACTTCCCTCCTACCTCTTTAATGGCCTTGGGCTGATGGTGTAATTGGCTCCGTAGATCATCAGTCAACCAGCCTGATTGACTAATTACTCCTGCCAGCTTTCTCCAGCGGAACTTATTAATATCTGAGTGATCAGAGTGCAGGCTCACCTGTTTGCACCTCGCACTCTGTCATACTGTCCTTTGAACTTTAACCTTTGTCAATAGTTCAATAGGAAATGGAGGCCCAGCAGAGAGAGGAGGTTAGAGCTGCCTAGTGCCTCTCTATAGCGACCTTAAAGAAGTTTTTGGAACAGTGCTGTGGGCAGACTGCGGAGGAATCTGCATCCGTTTCTCAGCCGTAAGAAAAGTTGCCTTCATATGAGAGAGTTCACAAAGTAAAAGACATAATAATCTCTTGTTTGGTAACAATTTTGTTTTAAGTGAATCAAAGGGTGAGGATGAAAAGAATTAGGGCATATAGTTTGAAAGATACAGTTGCTGAGCATGGGCAAAGAATTGCTTACAATTAGTCTTATAACCGTAGAAGGATAATTGCAGGTGGCTAGCACTGTTGAGAGATGCAAAACACCCAGCAGTGTAACGCAGTCAGTCAATAATGCACAAACACCATACGTTAGCTGGCTGATATTCTTGTGTATGCAAGTCAGCAGCACTGGGAATATGCAGCCAAACTGCAAACTAGCAGTCATCTCTATCATGTTTCATACAAGGAAGCTTTTTCACAACCAGACTTTACAGTGCCAGTTTCCCAAAGTGGGGACACAAGGGTTGTGCCATTAGGCTATGGTAGCAAGTCTGGGAGCATGCAGGGAAAGGATCAACCTTTCTGGACTTGAAATATGAGCTACATTCAGGGGCATGCAGGTTCTGTCCTCTGCCTCTTTGTCTGTTCTTTTGTGCAGTGCCCATCTATAACCTCACCCGTTCTTACAGCTTCAGCTACCATATCTATGGTGTTGGGTTCAGAAAGCCGCCTCTCTACCTGCAGCTTCTACCCTCTGCCTCACATTTGGGACTTTCCAACATTTAATCCTGGAAAATCTGCTCCAATTCAAAGTAAACAAGCATGTTTCTCATGTCTCAGCCTCCCACTTTCTGTTCTCTCCCTTGTCCATCACCTTCAAACACCTTCTCCCCTCTGGTAGCCAGGCTCTCGTACACAGTTTCATTTGATTCCTCCCTCCTCTTTGGATTATTCTGTTGGCTTCCTTGAACTTTCTTCATCAAATTCAGGGCCACACCCTCCTCTTCAAGCCTCTGCACAACTCCATCACTGCCTACATTTTCTTATTTCCTCCTGCTGCCTGTCCTTCTCCCACTGTACCATTCTAAACACAAGCTCATTTCCTTCTCTCACTCTCATACTTGCCTCTTCTTCCATGCCACCCACTGTGTATCCGTTTGCAACTGGCATTTTTACAACAGCATAAAAGTGCTTTTGCCATAGAACTTATTTCACTCGGGGAACTGGTACAATCAATAATATTGAAAACATATTGGTGGTAGAACCTGCATCTTCACTCGGAGAGTTTGCTGGTATAGGTCTTTCCTGGTGTAGACTAGGCCTCAGATATTGATTCAGTATTTATTGAAACAGAGGAGCGCCACTTGCTGAACAATCAATATAATTTCCTGAAGCCCACAGGTGTTCCTCAGAGATCTCCCATCCAAGGATCAACCCAGCCCACTCCTGTTTAACGTATGATAACCGATTGGGCAACAACACAAGGGGTGGTGTTGCCAGTTTCAGAGGGGTAAAAGAAATGGGTGTTTGACTCTATGGGGAGTTTCAAGAGCACCACGCCCAAGGAAAATATGCTTTCTGCCTGCTTGCCCCTATCAGGCCCACATGTTTGACTCAGCACTTTGGACAGCTCCACCTGCTCAGTGTCTGGATGCCCTCTCTTCAGGCAGGGAGATGGATTCTAAACCAAGCAGCCAGGCAATGGTTAAATCAGCATTTAAAAGACATTAAGTGAGAAGATTGAGCAGAAAAGCCTCACAACCTAAGATAAAGCAGAGAGATCCACAATTTTGCTGAGCTTTGACTCTGGCATGTGGAAAAGAAGAAAGCAGAGCACTGCATGATGCCGCTGTAATTAACCGCAGGATATTATGACCTGCCACAGGATAGCAATATGCTGCCAAAGCTTCTAAAAGCTGTGCTACCTGATTAGGCTGTTAAGATGTATCTGTATGTTGCAAAGGAAAAAATGAGGTCAGTCACTTTTAGAGTAAATTGAAAGCACTTGGGTAGGAAACTAAGCTCATTGCATATCAGTAGAACGCTGCCTATGCATGTCAATTATATCTGATAATTATATTTAATTTGCTACGACTCAGACGGGGAAAGCACTGAGTTTAGCAGACTGTCATACCGCCTGTAGCTCAGAGCCAAAAATCAAACTCTAATGGAACAAATCCTAGTTGTAAGCGCCATGAGATTTTACAGTCGTTACCATAAAATAATACACTTTGTGTCACTGTAATAATAATACCATCACTAACAAGTCAGCTCCAATGGAAACTATGGCAATGACATGGAGACTAGTGATTACAATACAGTTAACGCTTGCCCTGACTACTTTATTTCCATCATGCAGGCTTTTAAGCTAGAGTCCCCCAAATATCATGTAACCTAATATATAATGTTCACAGCAATGACTCAGGCACATAAAACCAACCAGGATAACACTATCAGCATTTAGGATCAGTTAAAATTTCAAGCAACCCGTATGTTCCTTCAGTCATGCCTTTAATGATGAATCACATTAGGAATCTCTAACTGTAATAGAGAATACCAACGCATAGGCAGAGTTACAAAATGTCATCTCTTCCTTCTCATGAAACTAGATTATAACGTCAACTGGTAGTTCTAATTGTAATGAATGGTTTGGAACATAGAAAGAAAATACTGGTTACGTTTCCTGGACTGCAGTTGTTATGTGTAGAGCCATGCAAATCCATGGATATCTATTTTTGCGGATCATGGATCGGATGTGGATACAAATTTTGTATCTGATAAGGAGTCTAAATATAGGATTTTGAAGGCAGGGAAGCAGCTGTCTGCAGCTCATAGTCTATGAGGCTGCTTCTTCGCCTTCAAGATCCTATATTTCCTCTACCCCCCCCCCCCCCGGTATACAGAGAAAGGGGAGGTGATAGATCAAGACAAGCAGCAAAATCACCCCCATGCTCCTATCGCAGCGGTTTAAGCAGCCAAGCAATTTAGGAAACCTATCCTGACTTCATTGCCATATCAGGTCTCTTGGAGAGGGAGGCAGCTGCTTCTGCATAGTAAGTTAGTAGCTGCAGACAGCTGCCTCTTGATCTATCAAGAGGATCTCGAGTATGGAGATGATACTGCCTTATTTGGAGAAACTACTGATCAACTGCTGCTAACACTGGAAGACCTGCGACAGACTGCAGAATCTATAGGACTTAAAATAGGTGGTGATAAAATCAAAGCTATGCATGCCTCCTGTAAAATGGAAATGAATGACCTGTCGACACTGCATGACGATGACAATAGCATTGACTGGGAGAATAGTTTTATCTATCTGGGTAGTCAGTTGAAAGAAGAGGTTTGGTATCCAAAGTCATACGTCAGATTGGTCTTGCATCAATGGCATTTCATCACCTTCAGCGGCCTCTCTTTTGGCAGTGGGATGTCTGTGTGACAACTAAACTATGAGTGTTCAATGGAATAATAACGGGAACTCTGTTATACAGAGCAGAAACATGACTGTAAAAACAGCTGAGGAGAGGAGACTAAACAGTTTTCGGTGTCAACAAGTTATGGCCTATTCTTAACATCCATTGCTTTGATTTTTATCACAAACAAGAAAATGCTTAGATGATCCCGGTAAGTTGCAGTCTCCCACCAGTTGAGAACAAAATGATTGCAATGATCAGATCATATCCAGTGTGCAGACGAACCTACGCTTTTACAGAAGGATTGTAGAGATGAGGAAATAGAGCACTAAGCTGACCATGAATGAGGTTGGAAAAGGAAGAAGACTTACAAGGAATCATTCAAGATGGAAGTCTGTTCTACATGCCACCTCCTCCTGCATCCCAGGTAAAATGGAAAGAACTTCATTTGCAATAATCTAAAGTCCTATTTGATTTGTATATTGTCAATCATACAGGCCATGCTCCAAAATGCTTTAGAGTGACCTTTTGCAAGTACAGGGTTAAATAACAGCTGTGAGAGGAACAGCAAGATGAATGAAGAGGTATATGCAAGGGAGAAATCATGTTTCTGGAAAAGATTTGAAATGAGAGGAAGGTTGTTCTAAATGACAGGTGCTGCAGAGGAGAAGGCTCCTGCAAAATCAATGGGAGTGTCGGGAAGTATAAAGAGGATGACAGCATTACAGCAGAGTGAACAGGGAGGGTAGTGGAGAAAGGATGATGGGGGAAGGAGGGCTGGCTCTCCACCAAATGACTCCCCAGGCGTGGCGAGTCTTTGGCATCCCCCCTCCATTTGTTAAACTTTTCAATACCTTATTTTTTATTGTATTTGTAGCCCATTTCACGACTTTGATGCACAATTTGCATGCATGATTTATCCCTGTCATATTGGACGATAAATTTGCACACTAGGATCTGTAAGTCTGTATTTATTCATGCCATATATAAGCAAATAAAAAATTGTTTTCTCTAAGCTTATAGAAACTTTTTTTAATGTTACAAATAACTGAAATGTACTAATATCAAGAAATGGAACTCTGCTCCAACAATGGGTGGACAGGTATTAAATAGTGTTACAGTAGATGACAGCCTTAGAATGTTAACCCTAGTCCTTTAGTTCAAAAAGTCACTTTTCTCACCTTTGCCTTTGTGAACTGTAGCACATCGTCGGAGAGATCCCAAGACTGCCCAATGGCATTTTCAAGCAATCAAATAGCAAGCAATGTCAGTGTATCATTGGCCATCATCGATCAAAGATATGTTTTAATGAGCCGGAGCTTTGAAAAGCTGTGCTCACCACTCACGACTGTGACAGGCAGCGTGAGCAGAATCCTCAAAGCTATCCACACATTAGCAAAAGAGTCCTTGAGCGCTGCCTCATGAATAAATTGGAAAATTTGAAGTGGAGAGTGCTTCCCATATGGCAAAATGTGACAGAGGTCCTCCAATTCAACATAGAGGTCTTTATCATTAAGGTCCAAATATTCCCCATGTACCAGCGTCCAGTGAAGGTCTGTATAATTGTTCAAGAGTGTTTTCCTGTCTGCTGGCAGCTTACTAAGATCATAGGAATCCCCCCTTCCCCAATCTTTTCGTAGTGCTTCATTTGTCCAAACCTTTCTTTGATGGACACTCGAGCAGAGTCAACGAGTGAGCAAAAATACTCCCTTTTGAATTTTTCTTCTAAGCTTCCCGTCACCTCATCTCTGCTCTCATAACCAAGCTGTCTCTTCTTCCAATGAATACAAGTTTCCTTGAAGACAGGCTCAACTCCTAAGTTTTCTGCCATTTCTTTGGCAGCAGTGATGACATCTTCAAATCCATTGTCTCTGTAGGCCACAATGAAATCACGGCAGCTTCTCATTAAAGTAGTAGCGGTCACGATGTCCATCGATGGAGTTTGTGATGCCTGGCTTACAACGTTTGGTTGGAACAGGATATTGTGCCAAACCACAACTGAGACCAGAAATTTGAAGTCAATGATCTGGTTTGCCAGGCTTTGCACCTCCTGTTGGATTCCAGCTTTGACTTTACTTGACTGTGGCAGTTGCATAAGGGTGTCATAAACCTCAGTTACTTGATACCTCACTGGCTTTACACTGTCAATGAGCACTCTCTGAGAAAGTGTCACTTAGCGGCTTCCTGATCAGATTTGTAACATTGTCCGTGAGGATCTTCCACCTGATAGTTGATGCTGAAAACAGGATGTATATCCTTTGCAGTACTGCAAAGAGAGATACTGAATCTGAAGCAGATGACACTGCTCCTGACAACCAGGTTGAGAGACTGGCAGCCACAAGGCATAAAGAATACTCTTGGATTCAGCACAAGGATCCTTGCCTGGACCCACTGTTTCTTCCCTTCATGTTTACACCATTGTAGTAGCCTTGGCCATGGCAGTCCTGAAGCTTTATTTTATTCTCATTCAAAACATTCATAAAGAGTTCTGTTAGGCCTTTTCCAGTAGCATCGTACACAGACCGGAAACAGATAAAATATTCCTTTACTTGGATACAGCTATCCTCATCATCAATAAATCTTACTGTAAATGACATCTTTTCATTATGACTAATGTTGGGAGAGCAATCCATTATTACAGTGTAGTACTTCGCTTTGCGAGCTGCATCAATATGTTATCAAGCCCCTTCTTTGCCATAAGGTCAATCAATTTGTATTGAATTGTTTTGCAGCAGTAATGATCCATAACTTCTTTATGAACTACTTGACATAGGTGCTCACACATGACATCATCGTATTTCCCAAGGAGCTCTACCAAATCGAGGAAATTACTGTTATGTTTGGTGAACAACTTATCTGAGTCCCAGAAAGGCAAATTAGTCTATGCAAGGAAGAGGGTAACTGAGATCAGAGGCTCAAGACTCTGCTATCAGACGGAAGCAAGTCCATGGAGGGTTTCAGAAACAAGGAGCACTATGCTACACAGGATCTTTAAATGAGCGGGAATGCCTGTGGAGTCATTTGAATATAGATTCGAGGTGGCCCTACAGAGAGAAAGGGTAATCCAGTGGTTAGGGCACTAGCTTGCAACTCTGGCGATTTTGGTTCAAGTCCCAGCTCTGCCACAATCTTCCTGTGTGATCTTAAGCAAGTGGATCAGAATAGCACTGCCCTACCTCAGAGAGGTGTTGTGAGGATAGATACATTAACGATTGCGGAGGGACGTATAAGTACCATCGATATAATTGTGTATAAATGTTACATGACAGACAATGGCACATAGCTGTTTGAAAGACAACAGCATGGAGATGCAATAGTCAAGGTGAAAAGACCTGAAGCCCTGGATGAGGATCTCATTCGAGATGGAGTCAAGGCAGTTACACATTCAAAAGCTTTTTCTTCCTTTATGCTGTGTAGTTTGTGGGTGGTCCGGAAGTTAACTTTGTTCTGTTCACACTTATGGGATCTGCAGTTTACATGAAGATTTATGTCCACTTCATACAGAATTACCCTGGTTAAATAACATTTTGAAGGCCTTAAAGAAGCCTGTTACTTCTCCTTAGCAAATGATCTGACATTGATTTTATTTGCTGTTCCACTGTTTTCATTTCTTCCTTGATAGGACAGAAATCATGCTTGTTTCTCCTAAAGTAAAGTCGCAACAAAGGAAAAACAAATTTCCCTTTTTTTTTCTTAAAGTACTCATGGGAAATGGCTTAAGAGTGCTTGAGTTTTAGTATTTAATTGGGAAAAATCATGAAGTTTGCACTTCAGCAAAATCCTTGAGTATGTACTCAAGCAAAACTACTGACTTCAAGGAGAGTATTGTCTGAATAAGGACTGATAAAGGGTTGAGGATCCTGCAAATCCATATTCACAAACGTCTTCAGTGGGAGGATACTATTGGTAATAAGGGTTTTCAGGATCAGGCTCTGAACCCACTGAAATTAGAGAGGGAGAATTCCTATTAGATTATATAGTTAATCCCCTGTTAACTAGTGGAGTAGTGTACTCTGCATTATCTAGTGCTTTGGTTAGTCTCATTTGAGCGCAATTTAGCTTTTGATACTGAATAATGGAAAGGGTTTTATTACCTAAAAGTATACTTTGTTCTGCTTCATTGCATACTCGCGTTGTCTGGTTGTTGCATTTAACACAATTTTTAATCTGTGCATACACACATACTGGAATTCACTGTGCTTGCAAATCAATGGCTGTGTCCAATGGCTGAGAAGCAACTGACTAGCTCTCCCTCTAAAAAAGAATATGTCTTTGTCATATTACACCAGGGTTCGGAAACAATCACATTTCCATGTCAAAGGTGGCTTGCAAAATCTGAAGATGATGGTGAGATTGTAAGAGAACTTGTACCATCTGACATCTTTACTGAAAAACTCCTGAAAGATGGGACACTAAAGCAGATAGAACAGGAAGTTGAAGAACCACTGGAAAGTAAGTAAAATTCCACCACACCTTGACTTATTATTTTAACCCTTTGGAACAAGCCATTTGGATATGTAGTTCAAGTAGATGCATGCTACTAAAGGTTGCTTCTTTGCAATTATGGCCATTGAGTGAAAAATCAAACATTTAAGCTGCCATATTTTATGTGAAAAAGCTAGTATGTCCCATCTGGATTACTGTAACTTCCCCTTCTCTGGCCTCCTGGATGTCCAACATGCTTCCCATCCAGTCCTCACAAACACAGCTGCTACAATCATCTTCCCTGGCTGCTGTTCTGATTGTCTCTCACACACATCCTTTGAATTTCTCTATTGGCTCCACTTTACACACAAGTTTCCAACATCTTGTCTTCCAGGCCCTGCAAACATCTCTAGTTATTTGTCCTCATCTCCTGTCGTAGTCCTCCACCCCTTCTGTCCACCGACCAGCCTTGATGCCCCATTTGTAGCTTTTTTCCATGATTGTCTTTGCACTTTCTTCCACACTGCCCCTTAGGTACATAACACCCTCCCAGACCTGGTCTGCAGGGCAGCTACCCATTCCTTATTCGGATCCCTCTGTAAGTAGGTTGAGTTCCTATCCTGCTCTGAACAGAAAAGACAAATGGTATGCAACAACTGGATTTACACTCTTCCTGGTATTTGGCTTTCTAACATAAATAGTAACCACACAATATAAATTTTACCCTCAAACTTGGCTGTTGCTAAGGATTTCTCTGCAAGACTTCCCTGACCCTACCCTTAGTTACCTTTGCCCTAGAGAGAGATTCTTACCTCTCTCATATTCTGATTGGAGCTAATTGAATCCAACTGCCAGTATTGCTTGCCATCTTCTTTCAGGGTTCAAGTACCAGGTAAGAGGACGATTCAAACATGGAAATCATCCAGTCCAGTATTTCTTATTCTCTTTCACAGCCTGATTTGTATTTACACTATGCCTAGGGCCCTACGAAATTCACAGCCATCAAAAATACATCACTGACATTTTGTATGCTTTTACCCTATACTATGCAGATTTCACAGGGGGAGACCAGTGTTTCTCAAATTGCAGATCCTGACCCAAAAGGGAGTTGGGGGGGGCAGTGTTGCAAGGTTATGCTAGGGGGGTCGTGGTATTGCCACCCTTACTTCTGCGCTGCCTTCAAAGCTGGGCAGCCAGAGAGCAGCGGCTGTTGGCTGGGCTCCCAGCTCTGAAGGCAGCCCCCTGCCAGCAGCAGCGCAGAAGTAAGGGTGGCAATCCCGTACCAGGCCATCCTTACTTCTGTGTTGCAGCTGGCGGCAACTCTGCCTTCAGAGCTGGGCTCCCAGCCAGCAGCCGCCGCCCTCCAGTTGCCCAGCTCTGAAGGCAGCGCCGCCGCCAGCAGCAGCACAGAAGTAAGGTAGCTGTACCGCAAAACCCCCTAAAAAAATATGCGACCCCCCCCATGCACAGAACTCTTTTTTTGGGTCAGGACCCCTACCGTTACAACACCATGACATTTCAGATTTAAATTGCTGAAATCATGACATTTACAATTTTTAAAATCCTATGACTGAAATTGGCCAAAATGGACCGCGAATTTGGTAGGGCCCTAACTATGCCATTCTGTCAGTGTACATAATTTATGCACACCTTAAGGCCTTTTGTAGTTATAAGATGAGCTAGCAGGTCAAAGTGAGGACTAGACAGGAGCCTGGGGTTTACCTGAACCTGCTAACTCCTATTACAACTACAAACTTCCTTGTATTCATTAGGATTTTACCTCGTGTTAGTTACCAGATGTTAACTAACAGCAGGTAAGAACATGTTTTTTCTAATGAAGACAAAGCCTTAGAATATTAAGTTCTTTGAGGCAGGGACTGTCTTCTGAATTGTTTTTACAGCTGATTTTGGGCACTAGCCCAATATAAATAATAAAAAATAACAGCTTCCTTCACTATAGTCGTGCATTCTGTCCTGAAGAGCTACTGAAATGATATGCAAAGAATCAAATTTAATAAACTGATTATGCAGAACATACGTTAGGACCACTGCACCCATTATTAAAGTGCAAAAAGAACAGGAGTACTTGCGGCATCTTAGAGACTAACAAATTTATTAGAGCATAAGCTTTTGTGGCATAAGCTACAGCCCACTTCATCGGAGGCATAGAATGGAACATATAGTAAGTAGATAGATAGATAGATATACATTCAGAGAAGGTGGAAGTTGCCATATAAACTGTAAGAGGCTAATTAATTAAGATGAGCTATAATCAGCAGGAGAAAAAAACTTCTGTAGTGATAATCAAGATGGCCCATTTAGACAGTTGACAAGAAGGTGTGAGGAGGATACTTAACATAGGGAAATAGATTCAATATGTGTAATGACCCAGCCACTCCCAGTCTCTATTCAAACACAAGTTAATGGTATCTAGTTTGCATATTAATTCAAGCTCAGCAGTTTCTCCTTGGAGTCTGTTCTTGAAGCTTTTCTGTTAGTCTCTAAAGTGCCAGAAGTCCTCCTGTTCTTTTTGCAGATACAGACTAACATGGCTGCTACTCTGAAATCTATTAAAGTGCAGTTATTTCTTGGCTGGAACACCACAGTTTAACTGAGTATAGCAATGCTACACAACGGTTTAGGACATAATGTCAGAAAAATACTTTATTCAGTTGAAACTGCAGGTGAAATTTAAGTAGGTACATTGTAATTAACTACCCAAATTGGAATTTGGCCAGCACGCCAGAGTTAACACCTCTACTCTGATGAAAAATGCCAAAGTATCTTTGATAACCACAAGCCATCAGAATATCTTTTGTTATGGCACCTACTGCAGCATAATGCTCTCTGTGGTTAGTGAAAAAATAAAGCAGAAAAAGTGAAATTGCAGCAAACAAATATTTTCAGGGCTAAATGAACCTGATCCATCTCCCACTGTAATCATAGGGAGTCTTTCCACAGATTACAATGGAAGGTGGAACGGCCCCTGTATTATTCTGAGAGCTAAGTGTGAAAGGACTCTAAAAAAAGCAAAAAACCCTACACCTTATCTGTGAAGCTATTAATGTACACAGAAGTATCCCACCATCAAACATGGTAAGTCTCCATACCCCAAGTTTCTGTGCCTCCAGTAAAAAGTACAGCTTTTTCTCCTTCTCATTTTTGAATCGTGTGGGAGTAGCATGGAAAGTTGCCAGTGAGACTCTCTTTGGGGTTTGCATGGCACTAATGTGAGTAAAAATCTGTTAGCTGCTATTTGCATTTCCAGGGAGCATTCTTTCAGTCACTGTTTGTTCCCCTCATGTAAATGGGGCGAAGCAGATACACGGAAATAGCTGCATTTAACACATTAGAAAAGCACATTACTAAAGATTGTTATGAGATTTCATTGGATCACTGTTGAGTGAGCTCAACAAAGAAGATACTTAAACAGTACAACTCTAACATGTCTCGAATTAAATATTGTCCGAGCAACAAGATTCTGGAGTCTGCTCTCTTCTTTCAGTGCCGGGAATTTATAAGGGTAAGTCCCATTAACTCTGGTAGTAATTTCCCACTGAAATCCCTAGAACTTGTTTGTGGAGGATAGAATATTAAGAATCCACAACTCCAGACCACTTAGCCCTCTCATATGCAGTGGAGAGCAGATCCTGAATCCTAATCATGAAAGATGCTGCACTCAACTCCCATTGACATTAGATGAAGTCAGTAATAATAAGGATACTTAGCATCTTTAATTGCACATTTTGTGGTCAAGGCACTGTAGAGACATAAACTAGATGGGAGTTCATGGGAGCTCAGCACCTCTTACACTGCCCTCAGCATATAGGATTAGGCCCTGAGAATCCATCTGCTCCCAAATCATATATTTAAATATCTGTTTCTTTATATAGTTCATACATACAAGATAACTGTGTTCACTGGCGATATCTATGGCGCTGGGACAGATGCAAATGTTTTCCTGACTATATATGGAGACCTCGGGGACACCGGGGAGAGAAAACTCAGCAAGTCTGAAATTAACTCCAACAAGTTTGAAAGAGCACAGGTACAGATGAAACTGATTGATGACATTTTCCATATTGCAGGCCTTAAGCAAAGTGATGAACAAATGTTGTAACTGCTCTTCCCTAATGGGAAGTACCAGTCTGTAAGAATGGTCAGAACTGATGGATCATGTTTATTACCTCTTAAAACATTACATTTTCAGTTTAATGTTGGTATTTATGTACTACAATGATAGGCTCTATAGCAATCCCTAAGATGGACAAGATCTTTCTTTGCTTGGAGTCAGTGAGATAGGGCCAGTCTGGCCCATACCAAGCTTCCTATATTTCAGCTGCAAAATTGGAAGTATCCAGTGCTTAATTTTTGCCAGGGCTAAGCCTGGGCACTTCTTGGCTTGGCTTCATAGCCTCGGCACCTGTGGGCTTGCTGCATCAGTTATGAAAGTAAAACAATTGCTTGAGCCCGGCACCTCTTTCATTACAAATTAAGCATTGGAAGCATCAGTAATTGAGGGCATGGTTACCATCCCTTGAGCTAATTTGTATCTCCTAAAAGGAGGGGCAGCTTTGGTGAATCTGACTATAATGTGTATTATAATTAATATTGGGGCATCATCTTACGACACATTTTTGTAAGCTCTTAACATGTGATTCTACTATGAGAAGTGATGTAAAAATGGCAGTAGGTTGTTCCATGTTTGTCACTCCATGATTTCCACATCAGTGCTCAATTTAAAAGTTACCAACAGCCAGCCCTGCAGACTCCATATTATATCTGAGGGTATGTCTACACTGCAAAGAAAACCCACCCACCAAGTCACAGAGCCTGGATCAATCGACTTGGGCTTGTAGGCTCAGGCCGTGGGACTAAAAATAGCAGTACAGATGTTCATGTTCAGGCTGGAGTCTGGGCTCTGTGACTTTCCCTGCTCACTGGGTTTTAAAGTCCAGCTCCAGCCCAAGTGGGAATGTCTGCACTGCTATTTTTAGCCCTGGATGCAGCCTGAGCCTCGTGAGCCCAAGATAACTGACCTGTGCTCTGAAACTCGATGCCGTGTTTTTTCTTTGTAGTGTAGGCATACCCTGAGAGTCAAGTGAGTTTCTTTCCTGCTAATTTGACTAGCAATTGCGTATGCATAATAACCAAGTGCAGAATTTGCTCCATTGTCTCCAGTGTGTTGCACCAGGTATAAATGATGGCAGAATTTGGAGCTGCAATTGAAATGTAGTTAACAGTTCAGCTGTTGTGTTAACCGGAGGAGAATCCAGCTCACCTTCTCTTAGCTCTATTGTCCTTGGCAAGCTAACAGCAGTAAACAGTAAAATTTGACTTTTGACACTAAAAACAGCAGATACCAGCTCCAAGTGCTCAACACATCTATTCCCTTTGAGTAAGAGGGTGAGTTTTTATATAGTCATGTTCACAGCACAACTGCACTTTAAACCTCTCCCTCTCAGGACAGTTTTAATGGACACAGAATCTTTTACAGACAACTCTGCTGCAGCTTTTAATCAATTACTGTCCGGTAAGCTTTTAATCAATTACTGTCCTGGGTTTACACATGCATTGTACTCCGTTGTATACATTAGCTATTGTCCATTGAGAGAAACTATTGCTATTAAACATCCTGTAGGAGGATAAGTTCACAATACAGGCCGTGGACCTGGGCATTATATACAAGATCAAGATTCGTCATGACAACACCATGCTGAATGCTGACTGGTACCTGGAAAAAGTAGAGATTCTGGATGAAACCACAGAAGAATTGTACCTCTTTCTGTGTGAGCGCTGGCTTTCTACAAAGAAGGAGGACAAAAGGATAGAGCGGACACTTTATGAACAGGTATAGTAACAACAGCGAGCACAATGATCCTGACCCGGGCATCTGAGCACTGCTACATTGCTGCTAATAAAAATGAGATGCATGGCCCTTCATCTGGTTGCAATCCAGCACAGCTCATGAGTGGCCTAAACATGTTACCCCCTGAAGGTTGTGTTTTGGCCTATGTAAAATGAATTGATGGTTCTCTCTCTGGTCCTCCATCACTGACTTCTTTTGTTTGCAATCTCAGTGGAGAGGCCAAGGACTGAATGCTTAGTGGAGACTTACCCTCTTCAGATCAGGATCCAAGTGCACTGGCAGGGCTGTGTAGAGAATTCTGCACTGTTTCTGCCTGTGCTGTCCCTACCCAGCAGATAAGTAATAGATTTCTCTCTCTGGAGTTCTCAATCCAAAATTCCAGGTTGTATGGCCCTGCCTCTCCACCCATCAATCCTAATCATCGAATAGGGCAGCACCTTTCATCAGCACTAAAATATGCAGTAATATGTCCTCTTACCAGCAGCTGGAAAGGCTCCGTATGTATAGTTTAATCAGTCTAATACAGCTAATTAGAATTCAAAGTACATGTATTAATTAAAATTAGCAAACTAGATTAAGTTAATAGGCTTGTCTTGCCTTTACACAGGAAGGCACAGCACTGCAGCTGATTAACGTCTGTTGTATTTAAGGGATTTGCTTTACAAAACATAGTTACATTTTAATTGAAAGTTACTACTAAAATTATCCAAACTCATCCCGGGTATAGTGCCAGAGAGGCAAGCAGGGATGATCCTGGTGCCTTGCATCTAATATAATTACAGTTCCCAGCAAAGAGTCCTCTGAGTTCTTGTGGTCACGCCCACCAAATTGCTCATATTAGTTCCTTCTCAAAATCAATTAGATAAAAAAATGAAATGGTTGTGGGGAACGATTCTCATGTTAACTGGGCTATGACACAAAACCCATCTTCAATAACTGTTCTAAAAATATAATAGCTTTGACATTTAGGATTATTCAGCTTTGTAGCTTTTGTTTGACCTTTGACTTTTGTGTAGTATGGATCAACTAGTCCAACAGCTACAGTGTATGTCTTGTTAAGCAAATCTGTGGCTAATCTACCTGTCTACCTTGCCTGTGGTCATTGCTCTCACATGCTGTGTAGCCAAGTCACAACACATCTTTGTTATGTATATTAAGCACATTCCAGTGGGCTTCGTTGTAGCTGTCAGGGTTCCCTCCCCACTCTGAACTCTAGGGTACAGACATGGGGACCCACAATCATAGAATCATAGAATCATAGAATATCAGGGTTGGAAGGGACCCCAGAAGGTCATCTAGTCCAACCCCCTGCTCAAAGCAGGACCAAGTCCCAGTTAAATCATCCTAGCCAGGGCTTTGTCAAGCCTGACCTTAAAAACCTCTAAGGAAGGAGATTCTACCACCTCCCTAGGTAACGCATTCCAGTGTTTCACCACCCTCTTAGTGAAAAAGTTTTTCCTAATATCCAATCTAAACCTCCCCCATTGCAACTTGAGACCATTACTCCTCGTTCTGTCATCTGCTACCATTGAGAACAGTCTAGAGCCATCCTCTTTGAAACCCCCTTTCAGGTAGTTGAAAGCAGCTATCAAATCCCCCCTCATTCTTCTCTTCTGCAGACTAAACAATCCCAGCTCCCTCAGCCTCTCCTCATAAGTCATGTGCTCTAGACCCCTAATCATTTTTGTTGCCCTTCGCTGTACTCTTTCCAATTTATCCACATCCTTCTTGTAGTGTGGGGCCCAAAACTGGACACAGTACTCCAGATGAGGCCTCACCAGTGTCGAATAGAGGGGAACGATCACGTCCCTCGATCTGCTCGCTATGCCCCTACTTATACATCCCAAAATGCCATTGGCCTTCTTGGCAACAAGGGCACACTGCTGACTCATATCCAGCTTCTCGTCCACTGTCACCCCTAGGTCCTTTTCCGCAGAACTGCTGCCGAGCCATTCGGTCCCTAGTCTGTAGCGGTGCATTGGATTCTTCCATCCTAAGTGCAGGACCCTGCACTTATCCTTATTGAACCTCATTAGATTTCTTTTGGCCCAATCCTCCAATTTGTCTAGGTCCTTCTGTATCCTATCCCTCCCCTCCAGCGTATCTACCACTCCTCCCAGTTTAGTATCATCCGCAAATTTGCTGAGAGTGCAATCCACACCATCCTCCAGATCATTTATGAAGATATTGAACAAAACGGGCCCCAGGACCGACCCCTGGGGCACTCCACTTGACACCGGCTGCCAACTAGACATGGAGCCATTGATCACTACCCGTTGAGCCCGACAATCTAGCCAGCTTTCTACCCACCTTATAGTGCATTCATCCAGCCCATACTTCCTTAACTTGCTGACAAGAATGCTGTGGGAGACCGTGTCAAAAGCTTTGCTAAAGTCAAGAAACAATACATCCACTGCTTTCCCTTCATCCACAGAACCAGTAATCTCATCATAAAAGGCGATTAGATTAGTCAGGCATGACCTTCCCTTGGTGAATCCATGCTGACTGTTCCTGATCACTTTCCTCTCCTCTAAGTGCTTCAGGATTGATTCTTTGAGGACCTGCTCCATGATTTTTCCAGGGACTGAGGTGAGGCTGACCGGCCTGTAGTTCCCAGGATCCTCCTTCTTCCCTTTTTTAAAGATGGGCACTACATTAGCCTTTTTCCAGTCATCCGGGACTTCCCCCGTTCGCCACGAGTTTTCAAAGATAATGGCCAAGGGCTCTGCAATCACAGCCGCCAATTCCCTCAGCACTCTCGGATGCAATTCGTCCGGCCCCATGGACTTGTGCACGTCCAGCTTTTCTAAATAGTCCCTAACCACCTCTATCTCTACAGAGGGCTGGCCATCTCTTCCCCATTTTGTGATGCCCAGCACAGCAGTCTGGGAGCTGACCTTGTTAGTGAAAACAGAGGCAAAAAAAGCATTGAGTACATTAGCTTTTTCCACATCCTCTGTCACTAGCTTGCCTCCCTCATTCAGTAAGGGGCCCACACTTTCCTTGGCTTTCTTCTTGTTGCCAACATACCTGAAGAAACCCTTCTTGTTACTCTTGACATCTCTTGCTAGCTGCAGCTCCAGGTGCGATTTGGCCCTCCTGATATCTTTCCTACATGCCCGAGCAATATTTTTATACTCTTCCCTGGTCATATGTCCAACCTTCCACTTCTTGTAAGCTTCTTTTTTATGTTTAAGATCCGCTAGGATTTCACCATTAAGCCAAGCTGGTCGCCTGCCATATTTACTATTCTTTCGACTCATCGGGATGGTTTGTCCCTGTAACCTCAACAGGGATTCCTTGAAATACAGCCAGCTCTCCTGGACTCCCTTCCCTTTCATGTTAGTCCCCCAGGGGATCCTGGCCATCTGTTCCCTGAGGGAGTCAAAGTCTGCTTTCCTGAAGTCCAGGGTCCGTATCCTGCTGCTTACCTTTCTTCCCTGCGTCAGGATCCTGAACTCAACCAACTCATGGTCACTGCCTCCCAGATTCCCATCCACTTTTGCTTCCCCCACTAATTCTACCCGGTTTGTGAGCAGCAGGTCAAGAAAAGCGCTCCCCCTAGTTGGCTCCCCTAGCACTTGCACCAGGAAATTGTCCCCTACGCTTTCCAAAAACTTCCTGGATTGTCTATGCACCGCTGTATTGCTCTCCCAGCAGATATCAGGAAAATTAAAGTCACCCATGAGAATCAGGGCATGCGATCTAGTAGCTTCCGTGAGTTGCCGGAAGAAAGCCTCATCCACCTCATCCCCCTGGTCCGGTGGTCTATAGCAGACTCCCACCATGACATCACTCTTGTTGCACACACTTCTAAACTTAATCCAGAGACACTCAGGTTTTTCCACAGTTTCGTACCGGAGCTCTGAGCAGTCATACTGCTCCCTTACATACAGTGCTACTCCCCCACCTTTTCTGCCCTGCCTGTCCTTCCTGAACAGTTTATAACCATCCATGACTGTACTCCAGTCATGTGAGTTATCCCACCAAGTCTCTGTTATTCCAATCACGTCATAATTCCTTGACATCACCAGGACCTCCAGTTCTCCCTGCTTGTTTCCAAGGCTTTGTGCATTTGTATATAAGCACTTGAGATAACCTGTTGATCGCCCCTCATTCCCAGTATGAGGCAGGAGCCCTCCCCTCACAGACATTCCTGCCTGTGCTTCCTCCCGGTATCCCGCTTTCCCACTTACCTCAGGGCTTTGGTCTCCTTCCCCCGGTGAACCTAGTTTAAAGCCCTCCTCACTAGGTTAGCCAGCCTGCTGGCAAAGATGTTCTTCCCTCTCTTCGTAAGATGGAGCCCGTCTCTGCCCAGCACTCCTCCTTCATGGAACACCATCCCATGGTCAAAGAATCCAAAGCCTCAAGAAAGACCCCCTACTCTTATTTCTACCAGCTTAGGTTAAAACTTCCCCAAGGCACAAATTCTTTGCCCTTGAAGGGTACACTGCCACCACCAAGTGATTTAACAAAGAATCAGGGAAAGGACCACTTGGAATTCCTATTTCCCCAAAATATCCCCCCAAGCCCTTACACCCCCTTTCCTGGGGAGGCTTGAGAATAATATCCTAACCAATTGGTTACAAAGTGATCACAGACCCAAACCCCTGGGTCTTAGGACAATAGAGAAATCAGTCAGGTTCTTAAAGAAGGATTTTATTTTAAAAAAAGGTAAAAATCACCTCTGTAAAATCAGGATGGAAAATAACTTTTACAGGGTAACAAAAGATTCAAAAACACAGCAGAACTTCCTCTAGGCTTAGTTTCAACGTTACAAAAAACAGGAATAAACCTCCCTTCAGGAAAGGAAAAATTCACAAGCAGAACGAAAGACACACCTTGCCTGGCTTTTACTTACAATTTTTATAATATGAGAGACTTTTAGGATGGTTTATAGGAGAAGGAGTTTTCTGATCTGATGCTTCTCTGCTTCCCGAGAGAACACACAAAACAAAGCCTCCCCCCCACCCCCCGCCAAGATTTGAAAGTATCTTCTTTCCCCATTGGTCTTTTTGGTCAGGTGCGAAACAGGTTATTTGAGCTTCTTAACCCCTTACAGGTAAGGAGGAATTCTAGGCTACCCTTAGCTGTATGGTTATGACACTAGCACTCATGGAAATGGTGGAGGTAAGGTCATTACAGTAAAGTAAGTGGATGAGCTGTAATAAATGATGAGGAGTCATGCTTATGAGAGCTGTACTCAGCAAAAACTACATGGAGAGATAGAGGGATTTCGTGTTATGTTGTTTGAGGCATATAGGAACAGCTGGCAATGTAGTGAGCACTGTACCTGGTTACCTTCACATGTGTGTGTTCTAATTAGAGCTATGAAGGTGAATGGAACCGCCTGGGTGGCTCATCTCTCTGCCTGAAGAGCCAAGATAGCAATGCAAATGTGAAGAATAAGAAGAAACTCAGCTTGAACGGGTCTGCCCAGGAAGGCTCATGTAAGAGAACTGTGTGTGTGTCTGGATGCACATGTGTGTTCTTGATTTGAGTTCTTTGGGCCATGTGTTTATACTGGTGAAGACCAAAGTGGGGCAGAAAGGTAAATTCTTCTGGACATCCTGCAGCTGTACCCCCTGGGGCAGTAATCCTATGGGATCTCATAAACTCAGAAGAATCAGGCTGGATCGGTGCTTGGATCTGTTTGTGTATTGCTATTTCTATAATGGTCTTCATCATAGCAACTGAATAATCCTACACGGTAAAAGGCACTTCCTATACTTCCAGACTTCTTCTTTCCCTCCCGCCTAAATCTAGGTTATGTAGCGCTAGAGCCCGGGGATTGAGTCCTTCATCTCCCATGAAAACAAATTCTACACGCAACGTGTTTTTTGTGACATGAGCACATAACTAGGTAGATTCTCCAAGAACATCTCTTCTCAACCATCCAGAGGTGAAACCTGCACGGGGCACTTCTAACGCAAACCCAGAGCTCCTTCAGAAGCAGTATGACTGGTTCGCAGGGGGTGCTCTTTTCGTCAAGTCTGTGTTGACTCAACACTTTCTCATGGTGTTGCTGAAGGTGCTGTCTTTTGCATGAGACTCTTGGTGGGTATTAAAAATTCCATGACTCTCTTGTAAGAGTTGGGGTGTTAACACTGATATCCTGGACAAATTCCAGCTCATGCAACTGCATTCTGACTCCTTAAAATCCCCTCTGCATTTTAATTTGGAAAAGGGTTCTCATTTCCCCTTTCCTAATCTGCAGTGTAATATTACTGTCAGCTGCTAAATAGGTGCTGTGTTTCATGTGTGCATTCGGTTGTGGGCAAAGTGATCCCTGCGTATATTGTTTCTTTTATTTGTTAAGCACTAATTGTGTGATTGGCTTTGTGCAAAACTCAGAAGAAGATTTCATTCCAGGCACATGGAGCCTCCTTCCAGCCAATGTCACCTTGATATCTAAATATAATGCCCTGATCTTGGATGGGTGACCAGGGCACGGGAAACCTTGCATATTCCACTTAGCACCTACTGGTGCAGGGACCAGTGGCCTCAATACCCCTGAGTGCTAGGATAATACAAGGATGAAGGAAAACCCAGGCAGGCACTGGCCCTCCTGGGGTATAATAGCAGGCATGTCTAGATGCATATGGTTTTGAGAAGGGCAACACCTCCACTAGACTGCAGCCAATCGTCTAAACTCACAGGATTTGAGACAGGCAGCTAGCCCCTTAGATGAACAGGGCTTTTTGGGAAGACAGCCACCTCCCAGACACACAGAATCATGCACCAGTTCCCTTCTCCACCCTCACCTTCCAGACACCCAGGATTTGAGAGGGAAAGGCAGCTCTCTGGGAGGGACAGGGTTGGTGGAAGAAGTTGTACAAGGCATATATAGTTTGTGCACTGCATCCATTCAAGTATGCAAAGCTCTTTGAGATCCTTTGCCATGAAAGGGGCTATATGTATGTAAGATGTGTTATCACCAAGTAACAACCTATTCTGTATGGATTAGAGGATCAATTTCCAGTGAAGACTTTTACTTGCTGCTTGTATCAGATGCTCTTTCCAGCTCTCTCTCTCTCTCTCTCTCTTCTGAGGCCTCATGTCCTATGTGTCACATTAGATCTAAATTAAACTCTGTGGGCCCCGAAATTCTGTGGCACTGTTTACCACCCGATACTCTTATCCCATTCAAGACCCCTCTCTGCACGGCACAGACAGTACAGTATGAATGGCAGTGTTTAGTTAATTTGATTTTAAATTCATTTATTTTAATCTACCCCCAGATTTTCAGTGTGCTGCAGATTTTGCTCCTGCAATGCATAGCTGCATTGCAGAAGCTGGCAGGCTGGTGATTTCGTAGAATCATAGAATATTAGGGTTGGAAGAGACCTCAGGGGTCATCTAGTCCAATCCCCTGCTCAAAGCAGGACCAACACCAACTAAATCATCCCAGCCAAGGCTTTGTCAAGCCAGGCCTTAAAAATCTCTAAGAAAGGAGATTCCACCACCTCCCTAGGTAACCCATTCCAGTGCTTCACCACCCTCCTAGTGAAATAGTGTTTCCTAATATCCATCCTAGACTTCCCTCACTGTAACTTGAGACTATTGCTTCTTGTTCTGTCATCTGCCACCACTGAGAGCAGCCAAGCTTCATCCTCTTTGGAACCTCCTTCAGGTAGTTGAAGGCTGCTATCAAATCTCCCCTCACTCTTCTCTTCTGCAGACTAAATAAACCCAGTTCCCTCAGCCTCTCCTCATAAATCATATTCCCCAGCCCCTTAATCATTTCCGTTGCCTTCCGCTGGACTCTCTCCAATTTGTCCACATCCTTTCTGTAGTGGAGGGCCCAAAACTGGACGCAATTCTCCGGGTGTGGCCTCACCAGTGCCAAATAGAGGGGAATAATCACTTCCCTCGATCTGCTGGCAATGCTCCTACAAATGCAGCCCAATATGCCTTTCGCCTCCTTGGCAACAAGGGCACACCGCTGACTCATATCCAGCTTCTTGTCCACTGTAATCCCCAGATACTTTTCTGCAGAACCGCTGCTTAGCCAGTTGGTCCCCAGCCTGTAGTGGTGCAGGGGATTCTTTCATCCTAAGTGCAGGACTCTGCATTTGTCCTTGTTGAACCATATTTCTTTTGGCCCAATCCTCCAATTTGTCTAGGGCACTATACCTACCCTCCAGCGTATCTACGTCTCTACCTCCAGCGTATCTACCTCTCTACCTTTAAAGGCTCTCTTCCCAATGACAAAGGCTAGAGACTTAATTTTTTAAGAAAGTGAAAGCATTGATTATGGAGCATAATTGTAAACCAGCTGCTTTTAAAATGGGATATTTGGGGGGGGGCATTTATGCACCTTCATAATCTCAGTATGCATGGGCCCTGACAGTATTTTGCTCTGTGTTTATAAAGCACCTGGTCACTGTGGCATCTGTACAAACATGCAGCATCTAACAGCTAAAAAAGCCACGGCTAGTGTTATTGGTTCTCTTGCTTTTTCCATTTTCAGGCTTAGGTTTTGAATCTGATTTTTTGTTGCCCAACCCACCCTGTAACCTACTTGTCTTGGTGCCACTCAAATCTTCCTCTTGTTCTTCACTCATTTCAGTATGAGTGGATCCAGTGTTGTGCTTGTGAAGGAAGTGTACTCACCACCTGTAGCACTCCCTTGTATCTGGGTGCACTGCGGCAAGGATCCTCGTCTCCAGTGCCTCCTGCTGGCTATCTGCCTCTTGCCAGGTCTTCAGTGCCTCAGCTCTCTAGCCAAGTCACAGGAAGTTCTGTCATATCACTGTCATACCACTGTCAGCTGGGAGCTAGTTGGTAGGCCTTAAAGGGCCAGCCTGCCTGTGACAGTGCTGCAATGAGAAATAAGTGAGGTCGTTCTGTAATTTGCACCTTCCCTCTGATACTGCTTCCTCAGCGGAGGAATGAATAACTGCCTTGCATCCATCATCTGGGCATTCCATGTAACTTCACATGTAAAATCTCAATGTCTTCCATTCGGCACCATCGCTAATGGAACTGTAATGGTTTCCACGTTCTTTTGCAGGTATAGCAACTTTTAGGCCTCCAGTACTTTCAATACCTGGAGAAGTACCACAGTCCCAATAAACGAGAGAGGTTGTCCCATGCCCCAGAGGAACAAACAAAGACGTTATTTTGTAGTGGTCAGGGCACAGGATTGCGACCCAGAACGTCTCTGCTTAACTCATTGGATACCCTTGGGCAGGTCACTGAGGCCAGATTCTTAAAGGTTTTTAAGCATATGCTGTGCTCAGTGTTACAACACCTAACTGATTTAGGAGCTTAAATCTCATTTTCAAAAAAGATATAGGCACTTAAGAGACAAAATCCCATGAACAGTCAATGGGATTTAGGCTCCTGGGTGCCTAAATCACTTGTAAAAAAGGAAACGTAGGCTCTTATATCAGTTTGGCATTGCAACGCTGAGCACAGCAGTGCTTAAGTACCTTTAAAAATCTGGGCCTTAACAACTCTCAGCTTATCCGTATGTAAAATGGGGGGTGATAATACTTTCCTAGCTCACGTGTACTGTCAGATTTAATGCTTGTAAAGTGCTTTGAGTTCTTTGAATGGAGCATGCTATTTAAGTTGTATATAATATTAGCAGTAATTGTATGAAGAAAGCCATTTTAACCTACCACAGGATGACAGAATGAAATGATCTTCCAGTGGAAGAACTCTCGAAAAGGAATTCGGAATACTCTTTAATTAAGGTGGGAGGCTACAGTTTGACATCTCTTGTGGTGTGTGTCAAATTTATATAACCCACATTGTGATCTTTTCGATGAAGAGGCGCCATCATTGCATTGCTTAAACAATTGTACTACAGTGAATTCATTGCACGCTCATTACACTGATGTGCATGATTAGGCATAATTGGTACTGTATAGTGTAGAATAATTCTTGCCTAATGTTTAATTCACTTCTGTGCTGTTACAGTCAATTTCAGAAGCCTGAAATTGGGGTTGTATGAAACTCATTAGTTTCAGCTCACAGAGGAAAGAGCAGATTTAATTTGCATGAAGTCATCCCCCTGTGTAAGTTTCAAGTTCAAACCTAAAGCAAAAACTTGATCAACACCACTGTGATAGAATCATAGAAATGTAGGGCTGGAAGGGACCTCCAAAAGTCATCCAGTCCCACCCCCTGTATTGTAGCAGGACCAAGAAACTTAGACCATCCTTGAGAGGGGTTTGTCCAACCCGTTTTTAAAAACCTCCAATGATGGGGATTCCACAGCTTTCCTTGGAAGCCTGTTCCAGGGCTTAACTACCCTTTATGGTTAGAAAGCTTTTCCTAATATCTAACCTAAATCTCTCTTGCTACAGATTAAGCCCGTTACTTCTTGTCCTACCTTCAGTGGATGGGGAGAACAATTGATCATGGTCCTCTTTATAGAAGCCCTTCGCATATTTGAAGACTGTTCTCAGGTCCCCTCTCAGTCTTCTTTTTTCAAGACAAAACATGCCTAATTTTTTCAAAACTTTCCTTATAGGTCAGGATTTCTAAAACTTTTATCATTTTTGTTGCTCTCCATGGGACTATCTCCAATTTGTCCACAATTTCCTGAGGCGTGGCACCCAGAACTGGACACAATACTCCAGCTGAGGCCTCACCAGTGCCGAATAGAGTGGGACTATTACCTCCTGTGTCTTACATACAGCACTCCTGTTAATACACCTCGGAATGATAGTAGCCTTTTTTCTGCATTGTTGATTCATATTCAATATGTGATTCACTCTAACCCCCAGATCCTTTTCAGCAGTACAACCACCTAGTCAGTTTTTCCCTATTTCATAGTTGTGTATTTGATTTTTCCTTCCTAAATGAAGTACATTGCACTAGTCTTTATTGGATGTAATCTTGTTGAATTCAGACGAATTCTCCAATTTGTCAAGGTCATGTTGAATTCTAATCCTGTCCTCCAAAGTGCTTTAATCCCTCCCATCTTGATATCACCTGCAAATTTTATAAACTTACTCTCTACTCGATTATCCAAATCATTAATGAAAATATGGAAACTTTAAATCAGTCCAGGATCACTTGAACCTTGGCCAAGTGTTACTCAAAAGATTTGTGAGCCTTGCCCCCTGGGCTTCAGTGGGTCACAACTGAGGATGCCAACTTCAGGACAAACTGCTGAGAAACAGGGGAAACACAACCTAAACAACTGGTGGTGGTTATTCCATAAAATATACCAAATCAGCAACAAAAATAAACTTCTGTTTCACTGCACTGGCTACCAAGAAGTCATAAAAGCAGTTTCCTTGGGCATTTCAGTTCTTATGTCATCACCAAAACCACTGGATTTAAAGATGAGTGGTTCTTTACAACCAGTCTCATCAAATAAAAGGTTCTTCTGATCCCAAAGGACCAGCCACACACCCAAATCAATATATAACTTAGATATTACCCAAAAATCATGCTGATGCCAATCCTTTAGTATCTAAAATCTAAAGGTTTAATCATAAAAAGAAAGAAAGAAAGGCGAGAGTTAAAACTAGTTAAAGGAATCAAATACATACAACAATTGCAAAGTTCTTGGTTCAAGCTTGTAGCAGTGATGGAATAAATTGCTGGCTTGTTAAGTCTCTGGTTGCTTTCAAATCACTGGAAGGACCTCAGACCCTTGGTTAGAATGCTTCCTTTATTATAAGTCCATAGTCCGGAGGTTTGAGCAAGACAGAGACAAAATGGAGCTATTTCCAGGGCCTTTTGTAGCTTTTGCCATGTGGAGGGAATCCCATTGTTCTCACTGTGGAAAATTACAGCAACAAGATGGAGTCTGGAGTCACATGGGCAAGTTATATGTCCATGCATTTTGCTTATCACAGCAGGAAATTCAATTAAGTGTAGATGGGCATCTCCCATGGTCCATTGTCAGCTAACTGTTCTTTTGATGGGCCACTCAATTTGAATAGTTCCTACAAGATGTGCTGGCTAGCTACCTTGTGAGCATTACCCCAGGGGCAAACATTTGAAATCCAGATATTGAGCCAATACTTATAACTTCAAAGACAAAAACAATACATGCATACAGATAGCATAATCATAACCAGAAAATCATAACCTATTCATAGACATCTTACATGCCACATTTTGTACAAGATTTGTTGCAAAAATATAACAGTGGTTGCAACAATGATCTATATGGTCATATTTTAGTCAGCTCCCCCCCCAAAAAAAAAACAATCTGTTGATTAACCTCGGCCAAGTTTGGAGTTTGTGCTGAGGTACATTTCACGAGTTTTGAACATGTTTTGTTGTGAACATGTACAGCTTGGTGTGACATGTTCTGAGAAGTCATAGGTGTATTCATCATCTTTCTCTTCATCGTCCAATACCCAAATGGGCTCTTGGAAACCACTTGAAAAGCAGCCTGTCACTGGAGAAACAGCTCTTCCTTACTAACAGTTGAGCTGAAATGTTTCAAAACAACCGTAAAACTACCTAGGGAAGCTCCGAAGCTATGGTCTGAAGGGTTTTTCCCCAAATATATATTATATAATGTATAAATATTATTCAGTGTCTAATCTTTAATATGAGAACGTTCATAGTTTTCCTTGATTATATAAAGGGACATTGGAGCTCTGAAAGTGCCCCATGTATCAAAGTGATCCTTGAATAAAGAACAACGAGGAACTACTGTGGTACTGGGGATGTTCAGTCAACGATTCTGTTTGGCTTGGTGCTAACAGAGTTTTATGTGCCTTTGTTATCCTATGAGTGTGTTAACTCTTTGGTCTGCTGGCCTATTTATGATGTAGGGCCTGAGACTCGTTGACACTAAGGTCCCTTAATGTAAATCAAAACCAGGCCCTTAGTCTACACAGGAAAATTTTGCACTGAAATGCACCCTATGTAATTTTATGAAAATGAATGGGGTTGCATGGGAGGTAAGTGAAGGCTGAATTTGGCCCTGTGTGTGTGTATATGGGAAAATTTCCCAGCACACATTCATAGCCCAATCCTGCAAGGTGATGTGCATCTCACAGATTGAGATTACTCAACACCTCTCAGGAGGCACTCCGCACCTTTTAGGATTAGACTACTGGCACTTGAGATGTTGGTACCCTTGCATCTCTGTACACATTTTCTGATTAATGGAACTTTGTCCTTTGCAGTGATTCCATATCACCTCATCATCACTACCGGCACAGAATATGATTCAAGCACTGAGAGCCGAGTTTACATCATCATTATGGGTCCTCAGAAAGTGCAGACAGGCAGACTGTGGCTGGATCTCCCAAAAAAAAAGAAAGAGTTTGCTGATGGCTCCATGGAGAAGTTCTCTGTTATGGGATTAGATGTTGGGGAGATCAAAAAATTGGAGGTACTGTGTGAACAAAGAGTGGTCATTGGAGGCTTGCATGAAGCATGTTTCACCTATCTTCAATATAGTTTAGAAAAGGGCAAAAGAGGACATGTTTGGATCCAGAATAGAAACTGGGGTTCTCTCAAGTTGTTCTCTCACAAGATTTCAACTACACCCAAAGCAGACTCAACAAATAAGTCCCTTCTGGTTTGGGATCGGACTTAGAACCAAGTCTTTAGAGGGCAGGTTCAAAATCTGCAAAATTTAAATGGCTTTGCAATTGATGTCCCAGTTTTGTCCCATCTCTAATAAAATGACAGTTGCTCTTCCATAAGATGGTTGTTTGAACATCTTCAATGTAAATTGTTTTTTTATCTGGTACAGTTATAATTTATCCACAGGTGCAGTAAAAATAGGCCCAGGGATTTCCCTACACTTCCCCCCATGGGGTGTTTACCCCCCCCCCCCCGAATTTTCCCAACACCCTCCCCAGTTTTGTGAACTAGTTACATGCAGTGTTGCCAATTTAGTGATTTGTTTGGAAATGTGAATTGAAATTGAAACATTAATACACACTTCAAAAGGATATGCAGTGTATGATAAAATACATGTATCTGAAAAAGTATATTAGATTTGAAAAGTATGAACATAGACTAGCTTCCTTGTACAGCTGTTTATGACCATGTCAGTGCATTCATTTCAGTGATGTTGGCCAACCTAATAATTTCAAATTATGATTTGTAAGCAAAGTCTAAATGAGCTCTCCCTGACAGCCAGGGATAAACTGGGGTTTGGGGGGGAAGGCTTCAGGACCAGATTGTATTTACATTCACACTTAATCTACCTAGGTATCCAGCAAACAGAGCTGTGTTGCCCAAGTGAGAGATTTTGGCTGGGGTTCGGTTACAAATCACTTGAATGTGAGGGGTAAAGAAATGTTGTTATTCTTATTGTATGAGTAAAGGGCAGTAGAACTGTACTTAGCCTGTGCTGATTTAGGGCATCAAGAGAGAGGGTGGGGACAGGTGTTTTGCTTGATGGTCTGCCTGAGTCACAAGTACTATTAGACCTGCCCCCTCCACTGTTTAAAGAAAGAGCTGATTAGGCTCCATAGATAGTTTTTGTTTTGTTAAGTGATCACTACTGCTGAAATCACTGATAATCAGGTCTAAATGCTTAGCCCTGCTGTGGGACAGTGTTTCTGTAGAAGAGATGGCCCAGTCTGCACTAGCAGTGAGGTTCCCCCACTGAGAACTCAGCTAAAATCACTGAGACCTGGGTGGAATCTCAAGAGACCAACTTACAGAGGTCACAGTGGCAGGTGGCAGCAGAAGATGATGGTGCAGGGCCATTGGCAACAGAGCGATGGAGTGAACAGTGGCACAATGAACAACCGTGGCCAGAACAGTGAGCAGCTGGAGGAACGAGAAAGGTGCTTTCTTGCCCCCCACCTGGGAGGTGAACTCATGTGAAAGCAGCTCTGAACTCTGAGTCTCCACTGACCGAGGACAACACCGGTGAGTGTTAATGAGGCTGTTACACAACATAGTTCATGTGAACAAACATAGCCATGGCCTCATACTTTCTATTTAAGCAAGAGATACCACACACTACAGACTGGAGGCCAATGTTAAGTGCATTGTCACTTGTTCATCCTGAAGTTGAATACTGGTTCCAAACAAGACCAGCAAATGCTCACTATCTTTCTGCAAGAAACTCAGATGACTGGCTAGAGGCATGTGGTGCAACAGTGAAAGACTCCACAGTTGAAAAAGTGAAGAACTCTCCCACGACATTCAAAAAATTTGCATATATGTCTTATGAATGCACCAATGCAAATGATCATCAAGTACTAAGTCATTGTGTACGTTATCTTGATGTCAGTGTAGGCCAGTAGATGCATTTCTAGATGTTCAAGTTATGGAAGACAGATTGGCTGATCTCTGACAACCCACATCTTAGAATAGTTAAATGCTTGTCAATGGGACCCCGAACAGATGGCTGCTTATGCATTTGATGGAGCTGCAAACTTCTCTGGAAGACATGGTAGAGCACAAGCTTTGCTCAGAGAGAAGTGTAACCCTAGTCTCTCCTATACACACTGCAGAGGCCATCTACTCCAACTAGCGCTAGTACGAGCTGCAGACTCTTCAAAAGACATTTAAAAAGCTATAAATTTAATGTCTTCATTATATTTTATTTTCTGCAAGAGTCCAAAAAGACTGAATATCTTGGAAAATATAGAAGATACACTGGGACTGAAGTTCAAATTAGTCCAACCTGGGAAAACCCTCTGGGTTTCTCATGAGCGATTATTGGCTGTTGTCTTAAAATTACTCCAGCCATTATTACTGGCTTTGGAAAGTATCTACCAAGATGGGATGGATCTAAGTAGTGAGGCTGGTGGATTACTTTTGCTACTACGTTCAGAGAAGATTTTTGCCATTCTCTCCCTTGTAAGTCTACTGTTGAAACCACTTGGGTCATTAAACAATGCCTTCCAGGCATCTGCTACAACAGTAGTAGAACTTTGTCCAGCAATAGAAGGCACGTTTGGATCAATCAGAGAGCTATCCATTGAAAAAGTACTGGAAGTAGAAGGTACATTTGGATCAATCAGAGAGCTGTCCATTGAAAAAGACTTCAGTCCAGAAGTTGACTTATGAAGGCATTTATATTGAATCATTAAGTGAAGAGGACAAGAAGTGTTTGTTAAGACAACTGAAAAAGTACACAGACTTGATTCTTAAAAATCTACAACAGCGACTTCTAGATTCTACTCAACCTCTACATAACTTTTACAAATCCCTGTCTTATAAAACTCCCACAGTTGAGTGGAGTGAGGCACTACCAGCAATGAGGCTGCCATGTGCTCAGGACAGAATAGAGAATTTGAACACAGAGTGGACTATCATATCTATCATATGATGAATGAATGAAGATTTGACTTCAACTTCTTTTTTTATCATCACTAGTGGCTCGACCCGATCTTTATGCTATGTTTCCTGGGCTGAAAGAAGTAGGAATTCATCTTTTGCTCCTCCCAGTCACAACAGCTAGAGTTGAGTGTTCTTTTTCATCATTGAATAGAATTTTTTGTTTTGAAAGAAGTTGCCTTCTGCCTGATCATCTGAATGAACTAATGAGCATATCAGTTGAAGGAATGGAAGTACCGGACATATGAGAAGCCACCAAAGATGAATGCATTGCATTCAAGAAGTTCATTAACAGAGATGTGCAAAATTATAACAAGAAACCAAGAAGAATGTAGATGAAGTGCTTCATAGAAGGCTTGAGTAGCCAACTTTAATTTGTGTGATGATTTTAAAATCTAATCAAATGGTCATGAAACATTTTTCAGTTTTTACTATGGTGCCATACAGCTCACCTTCACCCTCACAGTCTCACCCCTCAGCGGCCCTGACCCGCCGCCCCCTGTGTAAATTTGAACACACACACCCCCTAATTTCAATTCCTGGGGAAAACACTGCTCCTATTCTCTATTCACCTTTTCCCTTGTTGATTTTTGCAGTGCTTCCAGCTGGGTTTCATAAGCTGCCTCCAATGAGAAAAGCATCTTGTATAATTTTCTAGCTAAACATGGAAATTGTTTTCACAGCTTGGAGGGCCTCACAAAAGAGAATTAATCATGGCTCATAAGCAATGTGCACAGATCAGAGCTCCTAGAAAAGGAACCTTTCTTTTTTTATTGTTGTTATTGCTCAGGGAGACAGAATTTACATAAACTCCCCATCACTGAGTTTAAATGTAGTATGAATCTTCAAAATATGAATAATTCTTGCTCCACATGGCAGCTACCACCTCCTGAAAGTCAACCCAAGTCCCACAAGTACTGCAGTCTTTCTGCAAGCCAAAGCCCACCAGGACTGAAGATATCAATAGGCAGTCCATTTCAGGTCATGCCCAGCTGTTGCTGTTAATTTTCCAGATGTGCTGAAAAGCCTTTTTTAATTTTTTTGTCCAGTGAGAGAGAGAGGAATGAAATATACAAAGAGAGAGGACTCCTAAACAAATTGAAAATCTCTTGAACTTGCATGCCCTGTTGCAGCAGGTAATGGTAAAGTGTAATGCTTCCACTAACTTCCATTCAAGCAATGCATTCTGACACCTTGAGCTGTGCTTTCTCATAGCTTTTAGTTTATTATCAAGCCACTTTCTTAATGCACTCTAAGTGCCTAGTTATTAACGTTAGGCCAATTTGTATCCAAGCATTTTTGGTGCAGATTTTCAAAGTTAGGCAAGTATATAACGCCTCTTCCCCCTCCCTCTCCAGTGTATGTTTATATGTAAATGTACCTCTGACCTGGGCAGGTAAGTTGTAGGTGAGCAAGTATTGGCATCCACCAAACTGTTAAAAAGGAAAGGAGAGAAAATCAGCAGTCTTGGGAAAGAGGGATAAAGAAATGGGCAGGAATGGTGGGAGGAAGAGAGGGAATGGGGAATCAGAGAAGGAAGTGTGAAGTAGGTAGGGACACTGTGAGAAGGGGGACAGGCAGGACGATGGGAGAAAATAATAGAGAGGAAAAGGGGGGAAGGAACTGATGTGAAGGTGAAATTGAGGAAGAGAGAGAGAGAGAGAGAAGAATAAAAACACACAGCTTTTAAGCTAGCCTCTGGCCACTTGGGCTCCCAAAGCCTCAATAGGCCCTATCATTATCCTATCTACCCTCCTATTCATTTGCCCATTTTTCCTTTTTAATGTGCCCTGCCTCTGTTTTAATAGTCACCCACTCAGGGTTTTGTGCCTCTTTCCATGCAGTCCCATGTGCCTGGAAAGTCTCTCTTGATTAAAATGCATCTCAGCTATGACATCCACATAACAATCTGCACTGGCTGCCATGGCACATGTGCTTATTTTCTTGTACAATATTGTACCCTTTAGGTACTGGTGAAGAAAATTGCTTGCTAGTTATCTACTTGGTGGAGGTGAAGAACACCTGGATATTTGGAGTTGGCATTTGCTTATTATTAGCAGAATGTGAGAGGTTATAGACATAAATTCTTGAGCAGAAATAACAAAGTATATTGCAGAAGATGCTGGAATAGTCTCTGTACTCTGTTCAACTGGCTTTACTAGCATAGTAATATCTGCACTGTCATGCAGTTTGTAATCATGTATTTTTATTCTGCTTTTTGTAAAGACAGAGACAACAAAGATTTGAGTGATATGAGAGGGCCCCTTTGCTGCCTGCTTTGCCCTCATCTCTAAAACTTTTTCATGATAAATTTTAATTTACACATTGAACTAAAAATAATGTGGACACCTGGTAGTCACAGGAAACAACAGGCAGGCACTTGGTGAAAACTGAATAGTGCTTTCTTAAACTCATGTTCATTTTTTTTCTCCTAATAAAGAAAAATAGCCCAGCATCTTTGATTTTGACTGCCACAGAGAATCACAATATTATTTAAAACTCCACATTTCCTCTTGTGGATGGGGTGTCTTTCATGGGCTGATATACCAGGAATCTAGTCCTGTCCTCATTCAAATCCCCCCGCAAGATTCACTTCTGACTTGATACTTACCAGAAAGAGCCGAGCTCATTTCCTTGTTACAAGTTCTGCCCCACTGTGCTGTGTGCTGGATCCGATCTGGAAAGACACTGAGCATCCTCTGCTCTCAGGAGTCCGGGAGATTCTCAGCACCTTCAAGCGTCAGACCCTAACCATGTAATCTCTTTGCGGTGACCTTTGTCTGTTCTTTCCCCTTCTGTTATTTTATTTTACCCTATTGTTGTGTCACATCTGAAATTTGATTGTAGGCTCCTAAGGGCAGGCTCCCTGCCTTATTATCAGAAGAGCCTAGCAAACTTTAGACTCTGAGAAATAATAACAGTGACTAGGATTTTCAAAGCAGCTGTGAGGTTAGGCACTCAAGTCTCTCTGAAATTCTGCTTCGTTAGGATCCTTTCAGCAATCCAGCCAGAAATATCATCAGTCTTCCCAGGTGGTCATTATGGCTCTATGTTCAGAGACTACCCTCTGGTGTGATTATGACTTAAGACCATGCAATGTATTGATGTGGCTTATTGCACGATTCATTTTGAAAAGGAACGAATATGACAGCTATTTACCATTCCTGCAGGCTCAAAAGTAACCTGCTAAGAAAACTCAAAATTAAATAATCCCAGAGTTATGTTCTGAATGCCCCAATGACCATGCTGTAGGGGTAATTCAGCACTGAACTAAGTTTTAGTTCCAGTCCTCAGAACAATGTTTAAAACTTTTAGGGTTGCCAACTTTCTACTCGCACAAAACCGAACACCCTTGCCTCACCCACTGCCCTGCCCCTTCTCCGAGACCCCCACTCACTCTATCCCCCTCCTTGTGTTGCTCGCTCTCCCCACCCTCACTCACTCACTCATTTTCACCGCAGTAGCTCAGGGGGCTGGAGTGCAGGAGGGGGTGAGGGCTCCGGTGGGGGATGCAGGCTCCGGGGGCGGGGACAGAAATGAGGAGTTCAGAATGCATGAGGGGGCTCCAAACTGAGGCAGTTGGTTGGAATGAGAGAGGGGTGAGGGCTCCAATTGGGGGGTGCGGGCTCTGGGGTGGGGACTGGGATGAGGGGTTTGGGGTGCAGGTGCGGGTTCTGGCTAGGGGGTGGAGCTGAGGGGTTTGGAATATGGGAGGGGGCTCCAGACTGAGGCAGGGATTTGGGGTTTGGGATCTGGGCTGGGGGGTGTGGATTCTGGGATGGGATCAGAAATGAGGGGTTCAGGGTGCAGGAGGGGCTTGGGGTGTGCGTGGGGGTGAGAGCTCCAGCTGGGGATGTGGGCTCTGATGTGGGGCTGGGGATGAGGGATTTGGGGTGCAGGAGGGGGCTCCAGGCTTGGACTGAGGGGTTCGGAGGGTGGGAGGGGGCTCAGGGCTGGGGCAGGGGGTCGGGGCACTGGAGAGGGGTCAGGGGTGCAGGCTCTGGGCGGCGCTTATCTCAAGCAACTCCCAGAAGCAGCAGCATGTTCCTCCTCCAGCTCCTATGCGGAGGCACAGCTAGGCTACTCTTCATGCTGCCCCATCCACAGGCGCCACCCCTGCAGCTACCTTTGGCCACAGTTCCCTGCCAGTGGGACCTGCGGTGGTGGCGCTTGGGGTGGGGGCAGCGTGCGGAGCCCTCTGGTTGCCCCTATGCATAGGAGCCAGAGGGAGGACATGCCGGCTGCCTCCCAGGAACCATGCGGTTCGGAGGCTAGCCAGGAGTCTGCTAGCCCCACTGTGCGGCGCTGCAAACCGGACATTCAATGGCCCGGTGAGCTTCCAGGATCCCTTTTCAACCGGGTATTCTAGTCAAAAATTGGACACCTGGTCAGCCTAGAGAACCGATGAAAGTCTGTTGGTCTTCTGGATTCTCAAAGGTAGCCCAGAATGCAAATGTTGATGTCAAGAGGTGTCCCAGAATGATACCTAGTGGAACATTTGTAATGAATTGAGACAAGAAGCAGACTTTCACAGGAGTCCCAACAGAATTTCCCCTAAAACTACTCTGTGTCTGCTTTCTAGGACTTCCCCATCCTCCTCATTCTGGGCATCTTCCTACAGATTTAAAGAAACAGTACACATGTTCTCATAAGGGCCGCTGAGTTGGCAAGGAGGGTGCGGAAAATCAAGTGCTGTATTCCCATTCTCCACACCCCCCTTGGAATCTGAGAATTATTGCATCCACTGTACACTTGAACGCCCCGAGTGGTTAGCATCAATTGTCTGCAGCTGCACAGACATTATCATTGTAATAGTATTCCTAATAGGAGTGATGGTTGAGACTGTTTGATAAAATGATCATTTGTTTTTGGGTGGAGTAAGATACAGACCCTTCATCCTCAATAGAGCTGTTATTCTTAAAAAGTTATTAGATATTTAGAGGGGTTCAGAAAATAATTTGTAATAGTTGAGAGCTAAGAGTTCTGTATTTCTTAATGATGCATAAGTTTTGCTTTGAAAATAATGAACTGTAGGCAGCTCTTATTTCCAGCCTGTTATGAACAGATTGTTCATTAGAATGATTGACGGAGAGAAGTTTTTTTTTTTGTGATTGGGATACAGAATTATGCTGTTAGGGATGTGCTAAAATTAATCTCCCCAGTTATTTAACAGTGACACACACATTCTTGGAGAGGAGTTTGAAGATTAGCAGTTGACTGCACCTGTACCATCTCCGGTTGTGATGTTGTCAGATCTCATAGGCGAAGGCTGGGAGACCCTTCAAGGAGCTGCAGAATGATGATAACTAAATATGAGGCATTCTTTGCACTGAGTCAGTACTGAACCAATGCTCAACATAGTGCTGGGGTTATTGTGTTGCTTCGGGTACCAGCTTTCAGCTGTCTATCTAAGATATGCAGATGACACCATCACCATAGTATCTGAGGGTTTGTCTACATTGCGGCATGGCCACTGCTGGCCCAGGTCAGCTGACTCAGGCCATGGGGCTCTAAAGTTTCAGTGTAGAAGTTTGGGCTCAGGCTGGATTCTCTGAGGGAGCTGACCCAGGCTCAGAGTGCCATGGATGTTTTAATTGCAGTGTAGACGTACCTTCAGTGCCTCACAATCTTTAATGTATTTATCCTCACAACGTCCCTGGGAGCTATGGAAGGACCATTATCCCCATTTTACAGACGGGGAACTAAGGCACAGAGAGACTAGGTGACTTGTCCAAGGCCATACAGAAAGTCTATGGCAGAGCAGCAAATTGAACCCAGATCCCCCAATTCCTAAGCTAGTGCCCCTTGGACCAGCCTTCCAGAGGTCCTGGAACCAAATGGTCATTTAAATATCCATTTAATATTTATAGTATAGTAGCAGTTAGAGACTCTGATCAACATTGGGGTCCCACTGAGAAGCAAACACAGTTCCTGCCCGGAAGAGCTTACAATTCAAGAAAATGAGCCACATACCAAAGTTAGGGAAGAGGGAAGCAATCCAATATATGTATTTTTATATACAGACATACATATGGGGGGGGGTTGGTGTGTGTATGGGAGGGGGTGTATGGCCTTACAGGGTGTGATGAGGCCATTCTTACATGGGGAATGGCAGGGAAGAAAATGCAAACTAAGCGGAGCCAACAAGTGGGTGGTCATAACTGTTATTGTTGGTGGAGTGGAAGGGGGTGATGCCATAATGGGTGTGGTACTCTTTGCAACAATAGGGGTGTTTCTTGACCATGTTTCAATGTGGGCAGTTGCTTTCTGCCTATTTAATATCGCCCCCCACACACACACACACGTATATACAATTGGGTATTGTATTGTCTTTCACTTCTGTCTAGGTTTTAAAACCAGGGCCATCAGTATGATATCTGAGCATCTTAACTAGTATTAACTGCAATGGATATTGACATCCTTCCTTTCATGTAGAAATGTCATGCATTGTTTTATATCTGCTCCGTTCCATCCTGGAGGTGGCTGCATTTCAGCAGTACATGAAATAAACTGGCTTTGGCTGTCGTTACCAATTAGAACATCTGGTCTGATCATTTCCTATTAGGATCCCTGGATATGTCTATACTTCCTTTAACGGTCAATGTTTTTATCTCTCTGAATGTCATAGCTGGGTCATGACGGTGCCACACCAGAGAGCTCCTGGCTAGTAGAAGAGCTAACACTGATTGTGCCCACTAAAGGGGTCATGTATACCTTTGTCTGTAAATGCTGGCTGGCCAGGGACCGAGGGGATGGTCTCACTTCACGTGTCTTCAACATCCTGGATGCAGATTGTGTTAACATTGGCCACAAGGTATGTTCTAAGATGTTTTTACTCTTTAGCAATTAAATTAAAACCTACATCTATATAAGTGTGTATGTGCCATATATGGTAACAGATTATAACATAACTACTGTGAATACATTTGTAAACTATTGTACTTTCTACATGAGGTTTGGGTTTCTTATTTTTAAAAGGTATCTTTGTTATTTATTTATAATTTTTGCTTAGTATCATTACCTGTTATAAAGCACTGTATATATTTACAATTCTAAAAAAAATAATTTCTAATCTGTTATTTTGTATGCACAGGAAATAATTTCAAAGTTAAAGTAAGATGTGACTTTTTGTTTGAATGAAGTTTGAGGTTTGTTTCTGTACAAAGTTTGTGTTTCAGAAAAAAATTATTTTTGATTTTGCTCAATTAAAAGAAAGCATCTGGAAACCATGAGACTTTTATAGCTTTGCTTATCTCTCAATCAAATACCAAATGATTTAAATCAAATGCAGCCAAGAAAAATTAAAAAGAAAAGACAAAAACCACTCTCTCTCTCTCTCTCTCTCTCTCTCTCTCTCTCTCTCTCTCTCTCTCTCTCTCTCTGTGTGTGTATATATATGTACACAACTCTATTTTATATATATATAAAAACCATTTGAGATGAGATGTTGTGTGCTATATTTTAACCCAATACAAATTTAAAAAGCCTGAATTATGCAGTCCTTGGAAATAAGATTCATAATGGAAAAACTAGTAGATAATAATGTTGATGACTGAGACAATAATACAGTGTTGGTCTGAAATCTCTGTTGGTAAATCTATATTCACAGCTAAATCACCCTGCTAGTAAAACAGTAATTTCATACATTGCTCCTGACTTCCAACTAAATGAGATTTACTCATAAAATCTTTTTTGTACCCCAGACAAACAGAAGTATAATAACATTTTTTACTGACAGACACAGCCACTGCACACAGCCTTCAACAGTAGAACCTAGTGCACTCATAAAGAAGACTTTGGGCAGAAACCTGGGGCTAAGATCTACTTTATCTGAAACGTTCCACCAGTTCTTTAACTTTCACCTTGACAGCTTTCAAAGAGTCACACCAGAGACCTCCTCTAATGTGTCATCCATAAATCAATATTGATGCTAATTAAGGTTTAAGCTTAGTTTTCCATTAAAAGCCCAGTGTTGCCCACCACTTCCTTAAGTTTGCCAAAAGTAATTCCATCTACCTGAAATCTCATATGTGAAGTTATGCCAGAATTTTGCTGGAAGATTTAGGGGAAATTAGGGACAGTGTCTGAGAGCTGAGAGTTCAAATACTGAAGGGTAGGTTTCACTTTTCGAACAGTTCATAACATATTCTGTCCCATCTTTCCTTATAAATGTCTTGGATCAGAAACTCCAAATTTGTTGATATTGGTGAGGACTGGCACCCTTGACTATTTTTGGAAAGTTAATGGTATGATTTTTCTTCACCTCCTGCACAGCTGCCGCATAATTTAAATGTATCAGTTTTAATTTATTTTCCCTCCTATTCCTTTGACACTCTTGAATAATGTGGCATCTATGACTGATGCCTATGAAACCTACTTAACATATCACACCAATAAGGAGTACAGTGTATTGGGACAGTTTCAGATACCCCTCCGCTGATAAACCCAAGGGCCAAGGGGTTACAGTGGATGAGAAGCTGGATATGAGTCAACAGTGTGCCCTTGTTGCAACAAAAGCTAACAGCATTTTGGGCTGTATAAGTAGGAGCATTGCCAGCAGATCAAGGGACATGATCATTCCCCTCTATTTGGCATTGGTGAGGCCTCATCTGTATACTGTGTCCAGTTTTGGGGCCCCCCACTACAGAAAGGATGTGGACAAATTGGAGAGAGTCCGGCAGAGGGCAACGAAAATGATCAGGGGGATGGGGCACATGACTGATGAGGAGAGGCTGAGGGAACTGGGATTATTTAGTCTGCAGAAGAGAAGAAGGAGGTGGGATTTGATAGCTGCTTTCAACTACCTGAAATGGAGTTCCAAAGAGGATGGATCTAAACTGTTCTAAGTGGTACCAGATGACAGAACGAGGAGTAATGGTCTCAAGTTGCAGTGGGGGAGGTCTAGGTTGGATATTAGGAAAAACTTTTTCACTAGGAGCGTGGTGAAGCACTGGAATGCGTTACCTAAGGAGGTGGTGGAATCTCCTTCCTTAAAGGTTTTTAAGGTCAGGCTTGACAAAGTCTTGGCTGGGATGATTTAGTTGGGCATTGGTCCTGCTTTGAGCAGGAGGTTGGACTAGATGACCTCCTGAGGTCTCTTCCAACCCTGATATTCTATGAGTCTGAGTATGTCTACAGTATGAAATTATTTCAAATTTATTCTATTTGAATTTTCGGAAACGATTTTATACATTCGGTCTTCTGTGTCCCCAGTAAGCACATGAATTTGGCGGAGTGCATCCACAGTACCAAGGCTAGCATCAAATGTTGGAGCGGTGCACTGTGGGTAGTTATCCCACAGTTCCCGCAGTCTCCGCCGCCCATTGGAATTCTGGGTTAAGCTCCCAGTGCATGATGGGGCAAAAACATTCTCGCAGGTGTTTTTGGGTGTGTGTGTTGTCAGTTGCTCCTTCGTGAAAACTATGGCAGACAATCATTTCGTGCCTTTTTGGCATGCAGATGCCATACTGCTTTCAGCAGACAGAACACCGCTGCTCTCCTGCTACTATGAATCCACCTCACATTTCCTCTTGTAATCTCTAGTATCTACTCTTTCTCTTCCTCATCGACCGCTTCCACTGCCAACTCTGCTCGGCCATCGTGACCGAGCAGCACAGCTTCCACCGCCAACTCTGTTCTCCCGCTCTTGCCGCGATACCGAGCTTCTCCGTGTTGTCTGTCCTGGATTCCCCCCTCTGTGAAAGCTACAGAAGACATCCATTTCCTGCCTTTTTTTGGCTATCGTGAACCGAACAACACCTCTTCCGCTGCCACTCTGCTCTCCTACATTTCACGCCCTTTTCCCAGGAATACCTATGCAGCCCTGGAGCCCACTCAGATCTCCACTGCAGTTTTGACCATTGTAAATACCTCGCACATTATCCAGCAGTATGTGCAGTACCTGCAAAACCAGGCGAGGAAGCGATGACAGTTCGATTACTATACTGATGAGGACATGGACACAGACGTTCCTAGAAGCATGGCATGTGGCGATGGGGAGATCATGGTGGTGTTGGGCCAGGTTCATGCCGTGGAAGGCCGATTCTGGGCCCAGGAAACAAGCACAGACTAGTGGGACCGCATAGTGTTGCAGGTATGGAATGATTCCCAGTGGCTGTGAAACTTTCGTATGCATGGGGCCACTTTCATGGAACTTTGTAACTTGCTGTCCCCTTCCTTGAAGCGCAAAGACATCAAAATGAGAGCAGCCCTTACAGTTGAGAAGCGAGTGGCCATAGCCCTGTGGAAGCTTGCAACGCCCAACAGCTACTGGTCAGTCGGGAATCAGTTTGGAGTGGGCAAATCTACTGTGGGGGCTACTGTGCTGTAAGTAGCCAATTCAATCATTGACCAGCTGCTATCAAGGGTAGTGACTTTGGGAAATGTGCAGACCATTGTGAATGCTTTAGTGCGCTGGGTTTCCCTAACTGGTGGAGTGAGAGATGGAATGCATATCCCTATCTTGGCCCTGGAACACCGGGGTGGCCAGTATATAAACCACAAGGGGTACTTTTCCATGGTGCTGCATGCACTAGTGGATCACAAGGGACGTTTCACTGACATCAACGTGGGATGGCTGGGAAAGGTGCATGACGCTCACATCTTCAGGAACTCTGGTCTGTTTGAACAGCTGCAGGAAGGGACTTACTTCCCAGATCAGAATATTACTGTTGGGGATGTTGAAATGCCTATAGTTATCCTCGGGGACTTAGCCTACCTCTTAATGCCATAGCTCATGAAGCCATACACAGGCACCCTGGACAGTAGTGAGGAGCAGTTCAACTATAGGCTGAACAAGTGCAGAATGGTGGTAGATGTGCTTTTGGATGTTTGAAAGCACACTGGCGCAGTTTACTGACTTGGTTAGATCTCAGCACAACCAATATTCCAATTGTAATTGCTGCTTGTTGTGTGCTCCACCATATCTGTGAGAGTAAGGGGGAGATGTCAATGGCAGGGTGGGAGGTTGAGGCAACTTGCCTGGCGGCCAGTTTCGCACAGCCAGACAACAGGGTGATTAGAAGAGCGCAGCAGAGTGTGCTGCACATCAGAGAAGCTTTGAAAACCAGTTTCATGACTGGCCAGGCTACAGTGTGACAGTTGTGTTTGTTTCTCTTGTTTCCCACCCCCTATATATATGAAAGGAAATAAAGTCACAATTGTTTAAAAACTGTTCTTTATTATTTGTTGCACCAAACATTGAGAGAAATCAGAAGCTAGATGGTGGGGGAAGGGGGGCTATTGGGTTAGGGGCATGGAGGATGAGGGAAGGACAAGTCCAGAAACCAAATCAAAATTTCGGATATGCCAGCTTTCTGCTGCTTTGCAATCCTCTGGGGTTGACTGTGTGGGTCCCCGGAGCCTCCCCCCCACCCCACGTGTTCTTGGGTGTCTGGGTGAGGAGGCTATGGAACTTGGAGGAGGGCGGTTATACAGGGGCTGCAGCGGCAGTCTGTGGTCTTGCTGTCTTTCCCGCATTATATCCATCATACAATGGAGCATATCAGTTTGCTCCCCCATGAGCTTGACAATAGCATCCTGCCTGCTGTCATCGTGCAGGTCCCTCCTCTCCTCGTATTCATGTAACACTTTACATGACTCTGCAATTGTTTGCCTCCATGCATTCAGCTGGGCCCTATCAGTGCAGGAGGACTGCATGAGCTTGGCGAACATGTCGTCCCGAGTTCATTTTTTCCGCCTTCTAATCTGGACCAGTCTCTGGGACACAGTAGATAGTGGCTGCGTTGAAACATTTGCACCTGCGGGAGGAGAAAAAGGGAGGGTAGTATTTTAAAAGATAAATTTTAGAGAACAAAGGGGATACTCTTTCTCAGTGAAACAGGCAATTCATAGTACACAACACGTTCTTTCTGTACAAGGTCGCATTTTGCCTCTTATACTGAAGTGCCTGCCACTTTGGTGTGAGTAAGCCATCACATGCGGCCGGGCAACAGAATGCAGCTTGCAGGCAGCCATGGTAAGCCCTAGGAGCACACGGGATTCTGCTTCTTCCGCATTCATTTCAATGCTTTCAAACTGCCAGGCTCTCTGGGATGATCGCTTCACACAACACGCTCCCCCGCCCCCCTTCCCACCGCATGGCTCTGATGAGGCTCTGAGCAGGGATGAGCGAGCCCTTTAAACTAAATGCGAACAGCCCAGTGCAGCTGGGTTTTCCCCCACTTCCCACCGTGTGGCTCCGATCAAGCTCTCACTCACCAGAAGTGCCTTCTCTGGGGTCATGGTCTGGGAGCCTGCCTTGAGGGGGGGAGGCTATTGTCTCCACTGTTAAGAATAATTCCTGGCTAGGGAGGAAAACGGATTCCCCACTTGCTGCCTGTGCACTGTCCTCCTCCTCCTCCTCTTCCTCTTCGTCCTCCAAAAACTCATCCTCCTCGCTCCGAGTTACTCCACCTTGCAGGTGTCCACGGACAGTGGTCGGGTAGTGGTGGCGTCACCGCCCATAACTGCATGCAGCTCATGGTAGAAGCGGCATGTATGGGGCTGTGGACCCAGAGCACAGATTCGCCTCCCTGGCTTTTTGGTATGCTTGCCTGAGCTCCTTGATTTTTGTACAACACTGCTCTGTGTCCCTGGAGTAGCCTCTTTCCGTCATGGCCCTGGAGGCTTTAGCGTACGTATTTGCGGTTTTTTATTTTTGGAACGTAGTTCTGCCATAACAGATTCGTCTCCCCAGCATGCGAGGAGATCCAGTACCTCCCATTCGGACCATGCTGGAGCTCGTCTGCAAATCCGGGACTGCTTGGTCTCTGTGATGGTGGACTCTGCATGGTTGCCTGTGACGGTGGACTGTGCTGATGGTCACCTATGCTGATGGTGACCAAACAGGAAATTCAAAAGTTCCCAGGGCTTTTACTGCCTACCTGGCTAGTGCATTGGAGTTGAGAGTGTTGTCCAGAGCGGTCCCAAGGGAGCATTCTGGGATAGCTCCCGGAGGCCAATAACGTCGAATTGCAACCACAGTACCTGTAACCCGGAATTACGATCTCGATTTTAGCGCTACTCCACTTGCCAAGGTGGAGTACAGAAATCGGATTCAAGAGCCCCTTAAATCAAAAAAAAATTGGTGATGTGGACGGAATCAGTTTTATTTCGAAGTAACTCAGCTAATTCCGAAATAACCGCGTACTGTAGACCAGATTCTAATTCTTGCTGTGCAGTGTGGTGAAATATGTATCAGGCTTTAAACCTGTCACTGAAGCAGGACTGAATATTGTCCACTCTGGGCATCAGATCAGTAACATTTGGGAAGGCAGGTCAGGGGGGTTACTGTATTTGAGGAGAAGAAACAAACATTTTCCTAGCAAGTTGATTTTTTAAAGTGGCAGCAGTTTGAAGCTGCTTGGGGAGGGGCTGGAATATCAAAACAGTCTAGAGGGAGATGGATTTTTGGGCAGAGTGCAGATGAAAAAGACAAAGCTGTATGATCATTGCCATTTATCGCTGCCTCTGCAGTTCATCAGATGCCTATCACTTCCAAAGCATGTATGTGTGTAGTAATAACAGAGTCTCTCTCACACTCAGACACATCGTGTGGGTTGTCAAAACCCCCTGAAAAGGGTTAGGTGATGAAAAAGGAAAATATTTCATAATACGTTTTGGCCAGTAACTTTGCAATAGAAAATATCAGTATAAAGGGAATCGGTATTAAAGGTACAGTGCAATGATAACTACACTTACAGAAGCAGACAAACTGCAGAGCCTAACTCACTTTTTGCTTAGGCTTTTGTTTGGATCAAGAATAGCTGTTTGCAGTGAGACGCTTCATGATTGTTTCAATCCTTGCCAGATTCTATATGAAGTTACAGTTGTGACTGGAGACATCCAAAATGCTGGAACGGATACCAATGTTTACATGACTCTCTTTGGATCCAGTGGGAACACTGAGGAGATGCGGCTGGAAAAAAATGGAGAGAGGTACAGTATCTTGTCCTCTTTGTTCCTTAAAAACAGGCAACAACAAAGCTCAGCTTTCAAATTTAAACACAGTCTGGGCCCTGCTCCTGCTCCCACTGAAGTAAATGGCAAAAGTGCCATTGACCATTTTCAAGTTGTGGTATTGGACTTAACAGCACAGTGGGAAGTGTGCAACAAGTGATATATCATCCTTGGGCATTTGCACAAGTCTTGGAGTTTATCCTCTTTCTATGCAGTCTTAAAACTAGACATTATATGGAAAATTGTGAATACAGATGCTCCCCGGGTTACACAAGACCCGACTTACGCAAATTCGCACTTATGGAAAAAGTTCCATAAACCAGAAATAGGATTTTTGAGTTGCGGAAATTTTTGCATAACATACAGGTATACATTTCCAACTTCCGCAAAATTCAAGTTACGCAAGGCTTTCCGGAACGGAATGATTGCGTAAGTTGGGGGACATCTAAAGTCTTGTGTCAGCTACAGCCAGGGTCCTATATATTCCATGGTATCATAGGGGCAGTATCTGATGTGGAATCCACCTTTGCGGGAGAATCTAAGATTTGGGGATTTTATAAATTTATCTTTCATAGTTGTGAAGAAAATGTAAAAAACACGGACTGAATGTAAACCGACACTGTAATGCTGCTGTGGACTGACCCATCCATACCAAGAGGTCGTGTACTCTCTAGCCTCAAGATAACCTTTGTAATTACTTCACTAATGATCACTTTCACAGACACAGCTAAAATACGTATCCTATCGTCCTAATCTGACTCCATCACCTTCCCAGATGCCAAAAGCTCGAACTGACCCTTACTCATCTGCCAAAACCACCAGCATCCTTGCTGATATCTTCTGCCATCCAGTTGTACCTTATCAAAATGTGAGGACAGCATGGAATGAATATCAGAGGGACGACAGCAATGATTGTAATATTCCATTTCAATTTTAATTAAATAAACCCCTCCATTTTTAATATTTATACGAAACTGCCACAGCATTTCCAGGCTGCCACACCAGAAAGCTGCAGGATCCAAGGATCTAGCCACAGAATTTAGATCCAGTTTGCTGTAGGGGACACTAGACCTTTGACAACAGCCTGATAGCGCGTTAACTGACTGAGTTCTGATTCTGTATAGCGCTCTGACTAGTATTACTGAAAATAAGAGCTCAGTGGCCAGGATGATGAAGAGATGTTATATTTTCAGGTAGCAGTAAGGAATAGTTACATGGGCAAGTATATTCAAAGGACCTTGATGCCTTCCTGTGTTTCATTATGTAACGAGAAGGGTGCTGTTGTTTTGTTTTGGAAAGGTAGAACGCATTTACCTCTGCCTAAAATCTCTGCATCATCTTCAAAGGACCCAACCCAGCAGAATGTATACGCTCCCTTCTGAACCATGCAGGCTACAGAATGCCATCGCTTTTGGATCCAGACAGAGACATGCAGAAGTTTGTTTCCAGGCATGCTCAGGTGCTTTTAACCTAAGAGCACCAGAGAGATGAGCTTCCCCCGCCCGCTGCCCTTTGCAGCTCCCTACACTTCGCGGGTCTGTCTTCCAGTATTTTAAGCTCAATGTGCAATCCCAGCATGTCAGGAAGGGGGATAGACTGTTGTTTTTCTTGTTTAAGAAACAAAACCAGTCCCGTGTCGGCTGAAAATGCCTATGAGGGATGGGGAGAGACTCCCAGGCACTGGAGAGGAGTCCTTCAAGATAGCTCTAGATATCCCAAACTCCCCCCGTTGACTGAATAAGCAGGGAAATAACTTACATTACTGTAACTACTGAGGGTGGCCCACAGAGCTTCTATGACTAATTTTAAAGAGACCTTACCACAACATATTACATTGTGTGCCGTGACAGGGCCCCACAAAACATAGTGAAAAACAATGGAAGCAGCTAGCTGTACATGGCCAGCGAGCGACTCCTAAGGAATAACAGCTAATGTATGCAATATATAAACCAGCTTTGCACACACTGTAGCTCTCCCACAAGATGTCACAGACCAGGGCTTGGGCAGTCAAGCCTAGTGCTAGGAGCAGCCGCTGTCCAGCCTAGCGCTAGAGTCAAGATCCAGGAGCCAGAGCCGAGGGTCAGAAACAAGGAGTCAGAAACCAAGCAGGGCTGGAGTGGACTGGAGCAGGATAGGAGCAAGGCTGGCGCAAGGCTGAGAACAAGGCAGGTACAGGAGCAATTGACTCTGTGGGCATACACAGTGAGCATCCCCTAGCTGAGTGCTACTAGTGGTCTTCAGAGCAGTCCTGGCAATGGCACTCAGCCAGTCAGACCATCCAGCTAATTAGGGGTTAACTAGCTGCTCCAGGCCCAACTGCAGGCCCTCATTCCTGACCCAAGATTAATTGTAACCTGCCCATTACTTGCGTTGGCATAGCTGTCCTTAACACCTTCAGCAGAAGGGAACTTTACACAATGTGCACATGGCCTGTTTACTTGTAATTCTTGTTGCCTCTCAGCCCAGCAATTCACAACACAAACTTCCATTGATTCAAGTCCCGTACGGAAACATCTGTAGACATCACACAACTGGACAGAGAGAGGGGGAGGAGAAGGCACTGAATACAAAATTATTAAAAGAGACACTTCATCTTTATTGGGGCCATCCAATACCAGCTCACTGACAGGAGCTCACCACCTTACAAAGAAACAACTCTCTAACCTGTCACAGATTTAAGGCGATTTTAGTTATGTTACTGTTTATTGCCCAGACCTCAAGGCAATAGAAACATTTTTTTTAGTGGAGGCATGGATAGGAAAGCTTAATAAAATCCTGCAGACAAATGGTTCAGTGTCCTGAAGAAGACATTTTGCCAAATACTTTATCTCCTCCAGTATTTCCCCCCCGAGTTTTTATTCAGATTTACAATTCTTATGTTCATGCTCATATAAATTAGGGATAGAAAAGACCAATTAGGTCCTCCAGTCCATCTCCTTAGGGCGATTGTTTCCCTATAGTATAATGAGTTCTTGTGAGTAATGGGTTGGATATGAAACCTAAAAATTCTGAACAGGATATTGAATGATGACAGGAGGTTGAAAGAACAGATTGATGGGAGACTGCTCAGACTAGAGTTATTTGCCTGGAAAGGACAAAAGTGTGATGGGGCATAAAGCTTTACAAACAACGGTGTCTGTAATGAAAAGTGATGGTTTCCTCCTTTTCATTTTGTCTTATAAAGTTAGAAACTGGAGAATCAATCCACTTATATCATGAAAGGAAATATTATTTTGCACGAAGTATAGTGAACCTTGGAATTCGCTACCACAGAAAGGAACTGAGGCAAAGAACATAGCACAAGTTTTCAATGCAATATATAATGAGGGTGAGGGTGAGGGAAATTTAATCATTAATACCTAGAAATGGACCTGAGTCAAAACCCCACACCTGATGCCTCTGTAAATCTGGGGAATTTAAAGTCTGGATGAAAATTTTGCAGCTCATGCCAAAACTATTGGTAGCATCTGCAGCTATGCAGGCTGAGATAATGGCTCAAGGATAATCAGATTTATTCTATAGGGTGTAATCTGACCAGAGGCTGGAAAGAAATGTTTCCCTCATATCACAGAGTTTCACAACTGGTAGCAGGTACAGCCCACTGCCAGGAATGGGGTACCATTACTATTTATTATCTAGACTGTAGTAGTGCTGTGTCCAAACACATGAGAAGACACATGCCCTGTTCCCTAAAAAACCTCACGTTCACAACTTTTAAATGATAGGCAAAGCGGAAGACCATACCACACATAAGCAGAGGAGCCAGAGTGATGGCTGGTCGTTCCACTAGTGTTTTGGGGAATAGTTTATGCAAATATTCCTATTTCCAACTGCCCTGCTAGCTAGTGATTAGTAGTTGGCTATTTTCTTGTAGGTCACAGCAATTCTGCCAGCCAGTGTGGGATATTACAGGGTGGGCCTGGGGGATGCATTGGCTGTAGACAGCCTGCAATAATAACACATGCTTCTCACTATAGGTGAACAGTGGCCCCTCTGGAATCAAAGGCTAAACTCCTGTTGACTTCAATGGGGCCAGGATTTCTCACTGTAAGCATAGATACTAAGCAGCTGGTGAACTAGACACACAACGTACTACGTCATTCAAGATGCACATTCCAGCCCATCAGGTGGCCCTTTTTCCCCTGGTTGCTCCTCAGCAGCAAAGGCCAATGTTACCTCTACTCTCTTCTCCGCATAGTGCAACAGCATGACAGAATACAACCCATGGCTTGCGGCCGAGTTTCCAAACACTAGCCTGTCCCAGCTGTAACAGGAGATGGCTTCAATCTGCAAACCTCAATTCCAGATTCAATCTCTCAAAAAGTTTGGAGATATGTAGATGGGGTTTGTAGTTTTGCCCCATCTCTACTAGTAACACAATTTGCATGTGCACAGTATAAACGTAGTTATAGTATTACAATCGGGGTAATGAGCTGTGCTGTAGATTAGCTTGGGCAACCTACAGTGGGGTTTGTATTGGCTTAATTCTCAGGGAAAAAGAATCCCTGTCCAAACTGGGCAGGGGAAGCTTGCCAGAACCATGCTAGCATGCAATAACCAGATTGGGAAACTCAAGTCCAGAACAGTGCACACAGAACGGGTGGTTTACAACCATTTTTACTGAGGTTGCTGGCATGGTTTGAGCTGTAGTATGCACAGAGCATGGTGAATGCATCAGCACAAGAAACCAAGCCAGATAATACAAAACCTGCATGACCTTTTAATTTCTCCAGATTCGAAAGAGGTCAGGAGGACACTTTTATCATGGAAATTGCAGATATTGCACCACTCAGGAAGATGAGGATCCAGACTGATGGAAAGGGGACACGCCCAGACTGGTTCCTGGAAAAGGTAACATGGTTACTTCATGCAGTACACAAATCTGAACTCTGTTGTATCGAGGCCCCAAGCCCTAGTGGCGGGAGAACAGAAAGGGACAAAGCTGTGAGTAGGAATAGTTGCCTTTCTCATTCACATCATAACTAACATTCTTGTAGTGTTTCTTTCCTTTCAGTTTCCGAATTCTTATCCCGGCAGAATCTGAGACCAAGGAGATTGGGGGATGCGAGAAGGGAAAAAATGCAATGTATAACTTTACCCAAATGGACTTTCTGCTGTTAAACATCTGTCTTCCTTACTAGGAAAGAACGCTGGCTCAGTGCCAGTGCACCTGCAATATGTTATGGACTGTATGAGGTAGTGAGAACATCTAGAAAAACTGAGCTGCTCTGTGTGTATTGAAGAAATTATCATTCACTAGCAAGTGTGGGTAAATAGTACCAGCTGAGCTGGCTGGTGCATTATAAAAAGACAGTTCTGGGCAACTGTAAATCCTGTAAAACTGGAATGCATCTCCCAGCCCCCACACAATTTTTTTTTCTTTTTTCGTATGGCAACTATTGATTATTTTCTCTCTTTTGTGTTTCCAATGGAACCAATAATCTGGCTGCACTGGGAAGAGGGATCAAGAAGCATATGGGGCAGCACTGGGGTTTCCGGGTATGGGATGTAGCAAAGGCCATCACCATATGTATCATAGACAGCAGATACTTAGGGGGGCACATGCTGCTTCTTCCTAAAGTAGTGTCAGGAGCATTCGAAGGCATGCCCCATTCAGCATGGACTTCAGCATTCTGCTTGCCTCTGCCCTGTGTAGGCTGCAGATGCTAGAGGTGTGCTACTCAGCTGCCATGAATCTACACCCTTATCTTAGCATGCCAGAGACAAGTAAAGCCAAAACTCAGATACTTAGAATCCAGATGATTTTCCCCAGGAGATGAATTTGTGACAAGTCACATTTAGGGGTTGCTGTATATCTCTTCAGCAGCAGAACTGTTTCTAGGTTTGGCTGGTTTTTGTATTGTTTTCTAGTTCAGCTCTTGAAAGGTCTGTGAGGTCTGGTCTACACTACACAGGTCGATGTAAGGCAGGTTACAGCGACCTACTTATGTCAATGTAAACACTACAGCCTCATCACGCTGATGTAAGTGCCCTACTACACCAACATAATAACTCCACCTCCACGAGAGGCGTAGGGCTTATGCCGGTGTAGTTAGGACGACACAATGTGGACACTGCGCTACTTAGGTAGGCTCTTGGCTGTTCTGTCAATTTCAGGGCTCCATGCTGGAGTTGTGAAACTGACAAGAAAGCTGGGCAGCTAGAGCCCAGCAGCCCCCAGCTCCCTGCCAGGCTGTGCCAACCCGGCTCCCCACTCCTGCACCTGCCCTAAGCTCCCCACTCAGGGAGCCAAGAAGCCTGGGCAGTTGCCCCTGCTCCCAGCGGGGAGATAAGAAGCCCAGATGGCTGGCCCCTGCTTCCCAGTGGGGAATGGGGAGGTGAGAAGCCTGGGCAGCTGGCCCCTGCTTCTGGTGGGAAACAGGGAGATGAGAAGCGCAGGCAGCTGCCTCCCCACTCCTCTCATGGAACAGGGGCCCTGGCTCTCAGTCCTCCCACACTGCCCCTCTTCAGTCAGTGGAAGCACTCCTGGTGAGGACACCCCCCACCAACAGAAGGAGGGTAGTGTGGACATCAGCCACCACAGTAAATCAGCCTAACATAGGTTGACTTAAGTCTGTAGTGTGGACATGCCCTCTGAGACTCCAGGTGATCTGCTTCTTCCTCTGTCCTAATTTCCTTGTGGTATATTTGTAGCCCCATGGTCATTATTTCAAGACACAGGAAAGTTGCTCTACATTTGAATCCAAATGTAACAGTTTTTATTATAAAATCATTTCTGTTACTCTGAGTGAGCCTCATTTGTCAATTGGCAGATTCAGTAAGGGCAGAGTTCTTACCCTCTCTCTACACTTTCCCCAAAGCATGTCAAGCTAATATATTCTGAAATTTTCCTTTCAATCTTTAAGGGGAAGAGAGTGTTTGGGTGAAATTTTCAATGAGACTTAGCTTTCTAGGGTTATGTTTCTAAGAACCGTAGGTTTCTAAGGACCAGATTTCCAAAGGTATTTAGGCACCTCAAGATGCAGATAGCTGCCTAATGAGATATTCAAAAGTGCCTAAGCAGGTGAGGTGCCTAACTCCCAATTAAATTAATACTCCTTCGTTACTAATGGATTGGAAAGTACTTCATTTTTGTCATGTGATACAAGTACATCAGCCTGCTTCTTTCCAAATACAGAACAGAAATATTTATTAAACATTTCTACCTTTTCAACATCATTATTAACAAGTTTTCCATCTCCATTTAGTAATGGTCCTATATTTTTGTTAGGGTTTCTTTTGCTCCTAATATACTTTTAAAAAACAGCTCCTTTTTATTTTCCTTTGCCCTACTAGCCATGGATTTTTTCCATGATGACTTTAGCTTCCCTTATCAATTTTTTGTGCATATTAACTTATAATTTATATTCATTGCTATCTATTCTCCCCCCCCCCGACATTTTTTCTATTTGTTATGTATTGAGAATTTTTTTCTAATTGCTGTCTTCACCACTTAACGAGGATAAACTTTTATTCAAAGTTGTCCTCTTTCTTGACTGTAGAATTTGGCGTTTTAGCTGTCTAATACCTTCCTCTTAAACAACTCCCAATTTTTATTCACATTTTTCTGTCTAAAATTTCCTCCCAATCAATTTTATTCATTTTCCTCAGTTTGGGGAAATTAACCCTTTTGAAGAACTGCTGCTTGGGACTGTCTTCTTTTTGCCCACATTAGATGCAATTAGGTCATGATCACTGGTCCCTAGGCAACCACCCACTGGGGTGATTAATTCATCTTTATTCACATTAGCGAAGTCCGAAATAGAGTCATCTTATGTTGGGTGCATTTTGTGTTAGAAAATTACCAACTATAATTTTTAGAAACACTAAGACTTAAATACTAAGTTTTACTATTGCTGCATGAGACCTACAGCATATTTTCAAATTGAGGATGTGAAGACATAACTTTTATTTCTGCACACCTTACAGAGAGGTGCTTAAGAAGTAATGCATACTGTTCTCTAGTTTGATTTGGTGGTGTGTAACAGAGCCCCACCAGTACCTTCCCCTGGGTTTGTTAGCTACAGCATTGATTTATATGCATTCAAGACCCAGTGGTTCTGAGATATCAATAACTATAAAAAAGTGAATGATATCTGTAATGTAGATTGCTATCTCTTTCATCCACTCTATCCTTCCTAAACAGGTTGTAACAATGTAATGATTTTAACATTCTAATAATGTGTCCCACAAGGTTTCAGTAATACCAATACCAATGGTTTCAGAGTAGCAGCCGTGTTAGTCTGTATTCGCAAAAAGAAAAGGAGTACTTGTGGCACCTTAGAGACTAACAAATTTATTAGAGCATAAGCTTTCGTGAGCTACAGCTCACTTCATCCGATGAAGTGAGCTGTAGCTCACGAAAGCTTATGCTCTAATAAATTTGTTAGTCTCTAAGGTGCCACAAGTACTCCTTTTCTTTTTACCAATACCAATGATATCAAATTTCTTCTCAATGAGAATTTCTAATTTTAATTGTTTATTGCCCAGACTCTAGCATCAGTATGTAAGCAGTTGATATTTTCCTTCTCTTTAAATTCTTTGTCACATTGGTTCAATTTGTTCATTACAGGCCGAGTTTGTACAACATTTACCTCCTTACCATTCTCCTCTTGGATTGTTAATTTAACACCCTCCGGGCTGCTCCAACTAAGAAGTCCCTTGCTGAATTATCTGTCCACTTTTATGGAGTCACCAGTGATGATTGCTTGTCTTCTTAGGACAGTTGAAGAATCTCTCTTGGTAGCTGATTGCTTCATACCATATCACAAGAACGCCTATCAATATGTCTCCTGTGGCATTCTGTTCCATTCTTCTAGAGATAAGTTCCTTGATAGTTGGCTCACTGAGCTGGCTCACTAGCTGGATTGAATGCCACCTGTTTTTCTTTCCTCCCTCTTGGTCTCAAATTGCCTATCTTCTTCTTTGGTTTATACTCTCTCCAATGGCAAACCTTCCCCATGTGTAATCTGTGGCAATAATTTCTGAATCTGGTTGACCAAAAAGACTTTGTTTTCTCAAACACTACACAGTGTTGATACTTGTGCTTCCAGACTATGTATCTTGTCCTCCAGTATGGCCACCAACTTGCATTTCATGAACCAGAAATCTTTACTTTATTCCAGCAGAAAGGGAAACATAGCACATCCAAAGCAAAACACAGCAGTTGTTCTCTCGTCATTCATATCCACTACCTGGCATAGAACCATACTTAAAACAGAAGGAATCACACTTCATATTGCAGTTCCTCCAAAACTCCCCTGGTTACTCCTGTTGGCCTCCTTAAATGTTCACTTGGCAACTGACTTATATACTAAGACTTGCTGCTTAACTTTACCCCATCAGAGACTTCAAATACCAGATCTGATCGAAGAATCCCAGCCACATGGTCCTCATGGAGATGCAACAGATAGACCTCACCTGACCTGACCTGTTCACCTGGTAACCCCCAGCCACACAGCCCTACAGGGTATGTCTTACACAGGGATTTAAAAAAACCTGCTGCTGGCCCAGGTCAGCTGACTTGAGCTCATGAAGCTTGGGCCCCGAGACTGAAAAATCACTGGGTAGACATTCGGACTGGGACTGGAGCCTGAGCTGTGGGACCCTGCAAGGGTGAAGGGTTCCAGAATTCAGGCTCCCTCTCAAGCCTGAATGTCTACACAGTGATTTTTAGTTCAACAGCCCAAGCCCTGTGAACCTGAGTCAGCTGACTTTGGCCAGCCACCGTCATGCCATGGGTATTTTATCCCTGTGTAGATATACCCACAGAGACAGACAAACAACTAATGCACTACATTCTTTTTTAATGCTTTTGAAAATGGGGTTTAGGGTCCTAAGCCACTTGGGCACTTTTGAAAATTTTGCCCTCGTCTCCTTTTTAGTGCACAAGTACAGGAGAGAGGAAAGAAGCTGAGAAAGCTGGACTTCTCTATTAGCTGTAGGGCAAGTTTTCGAACATTCTTTATTGATTCTTTTTTCCGGAGGTAAAAGTACAACATGACATTCTCAACAAGTGAACCAGGACAGGAGTGATCCATAAAAAGGGAGAAGGGAGCCATTGTGTACCCTGATTTGTATTCCGAATTTGAAAATGTATGTAGCTTGGTGTGACATGAAAACTGATCTGAACCATTTCTCTCAGCAATGCATATTAAAACCACATCATGAAATACATGTGGGGATATTGCTAAAATCTCAGACAGATGGTTCACAGTCAGTGCTAACTAGCGTGGTGAAATGAGAAGCTAGATTAAGCTATCAACCCCATAATTAACCATTTGTTGCTCTATTTAGCCATAGGACATTCTCAGTTTTCTTGTTCTGTTGAAATAACAATAAACGTTCTTTTTAATTCTCTTTGGTCTTTTTGTAAACAGTTCGCTGATCATAATTTATGCTGCTTTTAGTTTACTAGAAACAGAAGTGCATAAATACCAATTAAAATGCATGAATTGTCATCAAAGATGTACAGAGCCAAACTCCTCAATTTACAGCAGAAAAGGTATTTTTCTTCAAAATTCTTTTTCTCTATTTGAGATATGTTTCAACCCCATTCAGAATCTCAGTGGGGTAAATAACCTGATACTTAAGATCCAAACTGCATTAAAAATGCAAATGGATTTAAAAATATGACTTAAAATATTTAAAAATGGATTGAAAATTATGGCTTCAAATATTCATGGGATCAAGATCTTGATGCATAGTGTGTTGAGCAGTAGTCATCATTGTTCATAGTTATTTATAAATCCCCAGACATTAACATGGCATTTTACAAACTTAGTCCCCAGTTCTGCAAACAGATCCCTATGTGCACACATAGCAGTTTGCAGCACTGGGGCCATGCAGTAAGGGGTTGAAAGCTCTGAAGAGCTTAGGAAAAAATTCAAAACTTGCCACTGATTTGGGGTGATACAATTTTGGGATGTCTACCTTGAGTTGCTGAAGGCTTGATTTTTAGAATGTTGGGCACCTATATCACCGACAGGAATTGTGGGTGCTCAGCACTTCAGGAGATCAGGTCCTGGGTGGCTGAAGTCAGGAGACCCAACATTCAAAGCATTTAAAAGTAGAGGCTACTTTTTACAACTCTCCTGCTGTTGTCGGGGTTCTGAGCCACATGGCAGCTCCACCTAGTGCCTCAATGGTTATACCTATCCCCTACTGATGAGTCCCCTTCAAGGATCCTGCTAGCGAAGGTAAAGCATTTCAGTGGCTTTGGGAGGTAAGGTGGAGGGTTGGGAAGTAATGGGAGGAGATAAGGATTTGCTAAGTGGGAGAAAGCGAAACTGTTAGGCCTTTAAAATCTGGGCATTTGATTCACTGGGGGTTGTATAATCCATGCCCAGTCTGCTATGAAGCTGCCTTAATAAAGCACTCCTTGCATTGCATCCAATACCTGACAAACCGTCTGAGTTGGCATTGTTTGGTTAGAGTTTTCCTTTATATTATAAAAATTCCATGAGAGTTTGAGACAGTTCATTCAAAGCAGAGCCCACAAGTATTCTCCCTTTGCAATGAAGAGGGGGTTATTCTCTTCCCTTTTTCAGTGTCCTGATGAGAACAATCACAGAATCAGAATCTCATTATGGATTCTTCTACACATGTGTGCTGGGCACTTTAAGTATAAGCACAAAGGCAATTACCCCCAGCATTGGTTTGTGTACATTAGGGAGTCTGCAGGCCCCCAGGGGAAGCTGTTCAGATTGGACTCTTCTGGCAGATGTGGGTAGAGGTAAATTGAAATTAGTGATGTACCAAACCTCTCCATTACAGTACTCAGTGTGACAGGCTGGATCACAGAAAACCCCTTGGGAACTGCCAAGTGATGTGCTGAGACTACTTCTAACCTATTTTCCCTGCCATCTCGGGACTCCAGAACCTTGCCAGTCTGAGCCAGACACGCTAGCCTGTACAAATGCAGACCCAGGTCTCAACCACGTCCCGCAACAGCTGCAGGCTTAACTGAAAACAGCGTAAGAAGTGTTCCTGTCTCCAACACTCGGATGCCCAGCTCCCAATGGGGTCCAAACCCCAAATAAATCCGTTTTACCATGTATAAAGCTTATACCAGGTAAACTCATAAATTGTTCGCCCTCGATAACACTGATAGAGAGATATGCACAGCTGTTCCCCCCCGCCCCAATATTAATACATACTCTGGGTTAATTAATAGGTAAAAAGTGATTTTATTAAATACAAAAAGTAGAATTTAAGTGGTTCTAAGTAATAACAGACAGAACAAAGTGAATTACCAAACAAAATAAAATAAAACATGCAAGTCTATGCCTAATACAGTAAGAAAGTGATTACAGATGAAATCTCACCTTCAGAGATGTTCCAGTAAGTTTCTTTTACAGACTAGCCTCCTTCTAGTCTGGGTCCAGCAATCACTCCCACCCCTGTGGTTAATATCCTTTCTTCCAGTCTCTTTCAGGTAATCTTTGGGTGTGAAGAGGCTATCTCTTGAGCCAGCTGAAGACAAAATGGAGGAGTCTCCCAGGGGCTTAAATAGACTTTCTCTTGTGGGTGGAGACCCCCTCCTCTCTCCTATGCAAAATACAGCTCCAAGATGGAGTTTTGGAGTCACATGGGCAAGTCACATGTCCATGCATGACTCAGTTTTTACAGGTAGCAGCCATTGTTTACATGCTACCTTGAACGTCCTCAGGTAGACTTCTCATGTGGATTGGAGTCTTCCAAGATCCATAGTCCATTAAGTGTTCCTTGGTTGGGCACTTAACTTGCAAATTCCTTTCTAAAGAAGCTGACCAAATGCCTTACTAAGCCTACTTAAATTCAAACAAATACACCCAGCCAATATTCATAACTTCGAATACAAAAATGATACAAATAGGATGAATATATTCAGTAGATCATAACCTTTGCAGAGATATGTTACATGGCATATGTAGCATAAAACATATTCCAATTATGTCGTATATACATTCATAAGCATATTTCCATAAAGCATTGGGGGGTGCAACATCACACTCAGAGCAAAATAAAATTGCAAAATTGCTTGGGTGCAGATTAAGGCTCCTGCCAGTGATGGTATTCACTTAACTACACAGCACACTTCTGGGGCTGTATTTATAAACACTGTTCCTGAAACACCTTTAAAAAAAAAAAAGTGAAGGATTGTTACAGGATGTTCCTGCCCTATAACAACCCCTGCTGGCCGATAATGGCAATGCAGGCACTCCCTGCTCTGTTTTCTCCCCTGAGGTGGGTCCTCTCAGCCTTCTCCACACAGACTGAAGTTAGCAGCATTTCTTTTGCTCCTCTTGGACTCCATCTTCTGAGCTCCCTTTAAGTCTCTCTGCTCTGGGATAGAGCATTCCTCAAGGAACCCATTTTGAAGCACTTGGGGAGAGGAAGGTGATCAGGAACAGTCAACATGGATTCACCAAGGGAAAGTCATGCCTGAGCAATCTGATTGCCTTCTATGATGAGACAACTGGCTCTGTGGATGAGGGGAAAGCAGTGGATGTGATATATCTTGACTTTAGCAAAGCTTTTGATACAGTTTCCCACAGTGTCCTTGCCAGAAAGTTAAAGAAGTATGGATTGAATGAATGAACTATAAGGTAGATAGAAAGCTGTCTAGATCGTCAGACTCACAGGGTAGTGATCAACGGCTTGATGTCTAGTTGGCAGCTGGTATCGAGCAGAGTGTCCCAGCGGTCAGTCATAGGGCCGGTTTTGGTCAACATCTTCATGAATGATCTGGATTATGGCATGGATTGCACCCTCAGCAAGTTCGCGGATGACATTAAAATGGGGGGAGAGGTAGATAAGCTGGAAGGTAGGGATAGTGTCCAGAGTGACCTAGACAAATTAGAGGACTGGGCCAAAAGAAATCTGATGAGGTTCAACAAGGACAAATGCAGAGTCCTGCACTTAGGACGTAAGAATCCCTTGCACCACTACAGGCTGGGGACTGAATGGCTCGGCAGCAGTTCTGCAGAAAAAGACCTAGGGGTTACAGTGGACAAGAAGCTGGATATGAGTCAGCAGTGTGCCCTTGTTGCCAAGAAGGCTAATGGCATATTGGGCTGCATTAGTAGGAGCATTACCAGCAGATTGAGGGAAGTGATTATTCCCCTCTATTCGGCACTGGTGAGGCCACATCTGGAGTATTGCATCCAGTTTGGGCCTCCCACTACAGAAAGGATGTGGACAAATTGGAGAGAGTCCAGTGGAGGGCAATGGAAATGATTAGGGGGCTGGGGCACATGACTTACGAGGAAGGCTGAGGGAACTGGGCTTATTTAGTCTGCAGAAGAGAAGAGTGAGGGGGGATTTGACAGCAGCCTTCATCTACCTGAAGGGGGGTTCCAAAGATGATGGAGCTCGGCTGTTCTCAGTGGTGGCAGATGATAGAACAAGGAGCAATGGTCTCAAGTTGCAGTGGGGGAGGTCTAGGTTGGATATTAGGAAAAACTATTTCACTGGGAGGGTGGTGAAGCACTGGAATGGGTTACCTAAGGAGCTGGTGGAATCTCCATCCTTAGAGGTTTTTAAGGTCAGGCTTGACAAAGCTCTGGCTGGGATGATTTAGTTGGTGTTGGTCCTGTTTTGAGCAGGGGTTGGACTAGATGACCTCCTGAGGTCTCTCCCAAGCCTAATCTTCTATGATTGACTCTCAAGCTGCTTCCCCTCTCACAAGCTCAGCCCCTCTGGGTTCCCTTTCCATCTTCCCTCCTCTGGGTAGAGCCCAGAATCCCAAGCTACTTCCTTGGAAACTTTTCAGAGCCTTTCACAAGAGTCCAGCTTGCCCCCTTGCCCCCCGACTTGTGGCTCCTCCCACAAACTGACTTTTCTTCGACCTTGTTTGAGTTCCAGGAGTTTCAGGCTGTCTCCTGACTGCAGTTAGGCAGCTAACTAGGGCATGGGGGTGGGGGAAGGGCTGACTGGCTAGCCCCAGGCCTCCTGATCCTTAAAGGAGAAGGCCACCCTCTTATAGAGATACTGAAGTTCCCATCAAAATCCTAATAGGGTCAACTATCATTTGTTAATATATTTAGATATAAAAACATTTTAAATATTCCCATCAGAGGCTCGGGGGCTTCGCTGAAAAATAGTTGAAACACAATCCACTGCCCCACTGGCATTGTCAAGCCAGCAGCCAATGCTCTCAACAAAAAGAACAGAGGACAAACAAAAAGAGCCCCACCTCCAGGTTAGAATCTGAACCCTAACCCTGATCCAAATGCAACGAGAATAACATTGGGCTCAAACCATGGGCACTGAGGCCCAGCTCCTTAAAGGTACTTAGACTCCTAACTGCCATTGAAATGAATGAAAGCTTCAAGAGGAGAAATTGAGGGACCCCCCCACACACATCAGACTAGCCCACAGCAGGGTGGGTAGAGCATGCTCCTGTGGGGTGGGAGACTCCTGTTCAAATCCATTCTCCCCCTCAGGCAGAGGGCAGTATTGAACTGTGGTCTCCCTCACCGCAGGTGAGTCCTCTAACCATTGTGCAAAAAATTGTTAGGTGGGTGACACTACCACCTCCTTCCCTGCGCATCTTGTATGGAAGGAGGCAGGTGCCTAAATCATGCTCACAAGGAATGACCATACTCTAGGAGAGGGATTGCTAGCAGCAATCAGTGACTCCTTCCAGCATGGATTTAGGCGCCTATGTCCATGAGAGGGCTGCCGCTTCAGAAAGACCCCTCTCGTCAGCATCTTCCATTCATTAGCTTAGGCAGCTCTCTGCCTACCATGCTGGCTTCTGTGGATTGCAATCTAAAGTGCTTACCTCTCCCCAATCATTGTACAGGGAAGCCTAGACACTGAACTCAGGATTTGGATATTGCAGTGTTGTGCTGTCATTTATCTAGGTGTCCAAAAGTTAGGCATTGCAATGCTTTGCATCACAATGCTTGAGTCCCTTTGTGGATCCAGGCATGGCGGCTCCCGCACCAGATATTTTCCTGAAAGCTTTGGTCAGGATATGATGCTGCTCACAATGGAGCCAGAATGTATGTGTGGGGCACAGGATCACTAGTGCTGGAAACAGGGTTTGCTTGCTTTTTACTTTGAAGATAAATTCTTGCAGTTTTGGTTGCAATATTACATTGAAGATAAATTATTACAATTTCTTTTTCAACTGACTTTTTTTTTACACTGTCATTTGGCAACACTGCCATATGCTGATCAGGCAGTACCATGCCAGGCTCCTCTGACTCACCACTCCAGGCCCATCCCCAGATAGCCTCTTGCGGGGGCTTGTGCAGCCACGCAGCACTTCCTAATGGGCTGCTTCACTTCTGTGTACTTCCTGCTTCTGCCAATTAGTCATATAACCTGTTATTTGCATGGCCCCCCTCCAAAGTAAGCAGTAGATTTTTGTGTGATGTCCTCTGGAATACCTCTCCAATTCTTCCATTGCCTTTCCATCATACGAAGGTCCAGCATTGTGGAGAGGATTAGCCACAAGGGGTTGCTCAAGAATAGCACACAGTACTTCTCCCATCCCAATGGAGCCATCTTGATACCAGTAAAAGTTGCTCAGAAGGAGCTGGTGACCTGAATACGTGTGTGCTGGACTCTGCACTGGTCTGCGGCCAGAGTTATACCAAACAATCTATCCACTCTCAACTGCACAGTGCTACTTCTAAGCCTTATCTCTGCCCTTATTTTAACCGTGGCTGAAATTCCTTCATTTCCCCAGATCATCATGAAGAACCTGTCGAATCAAGAAGTGACCACATTTGCATACAGCGAATGGCTGTCCAAGCTCAGAAATGCTAAGGGAGCTCTTGTGTGCGAGATGCCTGCAGTGATAAATCAAGAGCAGATGATGGAGAATACCACATACACTGTTCAGGTTAAAACCAGTGATATTGGAGGTAGGGTCACTTTGGCTATTTCTGATTTTCTAGCACCAGGCTCAAATTTTACTTACAGATACAATCTCATATTTCAGTGGAAATTATGCAATTTCTGAGGGCAGAATTTAGTCCTACAGCCCTGGAACCTTGAAATCCCTGGAGGATAAGAGTGTCTTTATTACAGAAACTCGACATTATTCAGTGGAGAACAGGAATCCTGCTAGAGAGCAAATATAATTTTTAAGCCTCTAGGTCTGTATTTGACTGCAGCTGCTTCCCCTTAAAGAGTTAATAGGCAACAATTGCTAGACACATTGCTATTGTCACTGGTCCTTTCTTGATCAGGTCCTGCTGTTGTGTACAGCAGAAGGTTGTTCTTGTGGTTAAGGCTCAGGGGATCTGGGTTCAATTCCTTGACTTGCTACTCAAAGGCACCCAGAGGCTGTGGAGATGGATGCAGAAAATAACTCTATAATGAGAAATAAATGGGCCTGATTCTGATCCTGATTCCTGTGTGACTTGGGTAATTCCCTTAACTGCTTGGTGCCTTGGTGTATTTCTCTGTTAAACAGGGCTGATGGTATTCACTCTCCTTTGTAACATGCTTTGAGACCCTTGCAGGGATGGTCTAGGTATACCTGGTTCTCCTTCAGAGCAGGGGACTAGACTAGATGACCTCTTGAGGTCCCTTCCAGCCCTACAATTCTCTGATTCTATGAAAGTGCAAAGTATTTAAAGAGCATGAAAAGCCAGCCCAGAGGTAAGACCCAGACTGTGAAACTTTGGAAAAGTTCAGTTAATGACAGAAGAAAGCTGCAGAGCTTCAAATATCTCAATAAAATGCGCTTGCAATGCCATTTGCTGGGATCACTGCCTATTTCCATGGGACCCTCTCTCCAAGTCCTCTCTGAATCTTACACTCATTTTACACAATCACTGAATGCCAAATCAGTCCAAGATACACTTTATCAAGTACACACACTTTCCGACTGACTTAGCTCTGGATCTTACAACATTGCTCAGTCTTTTATTTCCCCCTTTCCAGCACTGAATTTACATCATGTGAGGGATTTGTGTTTAGAATCTAAAGATCACCCCGACAAGGTGTCTTAGTGATATCGCACCGTTTTGCTGCGTCGCTGCCCACTGCATGCCTTAAAAACATTTAGAGAGACAAGGTGTGTGAGGTATATCTTTTATGAAGAGGATCTCTGGGTAGCTTGAAAATGCGTCTCTATCACCAACAGAAGTTGGTTCAGTAAAAGATATTACCTCACCCACCTTGTCTTGCTGATATCCTGGGGCCAGTGGGGCTGCAAAACAGTAAAAACATGTTGTGGAGTACTAAAAACAAGAGAAAGAGTGAGGATGTGTTGGTGTCCTAAATATAAAGGGAAGGGTAACACCTTTAAATCCCTCCTGGCCAGAGGAAAAACCCTTTCACCTGTAAAGGGTTAAGAAGCTAAGATAACCTCGCTGGCACCTGACCAAAATGACCAATGAGGAGACAAGATATTTTCAAAGCTGGAGGGGGGGGGGGACAGAGGCTCTGTCTGTGTGATGCTTTTGCCAGGACCAGAGCAGGAATGCAGGTCAGAACTCCTGTAAAGGGCTAATAAGCAATCTAGTTAGATATGCGTTAGATTCTGTTTTGTTTAAATGGCTGATAAAATAAGTTGTGCTGAATGGAATGTATATTCCTGTTTTTGTGTCTTTTTGTAACTTAAAATTTTGCCTAGAGGGATTCTCTGTGTTTTGAATCTGATTACCCTGTAAAGTATTTACCTCCTGTTTTTACAGAGGTGATTCTTTTACTTTTTCTTTAATTAAAATTCTTCTTTTAAGAATCTGGTTGCTTTTTCATTGTGCTTAAGATACAAGGGTTTGGGTCTGTGTTCACCTATGCAAATTGGTGAGGATTTTTGTCAACCCTTCCCCAGGAAAGGAGGTGTAGTACTTGGGGGTATATTTTGAGGGGGAGACGTTTCCAAGTGGGCACTTCCTCTGTTATTTTTGTTAGACGCTTGGTGGTGGCAGCATAAAGGTTCAAGGACAAAAGGTAAAAGTTTGTACCTTGGGGAAAGTTTAACCTAAGCTGGTAAGAATAAGCTTAGGGGGGTCTTTCATGCAGGTCTCCACATGTGTACCCTAGAGTTCAGAGTGGGGAAGAAACCTTGACAGTTGGTGTGCCTGACCTTCCATCCAGTATAAACAGTATGATCACAGAGTGAACTTTTTCTGCAATTCAGCCCTGGCTCATAAAAGCAAGGGGCATAGAAATGACAGCAGAATGGGAGGTGACAGCAGCCACAGACTCATCTCCTCTTCATGTTGAATGAAGGGTGATGGGTATGAACGATGAAACATTTTATTTCATTATGAGCCATGGCAGTTGATGGGAGAGAACAGATGAAAATGAGAATGAGTTTGGTTTGGATCAAATTATACACTAAGCTGGAATGATGCTGTGCTTTAGCCAACATATCTGGGAGCGGTTCAAATTGTGAACCACACCTTATGCATTTTGTGGTTACCACTTATCTTCAGGAAAAGCCCTTCTCTCCAGGTAATAAATTGCTTGTTCGATATATCAAGCATGATGCATCTGCCACTGTCACACTGATGCAAACCAGCAGTAACTTCACTGAACTCAATGGAGTTTCACTGGTGTAAAGAAAATCAGAATCAGGCCCATTTATTTCTCATTATAGAGTTATTTTCTGCATCCATCTCCACAGCCTCTGGGTGTCTTGGAGTAATTTAAACAATAATACAAACTCTGCTACCTATATTAGGCAGTAGCACTTTTGCCAGCCACCTTTCTACTCACCCTTTCCAACACTTTAAAATACCTCATTGTTACTCAGGCTCAAGAAAATGCTTGAGTCATAGATGAGCCTTCTACTGTGCTCTGAAGGTCAGCAAACTTGGACTGTGGCAGAGAAATGGAGATGATTCTACCACCCCTCCTGCATGTGTGGGTCCTCTACTGAAAATGACCTGATCTCTAGTCTTCCAAAGACCAGATCTAGGGGCTGCCAGAAGTGCTTTAGATGTCAGCTGTCAGCATGAAGGTAGATAGGAAGAGAGAAGGTCTCTAAAGCAACCAGGTCCCAGGTTATATTCCTTAAAAACAACCCCTTGAATTGCTCCCTAAAGCAGATAGGAAACCGGTACAGTGTATGAATGCAGAAATAATAGGTGTACAAGGGCCTGTTCTAAGATCCTTAGAATCATGATACAATAATACAGTCTCTGGGTTCTAGCTCAGCCTAAGATAGGTGACCCTTTAAGAAGATGTGAGTGATTTTATGATGTCAGGGCCCTATCTTGAGGCATCCTTTTTTTTTAAATCCTGGCATGTCAAATTTGGGTTAAATGTACCCTAAGTCCTCCTTTGGGCCACTAGATAAGTGGTTTGGTTTTTGAAAGAGCTGGTCTCCCAGCATCTCATAAGGAAACTTGAGACAATTTCAGCTGGACTTTCAGAGGTGCAGAGTAGTCATAACTTCAGATGAAGTTAGTGAGGGGTATATTTGGGTCCCCAGATAGGAAGGTTCTCAAAATTTAATATTTGAATATTTGTCTTTAAGAGACTTTCCCAAGGTAATGGTGAGTCCGTCTGGTTCAGTGGCACAGTACTATGCAGTGAGTGTAGGCAATTTTTACTTGAGAACATTAGAAAAGGAGTTTAGGGAGGGGAATCAGCAGAGAAGCAAGGAAAGAAACATGGTAAGAGCTATTCCTTTTTAGTGACTCAGGTTTAAACTATTTAATTCAAGATATGGCAAACACATAGCTGGAAATAGAACCCAGATATCTTGATGCTCAAAACCATCTTCTCTCCTTAGTGATCTTGATTTAAGTCATGTTTCTATATTTTATTTACAGCCATCAAATATGTGGCATTGCAAAAATAAAGATCCTGAACTAATAATAATATTGCTCTCTCTATCTTCAAAACTCATTACTTAATGCAGCTGGCCTAAGAGGCAGGTAAATGTTAATATCCCTACTATTATACGATCCATTATTGCTGTTGTAAGCTCAGCTACAGTTTACAATTTACCTAATATGAGGTGATTGGTGCAGTCCATGTCTAAGTGTCTGATCCAAAGCCAAGTTCAGGTCAAGGGAAAACTCCCAGTGACTTTAGTGAACTTTGGATCAGGCCCAAGTCTGGTAAACTAGTACAGCTCCTCAAAGAGTAAAGGCTTTTTCTGGCTTCTGCCACCAGGAGCATGACAGCTACCTCATCACACTGACTTGACCTCTTTGTTTTGTTTGTCAATTGCATGTCAAATTTGCTGCAGTTCCTAAGTGTGTCTGACTGTTTCAAGGAACCAAAAAAAGTCAGTTAGGTGAAATATCCATTGATTCAGCAATTTCTGTTCTTTTCTTTCCCATCTTGTACTAATTGCTTGTGAGGTTACTGTCACGGCATGAGGCCTTCATAAGCTGCTTCCTGCCAAGAAGGTTTTGCTAAAAGCCAGTTGGTTCTGTGTTTTTTTGAGACCTTGCATTAATTGGGAGCTTGCCTCTTATAAGAAAGTAGACAATTCTGCTTTCTTCATCACCTCAGCAAGCTTTAGGGCCATGAAAGGTACTGCCGACTGAACTGCATGAATCCCTGGTGCTTTCCTTCCTTCCTTAAAATTTTCTCAGGGAACTGCTGAAAATTAGTTCCAATTTAACATAAGCAAAATGTCATGTGGATGTGAGACATTTATTTGACTGTCCTTTGCATGCAAGTGAGTTACTTTTGCATTGGTTCTGTTTTTCTTTGTGTAAAGATGTATGTGGTTAATACAAATTTGGAAGAATGTGTTATAAAGTATTGTCCTGCAGTGAAACTTATTTTGTCACAAGCTTTCCAGGTTCCTCACATTTTCCCCTTGGCACTTGAGCAGAGCTGTACAAAATTATTGTACAGATGATGGGTTTGCAATATGCTTGTACAAGAATTGGCTTGAGGCCTCTAAAGTCTGAAAAATTGGGGCTTATAGCTAAGGGTGGCAAAGGCTGACTTTCTTTGTGAGCCAGGTTTGGGTTTGATAATCTCTTTTTCAGTTGCCAGAATTAGAAGGCCCCTCAGATCTGATGCAGCAATAGAAGTCCAGCCTCAGAAAAGCAAATTTGCTTCTATGAACCAGTGCTTTATTATTGAACTATAGAAGATGCCAGGCAAAATGCTAAAGTGCTCATAATTTCACCCATGCCCATGTGAAATTCCATACTGGGTACCAGATTGGTATAGAGGCCATCTTAGAAATGCTTCCTTTCTAGATTGTTCTGTGGTGGGATGAGGTGGAGGAGAGACACATAAAATAGGCGAGATTTTCAAAAGCACTCAGTGTTGGCCTAATTCTGTTCCCACTGAAGGAAGTGAGAGAAGAATTAGGCCAATGCTGAATGCTTCTGAAAATCTCACCCACTGTATTTGTTAGATAAGCACACATGTGCATAGACACTGTGTGATGCAGAAGAGACTAGAGGCAGATAGGAGGAAGGTAAGGATGGTGGTGCAGCTGGGAGAGAAACTGAGGGCACTTGAATGAGGCACACGGAGGGCATTGTGCTGAAGAATGGGGAAAGCAGATGAGCTAGAATTCTGCTTGACAAAGGGAAGAAGGCAGCAGCAAGATGGGCAGTATCTGGAGGGCCAGCCCGTAGAGCACGACTAGCCTCTCTCCCATGTGGGAACACTTTGAGGATCAGTTTGGGGCCACTACTTGCCAGGAGAGGGAAATGGCAAAGTGGGAAGGGGCCCTGGCAGGCCAAGAGAGGCCTGTGGCAGTGAGGAGGAAGGTGTCCATGCCAGCCCACAAGCCCAACACAGAGCATTCCAACAGATACTAGCTCCTTGACCACTAGTTTTTCCATGACTTTTGGCATCCTGCTCTTTAAGCAAAGATGATATAAATCTCTTACTGTCAGCTTCCCTGCCCTGCCTTTAAGAGCGTCTGTGCTGGGCCCCAGTGCAGTGCTCCTGCTGCCTGCCTTCTATGCAGCTGTGTGTCCTCTGGCCCGTGATGGGCTTAGAATGGCTCCCAAGAGCTATCACACCATGCTATTTGGGAGATCCCAGGCTACCCCGTGAATTAGAACTGCACTACTGAATGGCAGGCAGTGGCAGGCAGCCATGTTCTTACTGTATTACTCTGGTACAGTCACCAGGAATGTTAGGATGAAGCACTGGACTGGGACTCGAAAGACCTAGGTTCTGTTTCCAGTTCTGCCACTGGGCTGGCAGGTACCTTGGGCAAGTCACTTCACTTTCCCATGCCTCAGTTTCCCCATCCATAAAATAGGGATAATGACAGTGCTCTCCTTTGTAGAGTGCTTTGAGATCTGTGGATGAAATGTGCTATATAAGAGGTATGTATATTATCATAATTATTATGACAACTTGCGTATAAGGACTTGCCACTCACACTAAAGTTGTGGGAACAAGTTAAAAGTATCCGCTTGTTACCTGCCTGCTGTGAAGCCTCTCTTTGCTGGTCCAGCAGAATCCTACAAGAATCAACTGTAATCATCACCTCTTCCCTAAGAGTTTTGCACATTAGAACAAGAATCCCAGTCACTTTTAGCCTGCCGTCTCTGTACCCATTTTGGTTGGCTTGGTAATCATTCAGAGACATCGTAGCAGTTACTGTGTTGTGTTTTGCCATCTCCTTCCAGGGGCTGGTACTGACGCCAACGTGTCCTTGATTATGTTTGGGGAGAACGGAGACAGCGGGACTCTTGCTCTGAAGGAGTCTAACAAGTCTAACAAGTTTGAAAGGAACCAGATGGATGTTTTCAATTTTCCCGACACACTGAGCCTGGGAGACCTGTGTAAGGTGCGCGTCTGGCACGACAACAAAGGTAACCAGACTGACGTGAGTGGCTTGGTGAAGGGTGGGATGGGTAATGGTCTAGAGCTAGGAGAGACAGCCAGGTCTAGTGGATTTGGCATGGACTCAGGAGTTCTAATTCCAGCTCAGCCACTGACCCAATGCGTGAACTGCAGCAAGTCACTTCACCTCTTTGGACCACTGTTTCCCCTGCCATTCTTTGTCTGTTTAGTCAGGCTCTCTTCAGGGAAAGGACTCTCTCTTACTATAAGTTTGTACAGCGCCTAGCAAAATGGGGCCCCTCTCTCAGTGGCGGCTTATGAGTACTACTGTCATACCAATAATAACCTCTATAGCCATCTTTATATTCTGCAAAGTGCCAGACATCCGGCCTCTGCCATCCTCGCAACATGACTCGGTTAATGGAAAACTTTATTAACATGACAGTACCACATTCCAGCAATTTAACTTCATCAGTCTGACACTGACAAGCAACAGAGTAATGTAGCTTGGTGTAATGCACTGAGCTTTAGAAGATAAAAACCATAAGGATCTGTGTCTATCTTTATTAAAATCACTATATTATATGTAGAGTTTGCAGGGCTCTGCCTTTTACTGTTTGAAACCTTAAATGAATTAGGGAGCACAGCATTCAGTGCAGCTATATTCATTAGGAGAACTATGCAGATGCCAAGTAGCATGTTAGCAAACTGTCCAAGAAGGTATTACCCTAGTTCATTGTGGCTTCATCTTGTATCTTGGCTAACAACTGAGTTTCTCATCTCAAAAAGAAGATTTTGCATTCACACTTGGTTTTCATTATAGCAGTACATGTAAATGAATCAAATGCTGACTCCTCTTATTCTTTCTCTCCTTACGGACAATATATAGGAATGGGGAAGGTTGTGACCCACATGGAATTAATGTAAAATCATCCTTTTGGATCAGAATCTCAAACTGAAGGGTTGTTTGCCGTTAGTCTCCAAATATAAACTTGTTCTGAAACGGCTGAGTAAAAACATAAGAAATATGAATTTTCACTTAACTTGGCCTCCATTTCTGCTTGCACACATCAATGCAAGCATAACTTTGGATCCACAATTATTTGCACCAACAACATAGGTCACTTAGGTGTGTGGTTTCTGTGTCTTCAAATTAGGGTTTAGACAAGTAAGGGTCTAGACCAATTCTCATTGAAGTCAGAGGAAACACTCCTATTGACTTCATTGGACCAGAATGGATCAATACTCAAGATTTCAGACACAATAAATTGTAGACATACAATTTTCACCTGCAAATGTAGAGGCTCAAAATCTGAGCAGTATAACATGCCAGGTTTTCGTGGGCCTAATTCCGTGCTCACCCAAACTCTACTAAAGGCCAGCTCTCTATCTCTGATTGACTGAGCACTTAAACACTACAAAGGCGCTATAGAAACACATAATAGCATTTTGGCTGTGCAGCAAGTGCAGGCTCCACATGATTTTTTTGTGTGCCATGTTTGAAAGCAGAGGCTGATCAACATGGACTTGCAAATCTGTTTTCAAAGAAGTTAGTAATTAAAAATATTACAAAGAGAATTTTTTCCTTAACAGAACTTTTATCTCCCCGATGATAAATCATGCTATCAAAATTATAACATATCCATCAGACGCAAAGCAGATCTGAGAAAATTGCCAATGTTTATGTATATAAATACATACACTGCAATCTCAAATTCTTCTTATTCCCCCAATGTATGTTTAAAACTGTATGTAATAGGATTTTTGCCAGATTTAGGAGCTATAATTTTGGGCCCTATGTAAACTATCTGCCCAGGTTTTGTTCAATATAAATTTACTTGTTTTTTTTTCCCACTTGTAAGAAAGAGAATTGTGCTTTAAATCAGAACACATGTCATCTTCATTGATCATTTTGAATTTTAATCCTATTCTCCAAAGCACTTGCAACCCCTCCAGCTTGGTATCGTCTGCAAATTTTATATGTGTACTCTTTATGCCATTATCTAAATAATTGATGAAGATGTTGACCAGAACCAGACCCAGAACTGAACCCTGTAGGATCCCACTGGATATGCCCTTCCAGCTTGACTTTGAACCACTGATAACTACTCTCTGGGACAGTTTTCCAGCCAGTTATGCACCCACCTTATAGTAGTTCCATCTAGGTTGTATTTCCTCAGTTTATTTATGAGAAGGTCATGAGAGACAGTATCAAAAGCCTTACTAAAGTCAGGATAGACCACATGTACCGCTTTCCCCATCCACAAGACTTGTTACCCTGCCAAAGAAAGCCAGTAGATTGGTTTGACATGATTTGTTCTTGACAAATCCATGCTGACTTTTACTTATCACCTTCTTATAACATTTCCCAAAAACATGACCAATATTGAAATATGTAAGGCCGCTACTTGGGTATCTCTACATACTATGCAATAACTCACAACTCTGATACTGTGTTCGGCTCGGCTGTACTTACTTCCATACTGGACTCAACTTTGATGTGCCGGAGTCCTGAGCAGGGAGGGTGGCCTCAACTGGAAGAGGCGTGGCCTCAACCGGAAGAGGTGGGGCCTTTAAATACCCCAGTCCTTTAAATCAAGATTTAAAGGCCCCGGGGCTCCGGCTGCAGCTTTTAAATCACCCCTGGAGCTACCAGCTACTTTTAAAGCGCCGCCCGAGCCCCACTGCCAGAGCCCTGGTATAGCGGCGGCAGGGCTCGGGCAGTGCTTTAAAGGGCCTGGGGCTCCCCACAGCAGCCAGAGCCCCAGGCCCTTTAAATTACCACCGGAGCCCTGCTGCCACTACCCCAGGGCTCTGGCAGCCGGGCTCGGGCAGCGATTTAAAGGGCCCAAGGCTCCGGCTGCTGTGGGGAGCCCCGGGCCCTTTAAATCACCCCTGGAGATACCAGCTGCAGAGGAGGCTGGGAGCCCCAGGGCTCAAGGGCAATTTAAAGGGCCCAGGGCTCCCCCGCAATGGCCTGAGCCCCTGGCCCTTTAAATCACCGCTGGAGCCCTACCGCCGCTACCCCAGGGCTCCGGCAGCTGGGCTTGAGTGGCGATTTAAAGTGGGGCATGGGTGGCACTTCAAAGGGCCCGGGGCTCCGGCCGCTGCAGGGAGTCCCGGGCCCTTTAAATCGCCAGCCTGGATAAGCTGGTCCAGTCTGGCACGGTGTACCGTCTCTTGCCGGTACGCCATACCAGACCGGACCGGCTTACTTTCACCTCTGAGTGGAGCACCCATAAGGACACATCTCGAAGAACCACAATTACTGAACAGATTGAGCAAGCATTTCTTCCAAATTCCTTCCTGGTTTGGGAATTAGTCTTGACCATCTCCAACACCTTGATCCAAAGAGATTCAAAGAGCTTAATTACTGAGAAACCACATTTCTCTTTATTGTCATAGAAGTAACAGAGAGAAGAGAGTCACCATGTAATTCAGTCCATTCCTCTGCCAGAACAGGATTGTGCCCTACATAATATTTAGTAGCGTGTTATCTGATCTTATTTTAAATATCCCAAGTGCTTCCACCACTTCTTTTTGGTGACTCTTCCACAAGACAATGAATCCCATCCACCTTTGTTGAGATAGACACAACTGGAGAATACCTTCTTTCTGACTATACCTGATGGTCCTTAAAAGAACTTATAAGCTATGGTCCTACTACTGTAGGTCTTCCATTGCCTAGAACTTGCGCTCACTATATATCACAATTCTGAAGGCTCCATCACTGTAGTATGTAGGCACCAACCCAATTCCAGTCCTTTCAGACCATAATAAAAGAATACATTATGAAAAGAAAATGAAGGACTCTCTGTGCACTTACTAAAGATTTAAGTTTCAAACGCCAAAAGTCTTTTCTGAAGCTCTTTAGTGAACTCTTGATGGTTATCCACGTGTTCTGTGAATCCAGTGCCCAGTTTTGTTCCCTGCCTTTTTAAAATCAGCCTGCTTGAATGTATCTTGAGACTCATCACATGGAAGTGGGTGAACGCACTGAGCTCCTATTTCAATAAGAGTTGTCGCAGTTCATCCGCTTTATTCACAGCTGGGGGAAAAGGCCCCTTCCTTGTATCTGTCTATCACAAACATGTGCTGTGGGCTTTAGAGAACAAATAGAAGACAATCATCCTTCCCCAAAGAGCTCACAGTTTTAGACAGGATACAAAAAATTATTTAAGCAAATAATATTGGGGAAGGTAGGACAAGGGTCACATAATAATATTACATGGTTACTCATGTCTATCAAACTTAGTTCATTATGGTAGTATCAGAATTCTCTCCCTCTCTCCTCAATCCCAGCCGGGAGCACCCTCCTGCACCCCAAACCTCTCAGCCCCATCCCCACCCCAGAGCCCGCACTCCCAGCTGAAACCTGCACCCCTTCCTGCACCCCCACCCCAGCTCTGATCCCCCTCCTGCCCTCCGTACCTCTCGGTCCCAGCCCAGAGCACCCTCCTACACCCCAAACTCTTTATCCCCAGCCCCACCCCAGAGCCCGCACCCCCTGCCAGAGCCCTCACCCCCTCCCATGCTCCAACCCCAATTTTGTGAGCATTCATGGCCTGCCATACAATTTCTATTCCCCGATGTGGCCCTCAGGCCAAAAAGTTTGTCCACCCCGAGCTAGAGATTGATGAATCTGCTACAGCCTTGGCTAAGAGACACGTCTTCTCATGCAGTCGAGGCTTATGTGTTAAGCTCCAGAGATCCCAGGTTTGATCCCGGCTGATGACAACCAGGGTCTGTTGGCGTTACAAGTGCGAGCTTGTCTGGCATATCAACTGGAAAGACTCTGAAGCACGCCATTAAAAATCCTGTTAGCCTTTTATTAATGATGCAGAAAAGAAGGGAAAACAGTTAAAGCATTTGAAATGTAAAGTATTGAATGAGGCGTAACAGCATCCCTTGTTCCCTTTCCCTGTAGGCAGTCTTTAGAAGGAAACTATCCTGTCTGGCAGTCTCTTAGAGGCTACCAACGAGGGTCATAACTGTCCTTTGGGGAAATAAGTCAGTTGAGACGGGCAGGAGTTGTTGTTGCTGTTAAAGTCTGATTCTGTTTCCTAGAAGCCAGCAAGACAAACACACAAAGAAGGGAAGAGAAAAGAACAAAGATAGGCAATGCTGTTTCTGTCTCTGGTGTTGACTCTCGCTTGTAACCTCACTGCTGGAGAAACACAAGCACAGCATAGAATTCTGTCAGCCACTCCGAGACCTGGCAAACTTGTACCAGCAGCCGGCTGTTTAGGGCACCGCATTTAACTGCCTATTTCTGGTCACCGGCTTACTGCAGCTGGGCTTCAAGCTATACAGACCTGGCCAGCTAAGCCAGACTCTTATTACAAAGAAGGAAAAAGGTGAGGGATAGGAAAGAGAATAAATAAAGTGAAGAAAGAAAAGAACACACCGGGGGGTGAAAACTCCCCATAGTTTCTTATTTGAGGACCCCAAAAAGGGAATGATGGGTGGAATAGACTATACCCTCATTATTTTGTCCATCAGTTAAGCCTAAATTCTGATGTACCAATTTTGGTTTATTGCTTTCCATTTCCAAACTTTTCTTGTTTACCAGGTATGATCTTAACACAGTCCTTGAGTTATATCAGTAAGCCTTTTTGTTTGGACTCATTGAGTCTCTGTCTTGCTTTATCACCTTTTCCCGTCAACATTGGTTATTATAATTTATTGTGACATTTTATGATCTTTCCACTCCAGTTTTACAATTGAGGTCACAAATAGGGTAAGTTTGTAGGCCCATTTACCACAACAGAACACAAATGAAGTGAAATATACAAGACTGTTCTATTCCTAGCTCTGTCACTAGCCTGTTGGATGATATTAGGCATATCTTTCACCTCCCTGTGCCTCAGTTTCCCCATCTGTAAACTGGGGATCGTAGAATCATAGAAATGCAGGGCTAGATGGGACCTTGAAGTCACCAGGTCCAGCCCCCTCATTGTGGCAGGACCAAGTAAACCTAGACCATCCTTGAGAGGTGTTTGTCAAACCTGTTTATAAAAACCTCCAGTGATGGGGATTCCATAACCTCCCGTGGAAGCCTGTTCCAGAGATTACTACCATGATAGTTAGAAAAATTTCCCTAATATCTAACAAAAATCACCCCTGCTGCAGATTAAGCCCATTATTTCTTATCCTACCTTCCATGGACATGGAGAACAATTGATGAACAACCCTGAACAGATTGGAAGACTGTTATCAGGTCCTATCCTCCCTCCTTCTTTTCTCAAAACTAAACATGCCCAGTTTTTTTAGCCTTTCCTCTAAACCTTTTATCATTTGTGTTGCTCTCCTCTGAGTTTGTTGCTCCTCCTCTCTACAGTTTGTCCACATCCTTTCTAATGTGTGACATCCAGAATTGGACACAGTACTCCAGTTGAGGTCTCATCAGTGCCAAATGAAGCAGGACAGTTACCTCCCAGGACACTTTAATTAATATACCACAGACTGATATTAGCCTTTTTCACAGCTGCATCCACATTGTTGACTCATATTCAATTTGTGATCCACTCTAACCCCCAGATCCTTTTCAGCAGCACAACCACCTACCCAGTTATTCCCCATTTTGTAGTTGTGCATTTGATTTTTTCCTTCCTAAGTTAAGTACTTTGTACTTGTCTTTATTGAATTTCATCTTGATTTCAGACCAATTCTCCAATTTGTCAAGGTCATTTTGAATTCTAATCCTGTGCTCCAAAGAGCTTGCAATCCCTCCCAGCTTGGTGTCATTTGCAAGTTTTATAAGCATACCCTCTACTCCATTTATCCAAGTTATTAATGAAAATATTGAATAATATCAGACCCAGGGCAGACCCCTGCAGAACCCTGCTAGATACACCTCCCAGTTTGACAGCAAACCATTGATAACTCTTATTTGAATACAGTCTTTCAACCAGTTGTGCATCCACTTTGTAGTAATTCCATCTAGACATTTCCCTATTTTGCTTATGCGAATGCCATTTGGGACTGTCAAAACCCTTACTAAAATCAAGATATAGCACATCTACTACTTCCCACCTATCTACTAGCCAGTAGCCCTGTCAAAGAAGGAAATTAGGTTGGTTTGGCATGATCTTTGTTCTTGATACGGACTTCCTTTGGAAAGCACTTTGAGATCCACTGCTGAAAAATGCTAAATAAAAGCATATAAAGGAAATATCTCGCTGATATACTGTCTGGAGTGGTTCACGCCTCAGGGCAGACTGTCAAAAGCGGGGTAGACCCCCCAGACTGGTGGTATGTTCTATTATTAGATTTCACCAGCCCCATAACAAATGTGAACTCCTAAGTATTGGAACAGTCTTACCAGGTGGTCACAGACAGACCCCCTTGGGCATTCCAATCTATCTTGCCATCTAGGCAAGCTGGACTTAGTGATGAATGGTCACTTACACCAAAGGTCACAAAATATTCATGTTATTGCCAGTTCCAACTGACCAGTCACTTACCCCAGGTCAATTTGTACCTCAGCTCTCACACCAAAGACAACAACACTTGTAGCCAATCCTATAGTAAAAACTAACTAACTAAGAATTTATTAACTGGGAAAAAGAAATGAGAGAGTTATTTACATATTTAAACAGGCAACGTATATACACAATTGAGTTACAGTTTATGGTCCCAAAAGGTGATAGAGTTGTAGTAATCTGTCTGCACTGAATGTCTTTTAGGGCTAGCCCAGGTTGAGCCAGGGGCTCTCTGCTTCTGTTTCCTAGCTCCAGCTCTGTGAGAATCCAAACAGCAAAGAGATATAGAATTTTCATGTGAGCGGTCTTTGTTCCCTTCTTCCAGAATTCCAGCTGATGGAACGAGCTTCCTTCATGTAGTATCGTATTATCCTGTGAGAGGGCCATTTGCTCAGTCTTTGTATTGTGATGCTTCACAGTGGCCCACTTAGGTTTGATAGGCTTTTCTTGATGAGTGTGGGGACCCTCCTCCTGCTTGGGTTCACAAGTTCGCAGCAAGCATTTTTTACAGTTATAAAGCAAAAAATTTGTATATCACCTTATAGCACGGGATACAGACATTACAAGTAAGATTAAAACATGCAGCAATTTATAAGCCTTTATGGAGACTAAACACTAAAGACATTTTTACAAGTCTCTTGAACAATACTAACATACAGGTGTGCTGGTCTGGTTTCCAGCTATGAGTTTGTGAGTGTTCAGCTGACTCCTTTAGCCTTGGCAAGAGATGGCACCTCATCTACCAGCCTGTCTCTCCCCACCCTGATGACTCATACATTTGTTTTGCATTTCCAATCAATATGGTTTATTTGTATTGTCCCATTTTACAGATGATGCCTGATATGGTCAAATAGAGTGCTTGGTGGGCAGATAAGCAGGAATAGTGTAGCAGGGCCACGTGGATGGGAATGCATTATCAGATCTAGTGCTGGCAGTGGACAGTATCTAATGTTTTAGAGGAAGACTAAAAGAAAGCCATAGTGCACCCAGCAAATTGTGCAATGCTGCAGTGAGGGAATGGGGAACACAATTGCTTCTTGACCCCCTAAAACAGTCATTTTACTACCTGAAGTGGATTTTTTGAAATCTGTCTCAAGTACTAGTAATTGCAGATGTTATCATTCAGGGATGGCCAAACCACGGCTTGGGAGCCACATGTGGCTCTTTTACAGTTAAAGTACAGTTTGCAGAGCCCCCCTCCCCCCCCCCCCACACACACACACACCTCTGCCTACCAGACTCGGGGTTTCTGCCCTGCAGCGGAGGGACCAGGGGAGGAGGGACTGACATGAGAGTGGGGGGGCACAATTTAAAGGTTCAGCTCCCTCCCCAAGAGCTTGAGTCACCCACTCCTGAGACACCTTCCCTCTTACATTCAGCAGCCCCTCTCTGCAACTCCTAGGTGTTAGCCCCAAGCTCCGTGGGGAGAGGCAACAGCAAAAGCAGTGGCTCTCCCTGCAGCTCCCACCTATTTGCTGCTGCCTCTCCCCAGGGGCAGACCAAGTGGGGCCAGCAAACCCTGACAAAAATCTGGGATCCTCACCTCCCACCCACGCGTCATCTCTGGTTCTGCCCAGCAGTAAGGGAGGTCTCAATAATTGGGAAGGGGAGCTTATAACTGGATTTTTCTCATACAACTGTAAAGGATCTGTGTCTGCAGACAATAGATATGACTAATTAGTCTATGGGGCTGGGGCCATCTTTTCACACTTGCCAACTCCAGCAACACCACGAACAGAAAACAGATGGAAGAACTGAACTGCTCCTTGTGGCTAAGGATGCTTGGAGGAGATAATACGTCTCCCTACATGATACTAAATTGTACAACTGCCAGAGTCAAGCCAGAAAAGGGATTCTGTTTTCCCCAAAGCTCTTCTCCTCCTCCTCCTCCAATTACATTTGTAATGTTTTGCTTGCTATTGAAAATGTCACTTCCAGCAGTGGGACCATGCAGGAAGCCTACGTGTCATAGCCGTGGGTTTTATTAGGACAGGTTTGCTGCTGGGGATCTCAGTGACAGCAGAACAGGCTCGGAATTAAGTACCTTTTGTTAAAAACATTGATCTGGATAATCAACACTTGTTACGGTGATCAGGAAAAAAAGCATGTTTGATAAAGGCACAGCAGTGAACCGGGACTATTCTTAAGACTAAGGTTGTACAAAAAAAAGCAGTGACTGGTCAGTCACTTAGTACTTAATATCTTATAAAACTGCAGCAGAGACAACAAACACATTGGTCTAAGTTCATCCCCAACAAAGTCAATAAAGTCCCTCTAGGCTTTCATACAGTGCAGCTTGGCCTGATCCCAGCCTGATCCCTTCTGTGCTCCTGTTGGCATCAGTTTTAGGTCTTCAAGGAACAGGTCTGTTACAAGCGTAAAGCAAACCATGCACATTTAGAGATGAAGTCAGCCCTGGCATCTACAGCCCCAGAGATCCCCAGACAGTGGGATCAGGGTGGGAAGAGGGAATTAGGTTGCAGGGTTGCTCTAGAGCAGAGGTTCTCAAACTTCTTTTGCTGGGCCCCCCCTTTGAAAATATTCCAGGCTGTGATGACCCCATCCTCCCATTCTCAGTACCGGACATAGCTTTCGTGGCATCAGAGCAGATCCCTACAGAACTCACCATAACATGCCACCCTTAGTTCTGTGCTGCTGCTGTTTTAATATAGGCCCAGATTTTGATCCCTTATTCCTTTTTAGAAACCAATGAATCCAGTCAAGAGGGAAGGTGCCACCCAGCCAGAGTAAGAGGATCAGAATGTGGTTCTTATAGGATAAGCTCCACAGGGGAGCGACCTTGCCTTCTCTGCCTATGTACAACACTGGGCCCACTTATGGCCCTTTCTAAACAAAGGATATACCTTTTCAGTGCCCACAGGTTCCTTCTGGTGATGGGTATGTCACCTACCCAAGCATTATATATTTGTTCTTTTTCACCAAAAAGGAGTTGCACCTGGCTGGCACTTGGAATTCATCGAAGTGAAAGACGCCACCCTGGATAAGACTTTCCGTTTCCAGTGTGATCGCTGGCTGGCAAAAGGCGAAGATGATGGTCAGCTCATAAGAGAACTGGCTTGTGCCAATAATGACATCCTGGAACTGAAGGAGCACACATGTAAGTTGGAGACTTTCTCTGAGAGTCATCGGATGTCTGGAGCTATTGAAACCACTCAGCTGAAAGAAAAGGAGTACTGGTGGCACCTTAGAGACTAACAAATTTATTAGAGCATAAGCTTTCGTGAGCTACAGCTCACTGAGTGTCACCGGACCGTCACTTGGTACTTCTCAGGATTAGTTTACCTCAGTGCCTGTAGAAACACAGCCCCATGGTTTTATGGGAGAAGATTTATGAGGGGGAAGCACACTGAGTCTCACTGTAGGCTGAAAGTGAAGATGGCACCATATGCATCTGTTGATGCTGGCAATATGCAGAGCTGCTACAAGGTTATGTCCTCATTAGAAATAATGGGCTTGAATCTTTGAGGTGGAAAATAAATTCAGTTTCCAAAGGCTTACAGGTAACATTGCCCCAGCTGCCTTGGGGCTGCAAGCTTGACTGTAGGGTTTAAAACCCCATAGCCTTGATTCTGCTCTGAGTTATTCCTGATTGGACACCAAGGTAACTCCACTGATGTCAGTGAATTTACAAACTGGTTTACAAAGTGGTGAGGGAGAAAGCATTATTTTTAATAGCTCCAAGAAAAGTGCCAGGCATGTCACAGGTCCCTGCCCTGAAGAGCTTGGACAATTTATATCATGTCACCCAAGGTATATCTGCATTTGGAGCTTGGGCTGCGATTCCCAGCTCGATGAGACATACCCGTGCTAGCTTTGATCGAGCTAACATGCTAATAACAGAGTGCAGCTGTGGTGATGGGAGCGGCTAGCTGCCTCAAGTACAGACAGATCTGAGATGTAGGCACATCCTTGTGACAGCTAGCCTCTCCCACCACGTGTGCTGCTGTAGCTACACTCTATTTTAATGCATTAGCTTGATGAGGAGACAAACCCATGCTAGCTCTGCAGATGGGCATTACACCCCCAGCTCCAAGTGTAGACACACCCTAACAAATCCTTCATCTTAATTCAACTCTCTCCATTCAATTGGACACCCTTGCATAATATGCCATCTGTCGATCTAAGGTACTTATAAGTTCAAGGCTCTTAAGCAAAGTAAGCAGTCATGAGATAAGAGGGGAAGTCCTCTCATGGATTGGTAACTGGTTAAGAGACAGGGAAAAAAGGATAGGAATAAATGGTCAGTTTCCAGAATGGAAAGGTCAATAGTGATGTCCTCCAAAGATCTATACTGGAATCTCTGCTGGTCAACATATTCAGAGATGAAATGGAAAGGGGGGTAAACAGTGAGGAGGTGCAGATGATACAAAGTTACTCAAGATAGTTAAGTCCAAAGCTGACTGCAAAGATTTACCGAAGGATGTCACAAAATAGGTGACTGGGCAACAAAATGGCAGATGAAATTCAATGGTGATAAATGCAAAGTAATCCACAGTAGAGTACATGATCCCAGCTATACATAGAAAACAATGAGGTCTAAATTAGCTGTGAACACTCCAGAGAGAGATCTTGGAGTCACTGTGGATAGTTCTCTGAAAACATCTGCTCAATGTACAGCAGCAGTGAAAAAAAAAGGGAACAGAATGTTAGGAACCATGAGGAAAGGGATAGATAATAAGACAGAAAATATCATAATGCCACTATATAACTCCATGGTACACCCACACCTTGAATACTGTGTGCATTTCTGGTTGCCCCAGCTCAAAAAAAAGATATGGAAATTGGAAAAAACTGCAGAGAAGAGCAACAAAAGTGATTAGGGGGTATGGAACAGCTTCCATATGAGGAGTAATTAAAAAGACAGTGTTCATCTTAGAAAAGAGATGATGAAGGGGGAATGTGAAAAAGGTCTCTAAAATCATTAATGGTGTAGAGAAAGTGAATAAGGAAGTGTTATTTACCCCTTCACATAACACAAGAACAAGGGGTCACCCAATGAAATTCATAGGCAGCAGGTTTAACACAAATATAAGGAAGATCTTCACACAATGCAGTCAACCTGTGAAACTCATTGCCAGGGGATGTTGTGAAGCCCTAAAATGTAACGGGTCAAAAATTAATTAGATAAGTTCTTGGCGGATAGGTTCATCAATGGCCTTAACCAAGATGGTCAAGGATGCAATCCTATAATCTGGGTGTCCTAAACCTCTGACTGCCAGAAACTGGGGCTGGACAACAGAGGAGCGATCACTTGATAATTGCCCCGTTCTGCTCATTCCCTGTGAAGCACCTGGCATTGGCCAGTGTCGGAAGGCAGGATACTGGACTAGAAGATGGAACATTGGTCTGACCTAGTATGGCCATTCTTATGTTTTTAAACCAGAATGGAATACAATACAAGTTACAATATAAAAATACACTCTCCTCAAAAATACACCCATCTCAATCCATCCCCTCCTCAGCAGACTAAACAAAGTACAAGGGGGTGGAGGGAAGATGAGCTTTGAAGCATGCTCAGGAAGTTAACAAATCCAAGCTCTGGCAGACCAGTGAGGGAGCAAGTTCCAAAATTATGGAACCCTCCTAGAGAATGCCTTGTCAGCAGCTCCTTCTTGTTTGTATTGAAGGCGCCTCTGTTGATCTCATCCATGGCTGCTTATGACAGATTCAGAGGTGATCTCTCATGGTACCAAGTCCAAAATTAGTTAGGGCTTTATAGTTTAAAACCAACCTGAATTCTACCTGGAAGCTTATGAAAGCCAGTGCAGATTACAGAACACTGATCTAAAGTGCTCCCGATGTGTAACTCCCCTTAATAAGCAGGCTACGGCATTATGCACTAGCTGCTGCTTCCTGGTCCCAAGGTATAACCCCATGTGGAGCACCTTACAGCAGTTTAATTATGAGGTGGTCAAGGAATAGATAATTGAGAGAGGATTCCCACGGGAGAGAGAAGGTTGTAAGTCGTTTTGCCAGGCATAGATGGAAGAGAGCACTCTTGGCTACAGCCACTGCCTGGGCATGTAGGAGCTTCCCACGGCCTAATACCCCGCCCCCGTATACACACATGAAGTGCACACCTGTTTCACAAATGGTGGTTGCACTCCCCCAGTGAGGGGTGTCCATATAAATTCTGCCAGTTCCTCAGCTGCTTCCACGACCAACCAACATAGGGTCTCAGTCTTGATGGAATTGCCTCCAGTTAGCTCTCATCCAAGCCACTCTGTCATCTAGGCACAAGATTATTCGTCCCACTGCTCCGGCCAGGTGATGGAGACACAGATGTCATCAGCATACTGAATGTACAGCAGCCTCTGTCTCCTCACTAACCTTCCTAGTGGCCTCATAGCCATGTTATGCCAGAGAGGGAATAATATCAACCACTGCAGCACACCTGCCATCGGGGCAGAGGGACAGCTGCTTACAACTGCCCTTTGAGTTCTCTGAAAGAGGAGAGCCACTCAAGAGGAATGGAAAACTTGTCTTATGAAAGGAGACTTAAGGAGCTTGGCTTGTTTAGCCTAACTAAAAGAAGCTTGAGGGGAGATATGATTGCTCTCTATAAATATATCAGAGGTATAAATACAGGAGAGGGAGAGGAATTATTTCAGCTCAGCACCAATGTGGACACAAGAACAAATGGATATAAACGGGAAGTTTAGACTTGAAATTAGACGAAGGTTTCTAACCATCAGAGGAGTGAAGTTTTGGAATAGCCTCCCAAGGGAAGCAGTAGAGGCAAAAGATCCATCTGGCTTTGAGATTCTACTTGATAAGTTTATGGAGGAGATGGTATGATGGGATAATGTGATTTTGGTAATTAATTGATCTTTAAATATTCAGGGTAAATAGGACTAATCCCCTGAGATGGGATATTAGATGGATGGGATCTGAGTTACCCAGGAAAGAGTTTTCTGTAGTATCTGGCTGGTGAATCTTGCCCTTATGCTCAGGGTTTAGCTGATTGCCATATTTGGGGTCAGGAAGGAATTTTCCTCCAGGGCAGATTGGAAGAGGCCCTGGAGGTTTTTTGCCTTCCTCTGTAGCATGGGGCACGGGTCACTTGAGGGAGGATTTTCTGCTCCTTGAAGTCTTTAAACCATGATTTGAGGACTTCAATAGCTCAGACATAGGTGAGGTTTTTCGTAGGAGTGGATGGGTGAGATTCTGTGGCCTGCGTTGTGCAGGAGGTCGGACTAGATGATCAGAATGGTTCCTTCTGACCTTAGTATCTATGAATCTATGAATAGCCCCAGGCACTGTTGCTCATTGATCAGCCTAAGCCTTTTCTGTTTATTCCTTCCCTGGGGTGAAATGTTGGCCCCACAGCAGACAATGGCAAAGTTTCCATTATCTGAAGGCCATAGTGACAGTCCAATAGACAAGTCTGTCTGGCCATTGTCATTGATTGCATCTGCTCTGGCTATTTAATTTTGTGCTTTAATTTTGCCTTGGAAGCTTATGAAATTGTCACAGTGACGAGTGACACAGAGGATGCAGAAACCAAGGAAAACATCTGGATCATCTTAGAAGGAAAGAAGGGACGCTCAAAAGAATTCCTTCTGGAAAACGCCTCCAAAAAAAGGAAATTTACAAGGTAGGTGAGATAGGCCTTGATGGGTGAACAGGAAGGGAATGTCACCAGCTGTGTCTCTCTTACAAAGGCCCCTCCTCCTTCCCTCTGGACGATTCATGGAGCAGCATTAGGAGTGTCAGACCATTTCTTACTTTCCTTTCCGAAAGATACAAAGAGCGGGCAGTAAAGTGGAAGAAAGAAGTAACATTTGCCTCAGGAGTCCAAGTTTAAGAATGAGCAGAAATGTCCATCTGGGGATTGGACTCATACATGTATGTATGCGCATGTCCTTCAAATCTTAAACAAGGGTCCTGATACTTCAGGGGTTTGCCGGATGAGCCTAAAGGGAACCCCAACAGGCTCAGCTGGGAGGAGCTGTGGAAGAACTCATCTGAGAGAGAGGTGTTTTTAACATCTCTGACAGTAGGTTGCTGTGGTGGAAGAGAGTAAAAATAATTCCAGGCTAAATGTTATCAGTGCTGTTTAGATCTGATCTGACATTCCAAATCTTTGGTTTAGGAACAGAGGTGAAAGTAAGCCGGTACGCTCCGGCAGCTGCTACCACAGCGGAGCCCCAGGCCCTTTAAAGCTCTGCCAGAGCCCAGAGCCCCAGGGTAGCGGTGGCAGCCGTGAGCCCCCAGGGCTCCTGAGTGATTAAAGGGCCCAGGGCTCCAGCCGACGCTACCACCCTGGCCCTTTAAATGCCCGCCGGAGCCCCACCACCGCTACCCCAGGGCTTTAGCAGCAGGGCTCCAGCGGTGATTTAAAGGGCCGGGGTGGTAGCGTCGGCTGGAGCTCTGGGGCTCTTTAAATCCCCGCCAGAGCCCCCTACCCCAGGGCTCGGGCAGCAGGGCTCAGGCCGGGATTTAAAGGGCCCTGGAGCTCCAGCTCCTGCTACCCTCCCGGGTCCCTTTAAATCCCCGCCTGAGCCCTGCTGCCGAAGCCCTGGGGCAGGGGTGGGGGGGCTCTGGAGGAGATTTAAAGGGCCGGGGCGGTAGTGGTGGCTGGAGCCCCAATCCCTTTAAATCCCTGCCTGAGCCCTGCTGCCCGAGCCCTGGGGTAGCGGTGGGGGGGGGGGGCTCTGGCAGGGATTTAAAGAGCCCCAGAGCTCCAGCCACCCCTACTGCCCCGGCCCTTTAAATCCCCACCGGAGCCCTGCTGCCAAAGCCCTGGGGTAGCAGCGGTGGGGCTCCAGTGGGCATTTAAAGGGCCGGGGTGGTAGCAGCAGCTGGAGCCCTGGGGTTCTTTAAATCCCCGATGGAGCCCAGCCACCACTACCCCAGGGCTCGGGCAGCAGGGCTCAGGTGGGGATGTAAAGGGCTAGGGGCTCCGGCAGCTGCTACCACAGCGGAGCCCCAGGCCTTTGAAGCTCAGCCAGAGCCCCAGGGCAGCGGTGGCAGCCGGGAGCCCCCAGGGCTCCTCAGTGATTTAAAGGGCCTGGGGCGCCGCTGCGGTAGCTTGGGGGTGATTTAAAGGGCCCCGGGCTCCCAGCCGCCACTACCACAGCTGGAGCCCTGGCCCTTTAAATCAAGATTTAAAGGGCCCAGGGATTTAAGGCCCTGCCTCTTCTGGTTGAGGCCACGCCCCTTCTGGTTGAGGCCACGCCCCCTGTCAGGACTCTGGCAACAGGTAAGTCCTCTAACTTACTTTCACCCCTGTTTAGGAATGAGAGATCTCTGGTTTATGTCTTGGGTCAAGAAAAGAAGAGAGAGAAATGATGAAAGAAAACTTTATACTGCAGATATGAATGGTATTATGTGTAGTGTATAGACGGGCTGGGGGCACCTTCATGTAGAGGAAATGAATGAGAGTCCCTCTTCCACATTTGAAATCTGCACCTGAACACACTCAGAACTGGTCAAACCCCTCTAGTTATTAGTGTGCATGAGATAGGTTGTGTTGTTTTTGTTTACGGATACTGTACACAGTATGCTGCCCACAGATCACAAAGAATATTAGAGTAGCCAGTTTGTTGTGGAGGGCGGGAGTGTTTCTCTGTCAGGAACTCGAGAGGTCCTTCCAAGGCAGGCAAACTTTTAAGTAAATTGGACTCTAATATTAATGGCATTAATGTGTATATAGCTATTTTAAACATCAGTGACCCAACAGCAAACAGCCATGATACGAGGAAACCTCTATCTGTTAAACAGTGTCGTGCTCCTGGTATGAAGCGGTTTGGCACAGTTTGGGGAAGGATAGGATAGGACTGCAATAAAAAGAAACAACTCTCTTATTTCATAGAATAGGCAGATTGTCTATGGTGGTCAGGAAGGAACCTCCTCTATTCACACAGTGGGCCGGGGTATAATGGGGCTAGGATTCCTTCCTCTGAAGTATTAAACATTGTTTACTGTTGGAGGCAGACAACTGGATGAACTACTAGTTAAGGCTACGTTTTAGTCAGGGGTATATAGTTCAAGTCATGGACAGATCACGGTCAGTAAACAAAAAATCATGGCCCGTGACCTGTCCATGACTTGTACCATACACCCCTGACTAAATCTTGGGTGCTGGGGTGGCGCATGGCGTGTGACCTGGGACACCTGCAGCTGCTGGGGAGCGGGAGCGGTGGCACACAGCCCAGCGGTGGCACACAGCCCAGGACCCCTACTGCTGCTGCTGGGGATGGGGTGGCCCGAGACTGCCCCAGGGCAGCTGGCGTAGCTGACCCAGGGGCTGCCTGAGCTGCTCGACCACCCCCTGGCCAGCCGCACCCGCCGCTGTAGAAGTCATGGAGGTCCTGGAAAGTCACGGAATCCGTGACTTCCGTAACCTCCACGACAGACTCCAATCCAGGGGTTCTCAACCTGTTTATCATAGTGGGCTGCATATACGGCCCACAATGTATTACACAGACCACAGGTTGAGAACCACAGCGCCCTCTCTCCCCCTCCCCCCCGCAAAACCGCGCACACAGTCGCCCATGTCCAGCACCCCCCTACCCAGAGACGCCTCCACAGAGTGGGAACAGGCAGGGAGCCCTGGGCACAGGGCTGGACAGCTGGGACCCAGATCTGCCACGTTGGGCCAGGCAGCCAGACCAGGAATCCTGCAGCGTGGGGCTGGAACCCACCACGCTGGGCCAGGCAGCCGGCAGCCAGACCCAAGTCACCCGGCCAGGAGCGGAGCCCCACCTAAAACCTGGGAGTGCAGCAGCACCCCTGGAAACCCCTAGTTTCCAGTGCCCAACCCCCTCATTGCCCAGAGCTCCCCCCCCAAACCTGCCCAGAGACCCACTCTCCTGCCCCCTCTTCCCCCTGCAGCACTCACCAGCCCCCTGCTGGTAGGAACACTCTTGCAGGCTGCCTTACGCCCTCTCCCCCTCAGCCAGCTCCGCCCTCTGCCACACTAGAGCAGCAAATTTTGAATTTTTGTTAGCACACAGCTGGGCCGCAGCTGTGTGCTAATTGGGCCTGGGGTTGAGAACCGCTGGTCTAATCCAATAAGTCAGCTACTAAAGATACACAAGATACACAACAGAAGACTTGGCCAAATGTTTGACAGAGATACATTGTTCTTAAAAGTCCATTTTAAGAACAGCTTAAAAAGCAGGAGGGGTAGTTTGACTAGTGGTTTTAAAAGCAGCTGTGATTAGTAGGTGTACAACAGATACAATATCTGTCAAGAAAAAAATGAATGCTTTAGGGGAAAATAAGTCATCTTTAGCTTTCCCTATAACAAGGCAAATTGATTTTGGATGTGAAGTAGCTCAAACATACCCTCCAAAGTCCTAGTGGTAGTAATTTAAAGTGTCACCCTAACCAGGAAAAATACTGAATTTAAATACGGAAATTATACTTTGTGTTAAATAATTATGGGTTAAATCAAATTTATATCTTTCATAGCCACGCGCAAATTACTTAATGTCAACATGACACAAGTCATTGCCAGTCTCCAGGACATTAATTGAAACTCTTCTATGTTTCCTGCAGAGGAGCAATAGACAAATTTCTGTTTTCTTCAAAGAATGTTGGTGATATTGCAGCCATTTGTGTTGGTCACTGTCCCAAAGATGGAAGGAAGTCAACCACAAAAGCTGATGTGTACTGGTATGTCCGAGAGATAATCATAACAGAGATGGAACTTTGCAACAAGTAAGTTGCTTTCATCAAAACAGACATGCAGTAAAGAACTCCACAGGCTAAAGGCAGAATGGCCTGGGAGATTTAAATAGTATTGTAACCATATTTCTGAGATTCTTCATAGTTAACCTTTCCTAGCCATACATGTTGAGCCTTAAAAATTCTTAGCATGTTTTAAAAACTAAGGGCAAGATATTTAAAACATTTAGGCGTTGCCGCAGACAAGTCTAATTTGCATGCATGGTTTCCATGTTTCTGGTGCAAAGTATTTGCATGTACAGATGGATGCACATCAAAAAAAATCCAACATGTATTTTGAAAAAAAAAAAAAAAAAAACAAAAAACCTGCACTCCTAAACTCATTGGAAAATCTAGACCTAGTCATTTAGATTCTGTGGGCCACTTTTCATAGATTGGCCTCTAAACTGCTTTTGTGAAAATGACATTCAGGCATGTTAGTATTCAACATGGGAGAAACCTCAGATTTGACTCCATTTGCATTGTGGGATGGTTCCAGTAGGAATCCTTGGATCCAAAAACACCTCAGGCATCATCTACAAAAGTATAACGGGAGACATACCTCTTCAGTACCTCCTACTGCTGTATGCAGTATGGATAGACTTGCTTGGCAGGTCTTCTGTGGCTTGGCTCTCAAGCCAAGTCACTAAATCCAGATGAACACCTTCTGGGGTATATAACATCTGATAGATAAACAGTCTGTCTGCCCTTAGTAGGTGCCTTCCGCCCTTTCTTTGGGCTCCTAACTCAGTCCTGCCTGCTTTGTGGGGTTTACACCACTTTACTTCTAGCCAGCAGCAGAACCCAGGCCCGCCCAATACTCCAGGTTCCAACCCAGTGACCCTACAAACTGCCACAACATATTGCTCAATTTCAATTCACTGCCACTTGTTTCCTTGGCCTTTTCCTACCTGTCTCCTTTTAGCTTCACCCTTATCTCAGGATTAAGGTCTTATGTCCTCTGTCCCTGCAAACCCAGCTAAGCAAATGCAGCCAGTAACAGACTTTGGCTATCCTGTAAGCTCCTGAGGCCAGAGAGGAGCACCCCACCTTGCCCCTCTAGTTCCAGCCAGGGACTTACCTGCTTGGGCCCAGCAGTGCCTTTTATCTGAGTCTGCTGGGCTCTGATTGGCTGCTTCCATGCAGCCTCGCTAGGCATATCCAGGATCCACCCTCTCTGCTCCTTTCCTAGGGCAGGGTTATGGGGCCTCCAGGAGGAGGCCACAAAGGCCTAGTATGCCCCATCACAAAAAACAAAAGATATTTTTATTCTCTGGTTTGGAGATGGCGGAAATTTTCAAGAGACTTCAAATCATCTTGGTGATCTCATGTGATCGGCTAACCTCTGAGCACTTCAACTCCCTGGCCCCGTCAGCCTGAGCCCTTATATTCATGCAGCATTAATGAGCTGCTATCATGGAGAATAGGCAGGAAAAGGAAAAGAATGGTCATCCAAAGAGCAAATATCTAATAGCTGTCAATCTTGGGCCAAAATAGCTAAGCAAGCACATCCAAACTATTAATGGATTCCTTTCTCTGCGATATTTCCACTACCTTAAAGTATTTAACTTTAAGGGTTTCATTCCTGCTGAGACAGTTTAGTGTTTAAAAAGAAATCCTTGACGTGAGATTTTGATGTTAAGTGTCTCTTCCAGCAAATTAATCAACAGTTAAATCAAATCAGCCTGTAGAAGGGCCATGTTAATATTTGCAGAATGAAAACTCAGTCAGTCATATTCTCATCTCGCAATCAGGGGAAACCTGCGGCTCTTAATGCCCGACCCTGCAATCACAGCCACATGCTTGAGGCTATTATGCATCTGAAGAGCCTCACTGAAACCAGTATGGCCCCACAGGGGGGCAAAGGTCTTTTTAAGGCACAATTCTAGTCTTTTATTTAAAATGACATAGTACAGCAACAAGATTCTGCAGTAAGTTGCAGCCTGTCACAGCCTATTCTGCCCAGAACCCTGCCTTCTTGCATGTTCTCCATAACCACAGCCCTACCTAGCCACAGCTGCTCCACATTGCTGGATCAAGCCTTCGGTATTGCCTATCCCACAGGTTCAAAAGTGATGAGTGGAGGGCCCCCATTTCCCCTCCACTCCCCCCTCCAAAAAAAACCCAGACAAATTTAAAAGATTGACTCAACAGTCATGATTTTATTTTAAATAATACATTTCGGTTCTTTTCCTTTGCCTTTTGGTTTTAGAGCCATTAGCATACAATTGGGTCATGTTTTCAAGCTTTTCTCTGCAACTTTGAGGGTTAGAAATTTACAAGAAAGAAAGGAAGAAAGAAAGAAAGCTGAGATTCTCACCTAATGAGACAATTCCCCAAGTCGAGGTTTTAAGGAAAACTCAGAATATCACAAAATTCACAATAAAAATCCCAAGAGCTGGCAACTCTGCAGTTGTGAGAGAGTTAAAAAAGCTCTCACTGGGAAGTACATTCCCGCCCCTGAATAAGGGCTTCAGGATTTATTCTCATCGGACCCTCCCAGGTAAAAAACTCCTTTCCAAACATGAGCAGATATTTCTGTGGTTTCAGATGCATTAGAAATGTTGTAAGACCTTAAGAAATATGGTAACACTATGGTGCTGAAGCAGCCCTTTCTTCAGGTCTTAATTTTACCCGTGCATAATGCAATCCAGCTGAATTCCTTGAGGGAGTGCTTGCTGCCGTTTGGACAGGAGAGGGAGGAAACTCAGGTGGAAATGACTTGCATCATTGCAAATAAAATACCTCATTAAAATCCCAGTGTCGAAACCTCTGGCTGATTACCAGACACACAGTAATTTATGAGTATGTTATGTGCTTCCTGTACATCGCCAGGGGCATCACAGTGGAGTGAAGGGTTTTCAGCATCTGGTATATATTTCAGTGCTTGCTGCTTCCTTTGTCTGCTCAAGATGAGCTGAGAGTTATAAACGAGGAGAGAGGGGACACACATACTTCCTGCCCAGACTTTAATATTCCCTCTTTTCCTGTTCTCCCTCACCTCTGGCCCCTTCCTTGTCGTCCCATTGATGGTGGTAATTGTTGAACTTCACCTTGATTTGTGAGAGCACAGATGATGCACCTAACTTTGAAAACTTGTCCCTACGTTTGTTTGTTTGTTTGTTTTTGTTTTAAATCAAAAAGCAGCAGCCTGCCTGCCCTGCTGGGCTCTCCGATAGTAGCCATTGATGATATTATTTTTATAGCTCTGTAAGTGTACATGACACTTGACAGGCAAATAAGATGACAAGGGCACCACATTCAATGCTGGCATAAGTTGAGTGACTTCAGTTAACTAGGGACATGTTGGATTCGCCATCACTCAAAGTCTTTACATCGAGACTGGATGTCCTTTTAAAAGCAATGCTCCAGCTCAAATAAAAGTTACGGGCTTGATGCAGGATTTACTGTGTGAGGTTCTGTAGCCTCTGTAATGCAGGAAGATAGACATGATGACCATAATGGTCCCTTCTGGCCTGAAAATCTATGAAAGTGGGACTTGAAAGTGACTTCAACAGACATTGCACCTGCTGGCACTGGAGCAGAATTTGGCTCAAGGACCCTGCCTGAAAGAGATTTTTAAGATGTTCTAGGCATAGGGAGCAGCACGGTCTATTGTTTTTGATCTTCAGCCCTAATGCCCAACTAAATATGCTAGCATAACACACCTGTCATTACACAACTCCCTCACTAATCTTCCCCTGGGCTCTGTAGCAGTACCTGGCCTAGCAGAGGGTAGCACTAAACCTGCAACATGGCGGCCTCAAAACAGGTTTTCAACCTGGCAATCCGAGGAGGGGCTGTTCAGCTAGAAAGCCCCTTCCCCTTGCTACGTTGCATGTACGAGATGGCAAATCTCAAGGTGCAGCTTAGGAAGATTGAAGTCATTTAAACCAGCTGCTTGAAAGCCTGGGATTTGAACACTCATGTTCTACCAGGGTTGCCGCTCACACCTACAGCTACAGCAGCCTTCAGAATAAGTCCATGATATCCAACAAACGTGGGTGGTAGGCGAAGCTTCCTCTTGGGGAGGGTAGCCCCCTGCCCACCTCTTCCAGCTGAGGACCCGCCTCTTCTGGCCAAAGCCCCACCCCCACTCACTGCTGTAAGCCACCTCCCATTGGCCCTGGCTGGAGCACCGAGCCCAGAGCCCCTCCCCTGTTTTGTCCCTTCCGTCCGTGACCCCGCCCATGGCTCCAACCTTTCCCACCCTCCCCTTCCCTCCTCCCCCATCCCTGAGACCGGAAAAGCTCTGTGCCCCCCACCTCAGCCACAGAGTCGCAGAGGGGAGAGAGCTCCTCCAGCCCTGGGACCGTGGAGGGAGGAGACTTTTCAAGGGGGGTCCCAAATCCACTACTGCCCCTCCGCCATGGTGGTGGGAGGGTTGGGGGGAAGGCTTAGCCTCCATTATGCATCACCTATGCCAAAAAATCCAGTAAAAGCACAAGTAAAATGAGCTTCCTCCACTGTGATTAGACGGTGGGGCCAGGGCTGTCTGAGGGCAAGACGGCAGTGGAAATTGTTACGGTTTGGGGAAAATCAGCTGCCACGGGACTTTTGAACTTCAGAAAAAGTTTAAGGGTTCATACACATGCTGCATAACTCAAGCCAGCTGTTTCAGCTCGGTGTATTCAAAGGCGAGTGTATTACCCTGGGTAATGCTGAAATGTAGAAGAACTGGAAGGTTGAAGGGCTGTGCTGACTTTCTCTGACTGGAATTTATGTTTCCAGGGAGGCTACATATTTCAAACTTGCAAAATAATTGGCTATGTCCTTTAGAGAGTTTCCTGTAGCACACCGAGCAGTGCTGTTTTTTAAAATCCCAGAATCTTCAGTTCAAGTCCCAAGCAAGGATATGTCCCTCTCATTCTAAATACAAGGTTGAAACATTAGTAGTAGGTGAATTGCTAAATCACCTGTCCCCATTATACCTGGGCATTCATAATGCAAAGGAAAAGGCCATATTATTAACACACTGTTAACTTTTCTTTGGCAGATATTTTTTCAAGTGCAATGCAAAAATTCCACTGAGGAACAAGAGGAGTGACTACAAAGTCTTTGAGTGTGCTAAGGTCATAGAGAGTTTTGCCAGCAAAGCCCGGAGCTTGGTGCCAGTCAAATATGAGGTCATTGTGGTTACAGGGTCTGAAAAAGGAGCTGGGACTGATGCCAATGTCTTTATCACCGTCTTTGGAATAAATGGAGATTCGGGCAAGCGTGCTCTCAAGCAGAAGTTCCGGAACCTCTTTGAACGGGGCAAAACAAATAGGTTTTGCCTGGAAACCCTGGAGTTGGGGGAGTTGAAAAAAGTCTGGATTGAACATGACAACAGTGGCATAGCAACCGGCTGGTTAGTGGAGAGGGTGGAGATCACCAATTCAGCTACTGGAGTGACCACGATTTTCCCTTGTGGGAAGTGGCTGGACCGGAATAGAGGAGATGGTTTGACCTGGAGGGAATTATTTCCAAGATATTAACAGAGATGCATCTGCAGCCTTTAAAAGGAGCTGCAATGAATATATTTATATTCTTTTTTTTCTTACTCACTTCTAACACCGTTTTGTTTCATGTTTTACTTTTTAAAATATTGTATTTTATATTGAAATGATTTTAGTAGGAATATATACTCCCTGGATTAACATTTTATAAAAAGAATCCTACTTTTTAAATGTGTTTATAAAAATGTGAATGGCAACATTTTTCTGGTCCACTGATTATCCATATCGAATCCGCTTCATTTACAGCTCAAAGGGTGTGGTTTGATGTGCCCAACTACCAAGGCTGGAAACGCCAACAGAGAACGGATGATCAGGCCGGCTCCTCTTTTAAAGTACAAGAGGCTGCAATAACAATTAAGCTGACATAATCAAGGGGGTTGGTTGTAGCAGTCCCAGTTTTGACCTACTTCTACTAAACGTCTCTATATTCGAGTGTGTATTTGTTTTTGTGTACACGTGCGATGAAGAGTTGAAAGCAACAACCCAGATAAGATTTTCTGAACAGGAATTTCAGCAGGAAAATGAATCACCTAGGGCCAGGTCTCTGCTAGAGTGAATTGGCCTAGCTCCTTTGATTTCAATGGACCGACACCAGTTTACAGCGACTGAGGATCGGCCCCAGTGCACAGGTGTTAAGCAGCTCCAAGATCATAGCCATGAACTGAACAACATAATGATTTGTGCTATTCAGCTGAAAACATTAACAAAACACTTAACAATAATCAATTCTGCTTTAGGGAAGCAGCAAAGAGCACGTGTTCAAAGCTATCTCAGCATCGTTCTGCGCTGTGTGGCATGCATAGCAATCACTTGTAAAGGCAGCTGCCATTGATTTTATGGGGTTTTTTTAAGTATTGCAATTTCGACTTTTCAAAAAAGGATAGTTTCAGGGACAGAGTCAAAACTGACACACCAGCACATGAGCTTCCCAATCCCTAATACCCTTTAATTCACCTATTTGGCCGGATTATATTAGATTTCCTAGCAAATAATTCTGTACTTAAAACAAAAAGAACATTTCTAAAAAAAACCCTTGGGACCCCATCGACCAATCTAGGAGAGTGCATACTATTGATAGCTCAGTGGTTTGAGCAATGGCTTGCTAAACCCAGGGTTGTGAGTTCAATCCTTGAGGGGGCCATTTAGGGATCTGGGGCAAAAATTGGGGATTGGTCCTGCTTTGAGCAAGGGGGTTGGACTAGATGATCTCCTGAGGTCCCTTCCAACCCTGATATTCTATGATTCTATGATTCATTGAACTCAATGGCAAAACTCCCCTTGACTTCATTGAGGCCAGGATTCCACACCAAGGGTTTGTCCTGGTCTCCTGGTTCTACCATTGTTTGGGGCATGTGGGGGAAGAACAGTTTGCCCAGCTGAGGAAGGGGGGGAATCAGACTCCAAAAACCTGCAGATCTTGAGCAGGCGCCATATAGTCTGCTCTGCTCCATGCACTGCTTCCTGGCCACCCTCCTTCCCAATAGGAGGAGTTGTGTTCCCATAGGCATCTCTACCAGCAGATGCCTCTTCGTTCCCCACTCAGGACAGGGGTTCCCAATCTTAGCAGGGGCTAACTGCACACATTAATCCTGATTTGGCTATCAGTGAGTTACACAAGCTACCAACCCCTTGTGGAGTCAGAAACCTGCAGAGCATCAAAGGGGGATTTTCTGTGGGGAAGGGGAGAGGATCTTACAGATGCAGCAATCCCTAGCATCCCAGCCAGGACCACAAGGGCTTCAGCACTTCCCCACCAATCTGCTAGCTAGGCAAAGCTACCCCTATGAAACATCTTCCTGCCCTTTCCAGCCGAAGATTGGCTGTAGTCTCAGTTGTTTCTTTACCAAGGAGTCTGCTCTTAGATCCACCCTGCAGCCTTGTAGACCCATACTCTGCTCTACCTACCTGCAGGGCACTAGGGGTTTAAAGGGCGATTAGCTGTAAATCCAGGGGTTAACAGCCAGGGGTTAACGAGTGAATCTCAGTTTGGGACAGGGAGCCATGTGGATTTGCTTTGCATCGAATTGCTGATTACTGGTGCTGTTAATCACAGCCAAGGTCCAGCAACTCTTCAGATTCAATGAGCTAGGGCATTTTCCCAGCTCCCCCCTCCCCCATTTCTCTTTTGTTTACCTCACCAGAGGCAGGATACATGATCCTGAGCGGCCTCATTACATGGCTTGTATCTCTGTAGATAGTTTAGGTACAATCTGAGAACCTCACCACACCCCTGGGAGGTCTGGAAATACTGTTATCCCCATTTTACAAACAGGGAACTGAGGCACGGAGAAGCTAAGGCCCAGTGCCACAAATATATTTAGGCTCTTAAGTGACTTTCCCACACAGGGAATCCCTGATTGAGCAGGGACCTGACACCATGTCTCCTACAGCCGAGGCCAGTTCCTTAAGCACTGGCCCATCCTTCCTCTTGTATGCAGTAGCTGTAGTAAAGTAGGTGCCACATGGGCCAGCTTATCTGAGCCTACTAAATGGTATGTTTTGGTATCGGTGAGGCATTTTTCTTCTAATATGAGGGAATCCATCCTAAGGAGTGGCACCGTACCTTTGCAAGCTACTCCCCCTGGGAGTGAGCAAGTAGCCATGTCACCAAAGGATACACACATTACAAGCCCGAACTGGCCTCCTCATAGAGCGAAAGAAGATCAAGTGGTTCAGGCACTAGACTAGGACTCAGAAAATCTGGGTCCATTCTCTGCGCCACCACAGATGGCCTGTGTTGACCTTGAGAAAGTCACTTAATTCCCAGTTCCTCAGCTTCCCACCTGTAGCATGTTCCATATACTTCCCTCCCTCAAAGGGTGTTTTGTGAGGACAAGCTATACATATCTGGGAGGAGCTCCCATGGTATAGGCATGTGGCCATATAGAAGTATCTAGATGGCCTAAATGGGTGCCCATGCTGTGAAAAGTATGACATTTTTTTATGATGACCACATTGCTTCCAAAGATAAATATGGCCTTTGGTCTTTTAGCACAACTTTGGCATGGTTTTAATGAACACCAGAAATGATCCATCCAGTCCAGTGGAGAGGGACCAGCAGCCTCTGCTTCAGAGGATGGGGCAAAAAAACACCTTTCCCCCCTACCCCCCAAAAAATCCTCCATAATGGACAATAGTGAATTAAGCTGCCTATAACTGTGGCCATTAACCAAAATGGTGACATTTAGTCCTGGATCAAATTAGCCAATTCTCATGCTCTCCATTGTTACTTTGCGATAGATCTACTTATGCTGCAAGTGAAAGTGACTTTTGTTTTTTGCATCTTTACTGTAATGACTATAAACTCCAAGAGCAAAGGACAAGGTATAAACCCTCAGACACCAGAGTATGAACCAACCTCTAATTAATTAGGGGGAGAAAGATTATTTTTTATTTTTTAAATAAAAATCAGTTTTTAAAAACCTGGTGGGTGGTTTATCCTATAACTGCCACTGCAAGGTTTATGGCATCTTCTTTTAAAGAATCTCCTACTGGCCACTCTCAGAGACTGGAGTCTAGCTGGATCCATGGAAATCCCAATGCATAAGAGTTGCTGGTTGGGAATGAGGTACATCAATCTATGTAGGGAAATTGGCACATCACCCTTCCTTCTATTCCCCCCCCTCCCATTATGCTGGCTCTAGTCAATGCCATATTCCCCCTGCGCTTGTACACACTCCAAATTCGGAAAGAAAAATGGCTTCTTAATTCACTGAGCTCAATCACATCAGCTATGTCAACAAGGCTTACGTTGCCAAGTTACTGCATAGTTCCAAAATGAGAGCCACAATCCCTTACTGTTGATACAGAACACACCTGCTGCTGTGGACAGAAGTAATCATATGCAGGTTTTTATCTATACTGAAGGCAGTCTAATAGCTGCTGGAAACGCCAGGCAAAATTTTGCTAATAAAGAGCCAATGGGGAGTATGTTAATACCAAGGGTCACTGATCTTGCTGTGACCACGGAGGACAATCTTGGAAGGCGGGGGGGGGGGCCTTAAAACTTACCCCTTGTTTTCTATAAAACTAAACACTATCCCGTCTCAGGCGAGCTGTTTAGTTGTTACAATAGCTAATGCTATGAAAGTAATAAGGTTCAATGGAATTTTTCCAGTGTAGGGATTTGCATTATGTGGCTAAAATGAATGTGTTCTTTGCAAAGCTGAGAACTTGGGGGAACAGATCCTCAGCTGGCCTAAATTGTCAAAGAGCCATTGACTTCAAAGGCGCTGGAACAATTTACACCGGCAGAGGATCTGCCTGCGGGGCCTGTAAATTGGTCAGCTGGGTAACTCCTCTTCACGGCTTTTTCGCCATTTTGCTTTCTGATTATTTGATCCTTAATGAGGGACAGGCACATTTTATTGTATGTCTTTTTCTTGTTTGGACTCTGAGACGTTGAAAATTGCAACCACCACTCTAAAGGCAGACAACAATGTGACAAATGTTCCTGCATCAAGCTATATTTTGTAATAACAAGATTCACCCATTCTTCCTCCTCGGCAGCCTGGTACTTGGTGCAACTAAGGAGCCTTTGGTGGAAAGGTGCTGTTTGGTGAAAGGTGAGTTTCTGAACCTTCTGTGGGCATGAAAATGAAATTAGCCTGAAACCTGTTGTAACTGACAGGTTCATTACACTCCTTTGCAACCTAGTTTATCCGCTGTAATACTTAGACTAGGTGATCAGAATTATCCTTTCTAGACTTAAAAACCTATGGAAGTGGGTGCAAAATGCCGCCATTTTCATTTAGTAGCATTCATACCCATGCCGGATTGGCATAAGTGAAAAAAGAGGTGGACCAGCAGGCCCCTATCTTCCCAATAAAGTTGTCCATACAGGGCTCTTTAATCTGCAGGAAGATGTTAAAAAGACATAAAAGAACGAAATGCATTTTGATACCAACCCAAAAGGTTTGGTGGCTCAAAATTACAATGTAGGGGGGCCAGATGATGCTAGATACTATTCAGCATGAGTAAGTGTTATTCGACAAATAGCCCCACTGACATCGCGGAAGCTACTGGTGGAGTCAAGATGCTACTACAGGTGAATAAGGGTATTGGAATTTGGCCCTATCTGCACTAACCTAATGGGCAGAAGTATTTTTTCCCCACACCACTTGCTTGTTACTATTTGCTGTCATTGGGCAGCAGGATGTTATCAGCCCGACACCTAAAAGCAGCATTGATTATGTTTTGTTACGGAGGTTTTAAAGATAAAATGACTGTGATCTAAACTGAATTCTCCCAGTGCTATTACCCTTTTGAAGGACGTCAATAAGATCTCCACAGAGCAACTGAGAGGTTGAGATCCGGTACCAGGAGACCATTTTGCCTTGGCCTTCATGTTGCTTGAAAATGATACCACACCCACACCCACTCTCTGTCTCTGTCTCTTTCTCAAAAATGACAGCAAAAGAAAGTACATCCAGCTTCTTCTTATCAAAATGAACTCAGAGTAATTATGAAGTCAATAAAGCTACTCTGCTTGAAACTGGTCACAGCTTTATACCCGAGGTCATGCTCAGGTTTCCTTATAAGCCTTATATTTAGCCCTCAAACAGCTTCCCCTTTTCAGCACTATGATTCCCTACTTTGGTGTAGATTTGTACCTAAACCCATTCAGTAGTTAGGATTCATCAAGCCTTTATCCCTAGAATAAATATGAATATCGGATAATGCATTTTAATATCTCCAGTCAAGAACTTTGTATTATTCTCTCCTCAGCAAAAATAAACAGATTAATGGGATGTATGCTATAAAACTTATCAGGTAAACTATGTCATAAAGAATACTCTAGGGGGGCAGCCAAACATGCGTAGTGTCAGTGGCGTTCTTAGGCATTCCCTTGAAATGGTCCAAATACTCTTGATGCTGGGAGAAAGGAGTGAACCCTCTTTCAGTGGGATATTGGGGGTGACCTGACTCCGAGAGGTTATGTGGAGGGACACTACCTTTATCTGACTGCAGCAGCAGATACTTGAGTTCTCCAGGCCTCTTCGTCTTTGCAGTGGGTTGGAGGTTCTGCCAATCCCCCCTCCTGGAGCACCTCCGAAGATGTCTGGCTGGCTGCAGCAAGTCAGTGGCATTGCAGCGTTAAGCTCTCATGCTGCTTCTTCACCAGGTCTGGTGTTGCTGGCCCCTTCACGGGACTGGAGTAAGGCACAGGCACTGTAGTCAGAGGGGGACTTGTGCAGCTTTTAGCCATGAGGGCAGAAGGAGGCACAGGACAATGTTGAATATTGCCTGCCTACCTGCCCTGTGTTCAGGGAGGTGGAGCCTGACTTTGGCTTGACGGTGCTAAACCTTTTAGAGGGTGAAAGGCAAGTTGGTTAATTCATTTCTCACCATTGTCAGCATCGTATTTCCAGGATCCATTCAGGACCAGAAATGCAAAGTACCAAAAGGCAGGTTTGCTCTTTAGGTATTCCCAGCATGCAGAGGAGAGACCCGAATTACACACCCTGGGGAATGGCCAGGACCATCGCCTTGTCTTGCACAAAAGAGCCAGTATGCCTTTAAAAGCGGCCTAAGGAAACAAGGTTGAATGTGTGTCCCCTTTGATTCTACAATGTATCAAGAAGTCCTGAAATCTTTTTTTGGGGGGGGATGGGGGGGAGGGGCAAGGAAGTTAAAAAAAAAAAAAAGCTTTTCTTCTGTTAGTTTTAGAAATAGCAGGAAAGTCTCATCTTCTCTGGCTCAGCTGGGGGACTCATGACAGTAACCTATGTGCAACATGCCTCTCTCAGCGCTTCACTACACAGATGAATCCCCTCTCGCCTTCCAGTCATTCACAGACTCCTGCAGGCGACACAAAGCAGCCAAAAGCAGCAAAAGAAGGTACACACCTAACAGTAGTTTTGTTCTAGCTCACTTATGCCCAGGCCACCCATGGATGTTTTACTGGTATAACAGGGTGGGTTAGGGGAATGCTTTCTTCCAGTTACCGTTACAAGCCCTAGTGTCAACCCAGTCACACTGGTATAAAGGCAGCTTGTACCAGTCTATTATTCTTCTCCCTGTACTGGAATAACTAGACAGGATAAAGCACCTTTAGATTGAGAGAAAGACAGCCGCACTGGGAGGGTTATGCCATTTTAACTATACTGGTATAAGACAGGCCCGTCGGGCTGGAGCCAAAGCTGGCTGGAGTCAATGGACAGTCTCTCACCGACTTCAATGGACTTTGGAGCAGGCACACAAAAAGCCCAGACGGGCCGGTGGGTTTTACAGCTGACCAGAACTCTCCCTGCTCAGTTAAGAGTTCTTACAGCTCCTCGCTCTGGCGGCATCACTGACCCGATACTATGCTCTCGGCACACATACTGGTCTATTTTTAGACAAATGGGAAGTAAAATTTTCTACCTACGGAAATTACCGTCTCAACAGATGGCGTCGGAAATGAGTCCACCTGGCGGGGCTGAGTCCCAGTTAAGTCATTGGGCCATAGAGCAGGCCTTTCCTCCACACAACTGGTACACCATGGGGGAGCGGTGGCAGCTCCCTGTTTATGGGGAGGCGGAGGGATAGTGGGCACACTGGGGGAAGATTACAAGACTAGATGGGAGGGAGGGAGCAGCTGGCTCCAGGCTGGGACTGAGGGTCCCAGAGGTTCCTACCTGGTCCCGGGCCTGTTCCAGCCCCTCTGGGTCCCACTCCTGATCCCAGACTCCAGCCCTTCTCCATCCCGCTCTTGCCTCCAGCACCCTCCCACCCCAGCCATGTGCAACTTCCACGGTGGGAGTGCTAGTCCCCTGCAGCATGGGCAGGGACACTAGGCTTCCCTTGAACTATCCTATCAGCATTTTCCCACTCTTTCCTGAGAGCGTGATCTCTTGGGACAAAATGGTCCTCAGGCCATGTCTACACAATCTCTGGCCTGTCTGCATCAACAAGGGTGCTAACATGTGCTGGGGCCCCAGCCGTTTGTGGCTGAGTTTTAATCCTCACACATTTTAGCATCAGTTTTAAAATTTAATCAAAATTAAAATATTGCTACTAAGTTTGCCCAGGAACCTCTAGTCTCAGGACATATCAGGCAATTTTACAAAGGAGCCCTTACTCTCATGAGTATTTTCCTTGACTCATGGAAGTAAAGGCAGCAAGATGGCACCCCTGCCATGTGATGAATGGCACAAGCCTAATATGTGGCGTGGGGGGAATAATTTGCCCCAATTTAAAGTTTAACACAGACTTTCAGATTACTAAACTGCAGATTTTATGTTGATAATTTTACAGTCTATAGGCCCAGATCCTCAAAGGTATTTAGGCACCTAATGCCTATTGAAATCAATAAGAGACCTAAATACCTTTGAGGATTCTGGACCATAGTGTCTTCCATCCTAAAAGAGCTGAAAATGCTTTACAGACATCAACAGTTACGCACAGCTGGGGCCCAAGTCAATGGGCTTTGGATCAGGTCCTGTATGCAGAGCTCACATCAGTGGAAATACATTAAGAGGGCCTGAAACATTATAGGAAAGGAAAGCAGAGATACAAAAGTAAAAGAAAGAAACCTACCAGAAACAAATAACTTCCACATAGACCGGGGGGGCGGGGGGTGTAGTTAGCAATGCAATTCATTTTATTAGTTATAAATAAAGTACAAAAAATCCACCAAAAGTGAATCTAAGCATTTACACAATTTCTAATGTCTCTTCATTTCTTCAATGCACTATTGCTTTAATATTAATAATAAATATTTTGTCTAGCTTTCTTCTATAAAATAGTCTATGTAGCAAAATGTTGCACAGCACAACAGAACAGCAGTAGGATTACAAAAAAGGTGGAAAATCCTTTCACTTGCCCGTGCCATTAAAGGAGTTTTTATTTGTTTGTTTGTTTGTCCACGCATTGCTCTAGTTATCCCCATTACATTCCGATGGTGCCCACGGGAAAAACAAAACCAGCTCCTCATTATGGGTATGTGCACATTAAAGAACGGTGTGAGGCGGAGGTGGACATGTTTTAGTCACAATGACAAAGCAAGCTAAGCAGCACCTTTAAGGGACCAAAAAAAAAAAAAGGCGATTAAGACTGTCGTGTTTTTTGGTCTCCCGTCCAAAATAAAATCACCTTGAAACAAATTATAGGAAAAACTGGCTCACTGCCAGGATAATTTCTCAATTATTTTCTCACTGATATTCTTACGCAGTTGAACCGCTAATCATTGACATGGCAGCTATGACTCAAGGTTAACATTTCACAGCAAGGGCTTCCATCCTCCTGAGCTGCCTATTTGCTTGTTATGGACTAAGCCCATTTAAAAGTGCCCCTCCTTGCCCTGCTGTGGCTGCTGAGCTATTCACTGGTCTTGCTGCTGCTATGGTGCCCCCTACTGGAATATGCTCTGCACTGTCAGGAGAGTGGCACAGTTGTCCCTGCCTGTAACCTTCACCTGGAAAAGGAAGGGTGCAGGGGACAGAAGGGGGGTATACTGTTTGAATTGACACCTCTGAATGGCAGATAGGATTGGGATGAAGGTTTGTTTTTCTGCAGTTTTATTAGTGGACCAGTATCTCAGAGGTGGAAACATCACTTCTAGCAGAGCCCTCAGGGTTGTGATAGCTTGTGGTCATAGGTCTGTCACACAGTGTGTGCTGGTTTAGCCTAAGCAGACAAAGGCTGAAACACTGGTTTTAATACACCACAGTGTGTTTAGAAATGCATGGACTTATGCTACGATAGCATTATTCAATGTAGAGGCTCTAATAGAAACCTGATCAGCTGCAACCTAGGCCTAATGTGGGAAACGAAGGATGGATTTTTTTTTGACAAAAGTTTTTTTTTTAAATGTGCATTTAATTTATGCAGCCAAACACAGCTGCACACAATGGAATGGGTAACTATGCAAACAATTTGCTGTCTTCCATTCTTAATCCTATCTGCTATCAACCTGTTTTCTGTACACAACTGGTCAATTTGTCCCAAACCCTACTCCTATAGACGCCAGTGACAGAACGCCCACTGACTTCAATGGGAGCATGATTTCAGGGTCTTTGTGAATGTAAATGAGAAAAAAGCATTGTGAAGATGGCAGCTAAAATTACGGTATCATATTAAGTTACAACTTTTTGATGGGGAGAGTAAAAAATAGAGGGTAGGGATTTCAATACTGATTTATTTTTAAATGATTAAACAAACAATTTATAGGCATCTTCAATTCCAAGCCCTAGAGGCAGTTTCTAACCAGTGGTGCTGCTGTCACTGAACCAGCTGAGATACTTGGAAAAGTCAGACAATAAAATTACGCGGGGGGGGGGGAGCAGGGGAGTACTCTCAGACCTAATTCTTTTGCTAGATTCATGGATGTTCATTCTACACAGTGGTCCTGCCACACAGGAGAAGGGGCCACACAGGGCCACTTTCTGTGGTGCCCCAGTCTATTCGGTGTGCACCTGCCTCTAAGGGGGTTCAAAGTAACAGCAACTTCCCTGAATTGGCTGGCAGCCACAGCAGAGCAATTGAGTGATCTTTCCAAAAAGTGCACTTTTTAATCAGCACTCAAATTTCATCTAAAACTTGGTCTCAGCTCCTCCATAATGGAAATGCTGAGAGGTCACTGCCGCTGCACAATCTAGGGCCCTGTCATGCTCCACTCCCCATGATGCACTCCCTGTCTTCAAAGGGACTTCCACACATGGGCTCAGCCGCAAGGTCGGGCTCCACACTTAAAAACACAGTTTGATCATCTCAGAGGGCAACCCCCGTCTTTTGCCTCATCCCCTTTGAAATGCTTTGCTTGCCAGATATGTAGCATGCTGAACAAACCACCACCTCACACACGCACAGGCACACCAGACAACAGATACAGCAGGAAGGAGAAAGCCCACAAAAGGTTAGTTTAAAGGGAACCATGCAAGGCCAGCCTGAGCTCTGAGACAGTGGTCACCAGGCAAAAAAATAGATCCATGTGCCTGTTTCCCCGTTCACCCATTTGTTGGTCTTGTCTATTTAGATTGTAAAAAATTTGGGATAGGGTCTATCATTCACTATGTATGTGTACAGTGCCTAGCACAATGAGGCCCCAGTTTCGAGGGGCAGGAGGGAGGTAATCCAGGAAGTACTATAATACAAATAATATAATATCCCCAACAGCCCCGGCACCGTGGCATCCAAGACGTGGCAGTTACAGCTCAGCCCTGCTGCCTGTCTCATGCAAGCAAATTTCATTGACTTCAATAGGGCTATTTATGGGAATAAGGGCTGCAGAAATGTGGTCAGCTTTCCTCTTCTAAGTACAGGAGGAAATTCTGATCTCTCAGTCACCACTATGCAGTTGTTATTGGCAATCACCGGCTTTTTAATAGCGACCACTGCATACTGAGGAGGAATATGGCCTATAAAGACTCTCTTTCTAAAGGGGATAACCAGCACTGACCTGATTTGCTTTCAAATCCTAGGTCTATATTATGTTACGATGGTCCAGATGCTGCCAGCCCTCTGAGCAAGAAACTCACATTGAAGACACTCCACGGGGCTTGCAGGAGCCACCCCGATTATTTGGCTCTGAGGAGTGTTATTTTCCTTCAGTGCATACGGGCATGAGTGAAAGGGTCACCACCGTTTGATTATGAGTGCAAATAATATTTATATATATATATATATATATATATATATATATATATATATATATAATGTGCTAAACACAGTCACTATATTGCAGTTTTCCACTATGTCACAGCATACAGAATCAAAGGGTTGCATTTTTATGGAATGTATCCAGCACCACAGTAATACAGTTTGTAATCACACACCCTGATTTTTTTTTGACATGATAAGCTTTACCCCACCCCACGCCCCATGTTTAATTTTGTTTAAGTACCGATGCATGCAAAGCATTCCATTCCCAGAAACAATGCAAAAATGAGGTAATAGGAGTAATAAAAAAAATTAGTATTAATTTCTAAATAAATAAATTATAATTAAAAATGCAAAAACAACTATAAAAATAATTAAATAAGAACCCACAATATCTACAAGTTAGTCATAAATTATGATTGTTAAATATAAGGCATTTAAACTCACAAAACCCTGTAAACTATGTTTTGTTTCTAGAGATTTGCTTTGTTTTGTTTTGAAAAAAATCACTCTATTAGCTCATTCTACTCATACAAGCTATTTAAAGACAAGGGAACCTGACACACCAAATGCAAATTTCAGACGTTACAAGCTCTCGCGTGCCACTGTATCACTCACTCACACAGACCATGGAAGTTTGGTGCTTTCTTCACCATTTTAAAAACTGTGCTTGTTCATTAGGCAAATAATAATACTTTCGCATAGACGTAAAAGACAGGGGTTGGAAGAGTTCACTTCCTCCCCACTGAATAGTTCATTCCAAGTCTTGAAAGGTTCTGAGCACCACCTGCAAGGTGCTGAGTAGCTGTAATTCCCATTCACTTCATTAGAGGATCCTCAGCCCCTCCTTGGACAAGCTCAGCACTGGCAGGACCAGGCTATAATGCATGATGGATTACAGTGCATCTAAAGAGCAACATCTTGTTTTGCTCGTTCATATTATTTTTTAATGATGTATGAATCTGCTGCTGCTGGAGTGAGGCCCAGGCTATTTATTGCCCAAGGCACTCAGCCCTTCTAGTCTAAGGGCTCAGACTGTCACGTTCAACAAGATAAAGTAGAAATGACCACACATGTCTAATGTCATCTTGAGGCAAAATTTAACAGTGCTAGAATTTTTCAGAGTGGAGTTTTGCAAGAGCGGTTACCTGCCCATTATCTCCCCCCGCCCACCCCCGACACTGTTCTCATCACACACACACACAGGACGAGAACAGTGGTTCCGAATAAATATTTATAGATTGCATCTTCTTCACCTGCCATTGTAAATTATTATCTTTCCCTCCTCCCCACGCCACTACCTGTGTCTAGCAAGACAGATCAGCTGAAGAGATGGCAAGCCTGGGCGAAATGACTGCAGTGAATTGGAGAGCATTTCCTGTGCGAATGCTGATGCAGTCGCTCGTCCCGGCCCTATCATTAACTTTATTCTCCAGACTGGAAAAAAATATAACATGGGCGTCTGGGAGGTCAGCGTTTTCCAATTACAGCTCGCAGGAATTCTATGATCTCTCCAAGGGTAATTTATGTTCCTCTCCACTTACAAAACATTACTTAGCTCCTATGAAACAGGCACTCGTGGGAATGAGAAATCATCCTCCATATAAGCATCCTAAATATATGTTTCTGATTAAAAATCCTCTAGTCGCTTTTTTGCTCCCCTAGTACATGAAAAATGTATTAAAAGCCTGGAGAATCTGAGCTGTTGATTCCAATCCTCCAGAGAGCTGTCAGATAAAGAAGACTGAGTAAAGAGTCAATATGCACTTAATTCAATGTCTCTCATGGTAAATAATTTGAAATGTTTATTTCAAGGGAATGTGGCTCAGAAAGCGCCATTATTTTTGGCACTTCATTGATTACTTCTAATCTTTATTTTGCTCATACTTATAACCGAGCCGGCCAAATTAGCATCTGTTTCATTTCAGAGCTCACACCATACATATCTATTATATGGGTGTGGTTTTGTGCATGTACATGCATACACATCTATAGTTTAAAATTCAGGCCAAGTAGTCAATTATCCCATACATCTAAATTCCTGTCCTGTACTGAAATTTTCATATTGTCAGCAATTTCTTATGTACAATATAAGACTGAACTATCCTGTTATTCTCCCCCACATCTTGTCATCAGAACAACTCGCTGAGATTTTCCACAGCCAGGTATGAAGAAAAAAGTGGATTTTTAAAAAACCTGCAGAATTCCACCTGAGCTGTAATCTCCTCTCTTATTCTTGCTTTCTAAGCTACGAGATGCTGCTATTTCGTGTAAATCGCAAAAGGAAAGAGCAGAAGAAAGAAATTTAGTGCAGGATGCAACTTGAATCAATCCCTTTTCTCCTTTGCCTCCAGGAGCCTGAAAAGGAGGTTAGATGGCAGCACAGCTCCGGAGCGTTTAATTAGATCACTTGAAATTTCTTAGTCTGCAAGCCAAAGAAGACCATGAGATTAGGAATTTAATTGTAAGAAGGGCATGTTGGTTGTGTTCAATTTTCCCCTTTCTGGATACCTGCCTTAGCAGAAAATATGGTTTGTGCTTGTGTTTTTGAGAGACGGAAGAATGCATTTCTCATCACATTGCAAGCATATTTCCAGGCCAATTAGTCCTCCAAAACACACTTGCAGGGTCTAACGACTATGACCATCTTAATAGGTTCTCTTTCTCCAGCAGAGAGACAATGGATCTTTCACCACAGGTGGGGTGTCAGGTTAGCATCGGATACATCTTCTGCTGCGGAATTCTGGGCCTGGTCTGGAGAAATGTGAAACACCTGCAGCTCCCACTGACATCAACGGGCCATACAGACTGCAGGAGGCATTGCAATTGCACTGGAAGATGAGACAGTGGTAGGAAAAATTACAATGATAAAACACCAAATGGCCCTCCTTGAATGCTGCACCCCAAAGTACATCGTTAAGCTATGGAAGCAGGAGAAGCAGAGTCAGTCCCAGGATCCTGCCCTATAGAAAGTGTCCAGCACCAGCAGATAAGCAAGAACAAACCTTCTCTCTATCGTTTTGTTCACTTCAATCCGATTTTTTTTTTAGGCTTCTCTAAATTAGCAACACACTGTAAACATAATCAAAGAAATAAACGCAGACGAGGCAAAGAGCATGATCCTTCTAACTGTAAACAGGAATTTGCTTTTCACCTCTTTTTCTTTTTTCCCCTAAAGGTGGGAAGATTTAACTTTTTTTTTCTTTTTTCCTTTGCCACATTTCAGTCAGACACCAAAATAAGGAATCTATGAAAAAAATATTTGGTGGAAATTAGGTTAAGAGCGACATGTCCACCACAAGATGACTAGGGCACCAAACACAACATTTCTTAAGCTAACATGCTCCAGTTGCTGTCCACAGAAATAGCTAAAGACCCCCTAACATGTGTCTACTTATTCGAGAGGTATATATACAATCCTTGTGAAATCTAGGATTGACAGGCCAGACTAACCACACACTAGTTCCTTCATGTTCAATACTAAATCTTCTGTAGCACGGGGCCTTCTAGCTCTGGGAATACCAGCTCCCATGCGTTGGACCAATATGGCTGTTAGGATCCTCTCCTACCACTAGATATTGTACCACCAATTCCTCCTTTTCGCTAATGTGCTTGCAGACTTTTCCTCTAAATCAAATGGCTCAGAAGGCAAAATTTTGCTGCAAGGGCTTATGGCCAAATGACCTGGTAAGGAAAATGGTGCACCGCATTGGTTCTTTCAGCTGTCAGAGCCAAGTTGTGTTTCAATGTCCACTCTGCAGATCGGGCACTTCTTGCTGGTTGCTAGCCACTGATCCACGCACACTTGGTGAAATAGATGCATACAGGGTAAACGCCTGCAAAAGAGAATCACATGCCTGTTACAGTGGGTGCAGAGATGTGCGTGAGGCAGGTGGAAAAGGGACAAACACAACCACATATAAGATACAGAGAGGGAGAGAATCAAGCATTCTGCACTTAGTATGTTTATAGATTCATGGATTTCAAGACCTGGTGGGGCTGTTATTACTATTTAGTCTGACCTCCTGCATAACACCCTAAAACAAAGAACCGCACCCAGTAATTGCTGCATCAAGCCCACATCTTCTGTTTAAACTATGGCAACTCTTTTAGAAAGATATCCCGGCTTGATTTAAAGAGGGATGGGAAAACCCGCCACACCCTTAGGCAAATTGTTCCAATGGTTAACAACCCTCACTGGTAACATTTCTGGCCTCTCTGTTGTAATTCAGTATTGTTTAAGCTTGGCCATGCTGAGTGACCTGGATGGCGCTTGCACACACAGCCCTAGCAAAAACAGTCACCAGCTGCACCCAGCACCTTAATTCCAAGATTTTCAAAGTGTTCCACAAACACCCGTTAGTTTTATAGATACGGAAATTGGAGTAAAAAAATGAAGGTCCAGTGCCTTTAACCCTTGTGCATATGCCCTGGTGTATGGAGGATGGCAGGAACTGCTCCCCGCATGGGACCACTGAAGGTGCACAGTGCCCCAGAAGAAGTACGTGGTGGGCTCAGGGAGAAGGTAGAGAGCCATGGATCTGCAGGCAGCCTGGACTGGGCTCATCTGCAGAAGCAGGCTACCCCTTTCTTGAGTCAAGCTACCTCATTATGGAGGAGTCACAATCCCTTTGTCCTGCATTCAGTGCGGCTCTGTCCCACCCCCCAGCACAGGGCTGTATCTACATGCTGCCCGTGATTGGACCAAAATGTTTCAGAAGAATAGATGGGCACAGCCCTTACTCAGCTGGTGCAAGCCAGGAGTATCTCTGCTGATGTTAAATTTCTGCTACCACGTACGCAGCATTGTTGGGAGAACAGATGCCAGCCCTGAATCTTCAGTCTGGTCACTTTACGTCTGTGGTGTTGGCTCCTACCCCACTTAATTGCTGCAATAAAATTTTGCTAGGACAAAACTGATACGCACAGCCAGTAATCTTACTGCAGGTTGGTTACTTTAGGGTACAACGGAAGGTCACAGCTGTTCCATGCCATCTGTAACATCATTGTGTTGCCATTCTGGCTCACGGCAGCGGGAACTTTATGCCAAGAAACCCAAAATTTCCTAAGTGGCCGTGATCTGGCTTCCAATTTTGGGTGCTCATTTAAGGCTCCTAAAACTCTGGTTGCCGTCCCGCTCTACCCTCCAAAACACACATGCACTGAGCAGCTGGATTAAAGCGGAACCAGAAGCAAAATCCCAGATCCAAGCGTCCGTGAGCTTTAAATCTAGGTCCTCCTATAGCTACTCCCGTCATAAGGGGTTGAGTCCAAAATCCTGATGCAAACACCCCAGAACTACAGAGACTTGCATACAGATCGGAACTGTGTGACTTGCCACTGACTTACCTTCTCACCTGGCTCCTGCCGTCACACAAATATTGATTGGCACTAAAATCTGCAGTGCTGTGGGCCTAAAAACACAGAGGCTTAGAAGTAGGTGACCAAAAGCAGAAGTCACTGTTGACAACTTTGCCCCAGTGCTGCAGCATAGCTCCCTTTAGCCACAATTTATAAAATGGACTTTGAGAGAATCCTACAGACATTTAGCTTCCTACAGACACCTGCACTCTGAGTATCAAAAGGAGCTCACCAGATGTGCAGTGATGTGCTCAGGCAGAGCATTGACAGCTTGGTCTTAAAAACATACTCACACAGCGGTGAACGATTTCCAATAAAATAAAATCCAACCAAGCAGGAAATGAATGGAAGTAAGTTGTAGGCTGGGGGGGAATCTGAGAGCCAAAAAATCTATGTGGGAAAGATCATACCTCACGTCTTCTCCATCTTCAAGCATAGACAGACAGATTGTGCATTTCTCATCGGTGTCCGACTCCTCCCCATCCCCCTTCTCAGCTTTGCCTTCCTGCGGTCTTCTCTGTGACAAGGTTAAAGACGTAATGTAATTACACAAGGAGAGACTATGACTCACTACTGTTCTCTAAAGCTCTGCAGCTGGAGGAATCTGAACCGTAAGTGCTTCATTGTCAAATGAAAGGACCCACCAGGTTAGGGAAGCCTGCCCAGTCAAAAACCCACAGTGGGATGCATGCCAGTTCCTCATGCTCCAACTGTCAAATTGTACCAGGAGAGGAAAGGCAGACAGAATAATGTCAGCTTCCCAAAGGAGCCAGGCAGCCACTTCCTCATGACTTCCATGATTAAAGTCACAGTCAGTAATGTCACAATTAATGTCATGATTCATTCTTAGGTACTGGAACCTCCACAGTCTCTTGAGCATTTCCAGTGAACAATAACAACCCCAGTTCAACCCTCAGCTATACCAGCACAATTCCCACAGATGCTGTACCTGTACATCCCAGGAGATATCTGCACACATATACCTGCCACAGCTATAGTTGTTTCCTGTAGACTTTAGAAGTGTGAGCCTTCTACACAATTCAGCATTCACTGCAGTAACTTCCATACCACTGAAAATACCCTGGTACCTGGCCCACCGCCAGCAATTCCGGGCCCCAGGGCAGAACAGTCAGTGGGCCCCCATGCGCCCGCAAGCCACGGACGCAGTCAGCCTGACATTTAGGCTGGTGCCCAGCAAGCTGCCAGCTGCACTGCTGGCTGCGCTCTTCCAGCACAACCAGGGCTTCCACATGCCCGCCTGGTAGGGTTGCCAACTGTCTAATTGTGCAAACCCAAAGACGCTTGCCCCACCCTCTGCTCTGCCCCTTCCCTGAGGCTACGCCCCATCCTGCACCTTCTCCAAGGCCCACCCCCTGTTCACTCCATCCCCCCTCCCGCTGTTGCTCGCTCTCCCCCAGCCTCACTCTCTTTTACCAGGGTGGGCAGGGGGTTCCGGTGTGGGAGGGGGTGAGGGGTTGGGCTCTGAGAGGGAGTTTGGGTGCAGGGTTTAGGCTGGGGCAGGGGGTTGGCATGCAGGAAGCAGTCAGGGGGTCGGCGCTTATCTTGGGCAGCTCCCAAAAGCAACTGGCACACCCCTCTGGCAACAGCTTCTAGGCGGGAGGGCCCAGGGGTCTCCGCACGCCAGAGCCTATAGGCACTGCCCCCCGCAGCTCCCATTGGCCACAGTTTCTGGCCAATGGGAGCTCCGGAGTCAGTGGTCGGGGTGGAGGCAGCATGCGGAGACACTCCCCGCTCCCCCCGGGGGCCATAGGGCCATTCCGGCCACTTCTGGGAGTGGCTCGGTGCGAGGGCAGTCAGAAAGCCTGCCTTAGTTCTGCTGCGCTGCCAGGAGCCCCTGAGCCCTTTTAAATTGCTCAGGCTGCTTGGCAATTGTCCCCTTTGCCCCACCCACCCCCATTGACTGGCTTGCTGATGCCACAATCACTCTGGAGTGGCAACTGTTATTTGTCTTGTGCTAAAGTCAACAGGCCCCAGCTCCATCGTGCTAGGTGCTGTACAAATACAAACAGTGTCTTTAATGGAACTCATTAAATGAAAGCAGAATTCGGCCCATGAGCTTTTCCCATTGTTTTTCACAGTTTCCAGTTCCACTCACATCCCCTTTCCTGAGAGAGAATAATCTAAACCCAGCCCAGCAGTAAAACAGAGTCAAAGTCTGAGGCCCTACTTTCCTCCTCCTCTCTTGTAGATCTAAAATAAAGTGACCTCCTGGAGTTTTGAAATCTGGAGATATCACTTTTACTGAAGGGAGAGTGCAGATTCTCTCGTTGTGTGAGTCTTCCTCGTGTGGGACTTGGACTCAGAAGGGACATACATGTACACCCGCAGCCTTTCTTCTGTGTGTGAAATCTATAGGTGCTACCACTTGTGTGCATAAATTACAACAGTTTACATGTGCACACACACACACACACACACGTGAGCACTGAAACTGAGACTGCTGAGTGGGAGAAAGTTGAGGTGCAACCAGCTGAGCTACCCTGGCACTTTAGCCTACGATCCCACAACACATTATAACCAAACATGAGATGGGCCATAGGGATTCTGGATTTCAAATTCCTCCCATCTGGATTTGAGGCTTTGGTTTGGGCCTCAATCTAACCTGAATTTGGTGTGCGCGCATGCGTGCACGCACACACACACACACACCAAGTTTCTTCCCATTTCCTATCCATGAGCAATCCTGGGACAAGAATGATTACGTGTTTCTTTACCAGCAACACTCGTTCTCTTAGGAAGCGAAAGTCAGACCTGCTGGGAGAGTTGCCTGTAGACTCAACTTTGGCAGCTTCCTCACCTTTTTGTACTTGTGTGGGAAAGTGAACCTCTCGATGGTGTTCTGCACAGCTCCCCGGTTCACGCTGCCTAATCTGTCTTCCAGCTGCAGCAGCTCCTTAAGCAGAAAATATCCACAAGGCATATGACAATCTCCCAAGATTATCCCTGCAGATTCATTCTGCTTTGTGATGAACATAGAATGTAAGAAGAAAAGGAGTACTTGTGGCACCTTAGAGACTAACAAATTTATTTGAGCATAAGCTTTCGTGAGCTACAGCTCAATTCATCGGATGCACGAAAGCTTATGCTCAAATAAATTTGTTAGTCTCTAAGGTGCCACAAGTACTCCTTTTCTTTTTACGAATACAGACTAACACGGCTGCTACTCTGAAACCTGTCATAGAATGTAAGGTTCTTTTCTTACCATTTATTCAGAAAAAATATAATCTCATGTTAATAATACTATGTTTCACTTTCATGAAGTCTTTTATCATAAGAACATAAGAATGGCTCTCCTGGATCAGACCAAAGGTCCTTTAGTCCAGTATCTTCTGACAGTGGCCAATGCCAGGTGCCCCAGAGGAAATGAACAGAACACGTAATCATCAAGTGATCCATCTCCTGTCACCGATTCCCAGCTTCTGCCAAAAAAAAGCTAGGGACAGCATCCCTTCCCATCCTGGCTAATAGCCATTGATGGATCTATCCTCCACAAATTTATCTAGTTCTTTTTTGAATCCTGTTATAGTCTTGGCCTTCACAACATCCGCTGGCTAGGAGTTCCACAGGTTGACTGTGTTGTGTGAAGAAATACTACCTTTTGTTTGTTTTAAACCTGCTGCCCATTAATTTCATTTGGTGACCCTTAGTTTTTGTGTTATTAGAAGGAGTAAATAACAATTCATTATTTACTTTCTCCACACCAGTCATGATTTTATAGACCTCTATCATATTCCCCCTTAGTCATCTCTTTTCCAGGCTGAAAAGTCCCAATCTTATTAATCTGTCCTCATAGAGAAGCTGTTCCATACCCCTAATCATTTTTGTTGCCCTTTTTTGAACCTTTTCCAATTCCAATATATTTTTTTGAGATGGGGCGATCACATCTGCACACAGTATTCAAGATGTGGGCGTACCATGGATTTAGATAGAGGTAATATGATATTTTCTGTCTTATTATCTATCCCTTTCCTAATGATTCCCAACATTCTGTTAGCTTTTTTTGACTGCCGCTGCACATTGAGTGGCTGTTTTCAGAGAACTATCCACAATGACTCCAAGATCTCTCTCTTGAGTGGTTACAGCTAATTTAGACCCCATCATTTTATATGTATAGTTGGGATTATGTTTTCCAATGTGCATTACTTTGCATTTATCAACATTGAATTTCATCTGCCATTTTATTGCCCAGTCACCCAGTTTTGTGAGATCCCTTTGTAGCTCTTTGCAATCTGCTTTGGATTTAACTATTTTGAGTAGTTTTGTATCATCTGCAAATTTCGCCACCTCACTGTTTACCCCTTTTTTCCAGATCATTTATGAATATATTGAATAGGACTGTCCCAGTACAGACTCCTGGGAGACACCACTATTTACCGCTCTGCATTCTGAAAACTGACCATTTATTCCTACTCTTTGTTTCCTATCTTGTAACTAGGTACCAATCCATGAGAGGACCTTCTCCCATGACAATTAACAGACATGGACCCAAGCCACAGAATCCACACCTGGGTTTCTGACACTTAGAAGTCCAGGATGTTTGAATCAACAGTTTTCTGCCAGGCCATTGTCTACAAATTAGTGATTTATTAAGCATTAGTTAATTCTCAATTCACACCTGTGAAGTTGGTGGAGTCTCATTTCCAGATAGGAAAAATGAACCAGAGAAATTAAGTGACGTGTTTATGGCCACCCACTGAGCCAGAGCCAAAAGGAGAACCCTGGAGTCCTGATACACAGGACTCCTTACTGTAACTGCTAGACTTCATTGCCACCCAAATTGATATTAAAATTACATGTTTTAAAATAATCTGGACAAAAATATTTTGCCAGATGAGTGCTACTGTTTCACAGTACTAGTATGTTTCACAGAGAGGATACAAACTGGGACAAAGCTCCAAAACTGCCTGACTGGATGCGCACCTGTAAAATCTGTGCTCCCACCTGTTCAGTGCACCACACACACTGGATTTGTGTGTGAACCACTAAGAGCCTGATCCACAGCCCCCCCACCCCCAAATGGGAATCTTTCCACTGACTTCAATGAGCTTTGACTCAGACCCTAACTACATCTATTTAGCATTCCTGGACCTAGCACATTTATTCCAATTTGGAACAGCTGCTCTATAGCGAACCGGTTTAAACATTTATGGCAGGACAGCCAGGGGAAGGAAAAAGGGGTTAAACCATAATGTAAGCCAGAAGGTACCTACTTCATAACTTTCCCTTACGGCAGATGTGTGCCTGTTTGGATTTAGTCCCTGAAGAGCAAGTAACTGAAGCTGAGGATAAGGATAGTTCCTGATTTCATGGACAACCTGTGTGGGAGGAGAAAGACAATCACCTGGGTTTAGCACATAAAATCCTGACTTCAAATCAAATCTTTCTAAAGTGCAAAACTTCAAAGCAGACTGGCAACTAGTTTGAGGCCCAAAATGAAGATTTCTTTTAAAAACAAAGAAATTATAGATTTTTTATTAATTAAATCTACTCTCAGTAAAAATACAGTTGTGAGAGTTTTTTTGTGTACGGTATGGCCAATCTTAGACATTCAAAAGTCGTGAGATCAGCTTAAAAATAATCAGCAATATACTTCGGGTTCTGTTTATTTTTCCTCTGGTTTTTAGCCATTTAAATAGCATTTGAGTCACATTTTCAAGCTTCTCTTTGAAACCAGGAGAACTAGAAACTTACTTTAAAGAAAAAAATGAAAGCTTGGATTCTCATAGTCACGTGATTCCAGGAGCCAGGGGCTTTAAGAAAAAAAACAGACAAACCCCCCACCAAATATCACAAGACACAATAAAATTGTTATGGTTGGCAACATTTGGATCAACATCCAAAACACAACATCCTGCTAGCAGGAGAGTATCACTAAGGCTATGTCTACACTATCACTTTTGTCGGTAAAACTTATCAGTCAGGGGGTGTGAGAAACAGCAGGAATGATTCTCAGAGACTTAGAGACTTTAAGGTCATGAAGGACCATCATGACCATCAAGTCTGACCTCCTAAAGTCCCTTTACACTACTCTGGCACTCCAAAGGGATTAAATTAAATTTTAATCCACTTCAAGGTTGCTTTACATTGCCAGAATGATGTAAACAGTGCTTAGTCTAAATGAGCATCAGGACCAATTACTCAAATTCTGCTCTCAGCTAAATCAGCATGAATCTGGAGTAACTCCACGTCAATGGAGTTAATCTAGATTTACAGTGGTTTACCTGGGAGTGGAATTTAACCTAATATCTACAGTGGTACAGTGTTCCATATCTTTTCCATTCTATCTAGATTTTGTGGGCCAGCTAGTGTAAAATCAGTGTAGCTCCACTGAAGGTAACAGAAGTAATCCTATTTATTTTTCCTGCCCAATGAGTACAATGATGCAACTTTATCCTCTCAGGCAGACTCCCTCCCACAGACAGAGGTAAGTGGGACTCTTAGAAGACAGGTGAGGGAAAGATAACAGCCTTTATTTTGACTGCTTTCTGGCAGACAATGCATAAAACATTTCCCAGCAGAAGTGTTTCACTTACCATCTGCGTTGAGGATGTATTTCTGGGGAAATGGTGCATTCTAGATGTAGCTAAATAATGTTGATAGTGCTGAGGAACTGGCCTGACCTGGAACTGGGCATGCGTCAGTCCAGCATCAACACTAAGATCCCTGTAAGAATGAGACCAAAAAATACATATATACAGAAAATATAAATCCAATCTTCCTTTTAAAACCCTCGCTTTATTTCTGAGCCCATATACACTGCCCGTTACAATTCATAGCATGCTCTCACATACTATGCACGCAGTTCATTGGGTCCCCTTCTCAGCTACAACGGTGCAAATCCAGAGTGATGCCACTGACATCGGTAGTTACTCCAGATTTACAGCACTACAATAGAGCAGAACTAGGTCAGATTCTCCACTCTCTTGCTTTTTGTGCAAGTCACTTGCACCTTGTCAAGGCGAGTGCAAAGTGGTGGTAAGAGTCCTGATTTTCATATGTGCAAGGCAGTAGAGAAATAGGCCCACTAGCTTCATGGTTGGATTATTAAAAATTTAGTGGCCTTATTAGTCCTCCAGGAGATGACAGGTAAGGCAATGTGAATCAACTGGTTCAGAACAGCCAGATTTTGCTTTCGCTCACGCCAGTATAAATCTGGAGTAATTCTACTCGCTATAGAATTTGCCTGTTCCACTTAATTTTTTTATTAATACTAATCATACTTTGCTTATATACTTTACAAACATAGGAGATGCCTCACCCGCCACTAAAATGCAATCACTTCCAATGTGAAACAAAGCATCTGTTTAACACAGGACAGCAACAGTAGCACAGGGAGAGAAGAATTGAAACTACAAGGAGAATTTTAGGTAGGCAGAATAATACCAATCACCCAAATTGGAATTAAGCCAGACCACAGCAAGGCCTTGGTCAAATATGACTGTGGGAGCTTTAACACCACCAAATAGTCTAAGAGCTGGAATTCACATAGTATTCAAAAGCTGGCCCAGCCCATAGAACAGAATCCCCTAACAGATCATAAGGGTAATGGTCCAATGCTGACTCAGAGTCCCACCTACAATGCTTTCTGCAGCACTTGGTGTATTCATTGGAGATTTACCATCCCAGGGATGAGCTCATCTACAGTTGCGTGGCTTAGGAGAGCACCGTGGTTCACAGCACAAAGTGAGATGGTACATACTTTACCCTAATCAGTCACCCCAAGCCTCTGAACTGCAAAATTATTATTAAAAGAAAACAAAGAGAAGGAAGCAATATATAGGAGGGGGAAAGGAATACATCTGACGGGAATGGGGCAGAAAGTGGGCTGGAGTCATAAGGAAAGAAGTTCATCGATTTTTAAGCCAGAAAGGACCATTAGATCATCTAGTCTGTTTACAGATTACATCATCATCTAGTCAGAGCTCCTGTGTGACGTAGGCCAAAGAATTTAACCCAGCTCCTGTGTTGAGACTAACCATTTGTGTTCGGCTAAAGCATTTCTCCCAGAAAGGCATCTAATCTTGATCTGGAGACATCTAGAGATGGAGAATCTACTACTGTTGTAACCTCAGAAAAAAGATAGTTTGTCTCATTGCATTTCTCATGCTTTCACCAAACAGAAATTTATGATCTCCCTAAGCCCTCCAGCAGGGACCGCCCCCCCTTCCTGTGCACACAGACACAAACCTGTGAGCTAAAACTAGGTTGACCAGATGTCCAGATTTTATAGGGACAGTCCCAATTTTGGAGTCTTTTTCTGATATAGGCTTCTATTACCCTCCACCCCCATCCCGATTTTTCACATTTGCTGTCTGGTCACGCTAGCTAAAATGTTGCTGGCAAACTGCACCCTCTTGATTCCTGGAGTCCAAGGGCAGAGAGCTAGTACAGTATCTCCATCAGTAATTCAATTAACAGATCCCTTGGCTCTCCAGCAAGAGAAATCTTGTAGCAAACAGTGCTTTGAATGTTGGTCACTTTATCAGAGTTACAAAGCAGGCCCTCTAATAACCATTGTATTAGCACTTGCCAAAGCGAAGCTAATGAGAATGGAGGAATTGCCTTTTCATTCCATCCTCAAACTTCCTTTTCCATAAGCGGAGGAAGAGAGCAGCCGGCATTGAAGCTCGTTGTGAGCTATCAAAACATTTCTTCAATTGACTGTGGAAGCTGCTTTCCCTCAGCAGTGGATGACAGACATGAAAACACAGTCACTGTAGAAGTCTTTGGCAGCACTGCTGCTTGAAACATCCTGAGGGTGAGGAGAGAACTCCAACACCCACTCCTGCCATTTCTCTGGCCTATTCCTGCCCTTTGCTTGGCTGTACCATGCCTCCCGTCACACGGGATCTCAAATGGAGCAAGCCTCAGGCCAGGAGAAGGTCCACCGAAGGATGCAAGGTATTGCAAGAGGGAGACTGCCATATGAGGAGAGATTTAAATGCTGTCCCACTAATACTTAGTGTGCAAAAGATAAGATTAAGAATTCAGAGTGAGAGAGAGGGAGAAGCAGTGTGGTCCAGTTGTCTATTTGTGGCTCTGCTGCTAGTTTTTATGATAGACATACATAATAGCCGCATAGGTATGCACGATGCTACACAAAGAGGGTAACGACTCTTTCTTTTTAAGGACCTTATTATAATCTAAGGTCCCATTCTTACAATGGCATCTGCCCCGGCAGATCCCTGCGTCAATACCTAGCCATTGGAACTTCAGGTTGTAGGAGGCTGTTTGCATGGATGTCTTTGCAGGATCAGGGTGTAAAAAGACACCATTAAGCCTCTCCTGTCTGATTCTTGGGTTTTCCTACCTCCCTGTGGCTGTGGGCCCAACTGGCTAGGTCATCTAGAATTGTCAAGGAGAAAGTTTTTAAAAGAAATGAAAGCGGACAAAGATAAATATTTTCAAATCTGGATGGCCAAAGTTAGTCACCCAAATTCAGACTTTGGCATCTACCTAAAAGTGGCCAGATTTTCAAAGGTGCTGAGCACCCACAGCTCCATTAAGGGATGAGAAAAAGTCAGGGTATTTACACCTCTGCAAACCAAGTCACTATTATACAGGTGTATAAATATGCATTTTAGGTGACTACTATCAGCCACCGATTTCTAATTCTTTTCCTTGAATAGACAGCTTTGAAACACACACCACTGTGAATTGATTACTAGTGCTGAGAAGGCCAAGCCGCTGGGCTCTGCTCCTGCAGCAAGAAGTTGAGAAACTCAGCAGAGGCTCTGTCTACACTACGAGCTTGGGGTGTGATTTCCCTGTTCGTGTACACGCACTTGCACTAGTGCTCATCAAGTCAAGTGTAAATATAAATCATCAAGTGTAAATATAAATAGCAAGGTAGCCTCAGTGGTAGCAGCAGAGTGGTAGCAGAGTACCTCAGTGGTAGCAGCTGAGCCATGCAGAATACATACCCACTGGTTTCACGTAGGTTTGTACTCGGCACAGCTCAGACATGCCTCCGTTACCAGTGCTACCATGGCTACCCTGCTATTTATACTCATGCTAACTCAAGGAGCGCTAGTGCAAGTATTCATACACCAGCAGGGAAATCACACCCCTCGCTCCTAGCACAGACGGAGCCTGAGTTCAGCATGTGTGACGCATGGCCAGACAGGGTTAAACGTCCTGCAGGATGAATGACTCACATTCAACCCTTAAAGACATATGGGGAGATTACGTTTGTGGTTTTTGTTTATTTACATATATATGGGTAGTGGTCAACAATGTAATCACCAGTCCCTGTCTATGCTGTATTCTGTTAATTCAGAGATCAAAAGAACATCCTAGCATTTAAATGAACTGTAAACACGAGATATCTCTGTATTCATCTCTCTTTGAAGTGTATAGCAAATCACCTGTGAATGGTGGAAAAACAGGCAATTGCTTTATGAATAATTAACAACAATGCTTAGGAAATGAGGGCCTGTTGTTCCTCAAGGGACTCTAATCTGTCAAAAAGAAGGAGGAGTACTTAGAGACTAACAAATTTATTTGATCATAAGCTTTTGGGGGCTAAAACCCATGTCATTGCATGCAGCGGAAAATACAGTAGGAAGATTTCCTTCCTTAGAGGTTTTTAAGGTCAGGCTTGACAAAGCCCTGGCTGGGATGATTTAACTGGGACTTGGTCCTGCTTTGAGCAGGGGGTTGGACTAGATGACCTTCTGGGGTCCCTTCCAACCCTGATATTCTATGATTCTATGATTCTAAGATATGTGCATACACAGAGAACATGAAAAAATGCGTGCTGCCATACCCACTATAACAAGAGTGATCAGTTAAGGTGAAAAGAAAAGGAGTACTTGTGGCATCTTAGAGACTAACAAATTTATTTGAGCATAAGCTTTCGTGAGCGACAGCTCACTTCATCGGATGCATTCAGTGGAAAATACAGTGGGAAGATTTATATACACAGAGAACATGAAACAATGGGTCTTATCATACACATTGTAAGGAGAGTGATCACTTAAGATGAGCTATTACCAGCAAGGGGGGGGGAGTAAACCTTTTGTGGTGATAATCAAGGTGGGCCATTTCCAGCAGTTGACAAGAACGTCTAAGGAACAGTGGGGGGGGGGAGGCGGGGAATAACATGGGGAAACATGGTGAGCTATTATCAGCAGGAGAAAAAGAACCTTTTGTAGTGATGAAGGTGTCATCAGCGGGCACTGCTATGAGTACCCGCATGGCCCCACATTATGCCAACATTTTTATGGCTGACTTAGAACAACGCTTTTCCGCTGCATGCATCCGATGACGCGAGTTTTAGCTAACGAAAGCTTATGATCAAATAAATTTGTTAGTCTTTAAGGTGCCACATGTCCTCCTCGATCTTTTTGCTGATACAGACTAACACAGCTGCCGTTTTGTAATCTGTCAAAGAAGGCCTGAATTGTATAAAATCCCAATCTTTTTTATCTCTGATCTGCTTGATGCTTCAATGCAGGGGAAACTTAAGTCACACGATTGAGATCCCAATTGTTTAAGGTTATATGACATGCCAATGGAAAAGTCAGATGGGTATCCTATTCATATGACAAGGCATCCTCAAGTACACATCATGTATCTACACAATTACACAATTTACACACGCAACTGCAGCACTATAATTGAATCACCAAATTAACCACACAATTGTGCACCTAACTTAAAAAAAAATCATGCCCATTTCATGATGTTGCTTCACAGGCAGGAGGATCCCAACTAACACACCATATTGAATGTTTTCTGAGCATTTTGAAATGAATGAATATGACAAGCTAGCTGGGGAAAGCAAAAACAACCACCACCAACATTCTAGCCCAAGCCAACGTTGGCACAGCATTCTGATGCACAGACATCATCGATTCCCATCTTGTTGCAATGCCCATAGGACTCATCTCACTTGGAAATAATAATTGAAGGATTAGAGCCAGGATAACAGGTTAGATCGCACTCACTAAATGCATATTCAGAAGACAATCTGTGGGACCAAAGGGAGTGTTTTATGTTTTAATAAGGTATGGCTGTTGGAAATATCTGATCACTTTCAGCAATTCCACCCATCCCCTTTTCATGTAAAAATACACTCCCTTACCTTCAAGTGAATGCAGTCTCCACTGATGTATTAATACGTTACAGGAATGTTTTTACATCTATCACTGGATAGACTAGTACAAGCACCCTGAGGGGAGATGAGTCACCTAAAAGTATATATACATATATACTATATGATTTCCTGACAGCCACTCCTTCAGTTTTATAAGATTATTGAACAACCAAGGCAAAAATAGGATGTTAAGTGGTGCTTTATAATAAGCATAATTAACACTACACACACACACACACACACACACACACAGCACTATTCCATCTAGAGAGAACCTAAAGCACTTGTCAGCACATAGAAACTGGGCCAAATTCTGCTCTCGTTGGTGTCAATAATGGGAATGCTTGAGAAAAAGAGACAGAAGAATCAGGCCATATTGATACTGAACTTCAAAGGTTATAAAGTCACAAATTAGGAAATGCCAGAATTCAGGTTGTCTATGCAACCTTAATTCATCCCCCTTGTTCATATGCATTATGATCCAGTCTTTAATTACATGATCATATGCTATTTTTTCCACAGTAGCCCCACCACATTCAGGGCGCAGAATGGACTGTGCTCACTTATTGAGCAGCTATTCAATAATTTGTTTTTCCCTCATTGGTCAGTGTGGACTTGTGCATTTTTCACTGCACACTATTCAAACCACATCCTGACTACTGTTCCCTCTAAGCTGTGTGTGCGCGCACAAAGATCCTAAATCCCGCATACACGGCGAAACACCGTGCACACAACAATTTGCACAGAAGAAATTTTTTGCGCACACGGCCTGTCAAAAATTAGAGGGAACACTGATCCTGACAATAGAATGATTAATTTCCTGGTGGGCTCTTCTGTCGTTCTCGTCACTTTAGTAGCCGAGCACTTCACAAGTATTTATTTAATTATTTATTCTCAGAACACCCTTGGGAGATGAGGGTGCTATTATCCACATTTTACAGATGGGGAACTGAGGTACAGCGAGATTAAAGTCAATAGTATCCACTAGTTTTGGGTGCCCAATTTGAGACATCTAGAACCTGACATTTCAGAGTACTTAGCATTATACAGCTCTCTATATGTTCCAAGCACAGCTCCCCTTGACTTCAGTTTCAGCTGTGAATATTAGCACTTCCACAAATCAAACCCCAGGCTCTCAAATCAGGAACCCATAAAATGAGGAACACACAATTCCTGTGAAAAGTTTGGTTTAAATGAATTGCCTCCCACTGCACAATAACACAGTGACAGAGGCAAGGATAGAATCCAGCTCTCCTGGGCAGCATTCAGCTGCCTTAACCAAGAGATCCTCCTTTCTCTTCCTGCAATCCCTGCCTCATCCACTACATACCTTCCAAGGCCATAATAGACTGAATGCACCTGATCTTGTCTGATCTCGGAAGCTAAACTAACCCTGGGCTAACTTGGATGAAAGACCACCTGGCAGATGATATAGGCAGCTTTTCTTCAATTTCCGGTCACTACACACCTTCCAACTGCTGTAACCAAAGTAAAAGGGGTTCTACAGATAACAGCTTCCTTCCCTACACAGCCCTGATTCATCCCCAGAACATCTTCCTCCTGTGCACTGAATGAGGCAGGAGCCCTGCTGAATAAATAGTATGTGATCATGTAACTAAAGACTGTCTCGTAATGCCTATGCACAAGGGGATCAAATTAAGACATGCAACCTTAATTCTGGCATTTCCCAAATTTTGGATGCCTGACTTTGCAACTTTCATAATGTGCCGCTGACATAGTTTTGTGTGTAATTTCCTTGGTTCTTAAAAAAAGGAAACTGAAACAAAAACAACAGAAATTCCATTATGTGCTATCATATTGACACCCATACTCATTGAACTGCAGCCACTTCTGCAATGGAACGTGGCAGCTGTTTAACAGCACATGGCAACTTTAAACCGCCATTCAGGAGCAGAAGTGAAGAATTTCTGGGCTAGATTCTCTAGCTCAATGTGCCTTAGCTCTGCTGGCCTCTATCCTTCCCTCTCCACAGGCCCTGCAGCGCAGACCACGAAGAGAGGAATCCCAGGGGCCAGAACACAATGCAGCAGGGAACTAGAGACAGCTAGGACTGTCGAGAGCAGCCTCCAGTCTGCTCTAGTTTGACTGGAGGCTAAGGCAGAGAATCAGGGTGCTGTAACTGACTTCAAGACAGTCTGCTGCACCCACAACATATGCTGTATGCAGCAGAAAATCTGATCCACTAGTTATAACTAAAACTGCAGGAGGAATATAGATAGGGAAATGTAATTGCCCAAGCTGGGATCTGGTTGGGCTTCTGGGGTTAATGCCCCTACTTGCTATACAAGTACAAAGTTTTATCATGTTGTGAAAAGTGCCATGGGAACATTATCATTAATTTATTATAGCGAGTCAAAGTATAAACATTTTCCCATAGTTCCCAGGGGCCATGATCTTTAATGACCACCGTTGCTTATGGCTTTGGTTTTATGCCTCATCCAAAATATCAGGGGAAATGAAAGACTTACCAGTCTGTGCCTTCAGCTAAATACCTGGGCTGGGGCCCCATGGGTTGAGGAGTTTGCAGTTGGTGGCCAAAGTCAAAGCCTGGGTGTAACCGATGAGGTTGAACAGACATGCGCTCCTGAGTCCGCCTGCAGGGGTGAAGAGAAGGGCAAGTGTGTTTAGAGGTGAGAAGGACATGGCTGAATGATGTCAGGGGGTAAGAGATGGGCAGATTACTAGGTAGAACATTGTGCACCTAGAGCTCCCTCACCAAACACATCTTCCTTCCTTCCTTTAAAATACAGGGAGGAAAAGATATTGCTCTTCTGTGGAATTTTATTTTTTTATCGCACCCTAAGCACATAATAGCAAATAAGGCAAGAAAACAGCAGCAATAAAAATGGTCACACTTTTAAGGGGTTACAGACTAGACAGACAAGACACACAAGGGATGAGAGGGAGGGGCAGCACAGGCAGAGAGGTGATGGGACTTCCCCAAAATCACATGGAAGGTCAGTGGCAGAGCCAGGAGTAGGATCCAGGTCACCTCAGTCCCTTTCCAGCACTTTATCCAAACTTACTCCGTTTACAAGCAAAAACAAAAGTATGTTATTTTTGAGCATCAGCACCACAAACAGCCTCAAATCTGTAAATCAACAGATATACTTAGTGGCTCAGGGATAGTCAATCTGCAAGCCTAATTTGGCACTTAGTTATACTCTCTGTATCCATCCTTGTCTCCACATTCAAAGAATATCAGGGTCGGAAGGGACCTCAGGAGGTCATCTAGTCCAACGCCCTGCTCAAAGCAGGACCAATCCCCAACTAAATCATCCCAGCCAGGGCTTTGTCAAGCCTCACCTTAAAAACCTCAAAGGAAGGAGATTCCACCACCTCCTAGGTAACGCATTCCAGTGCTTCACTACCCTCCTCGTGAAAAAGATTTTCCTAATATCCAACCTAAACCTCCCCCACTGAAACTTGAGACCATTGCTCCTTGTTCTGTCATGTGCTACCACTGAGAACAGAGTAGATCAGGGGTCTCAAACTCAAATGACCACGAGGGCCGCATGAGGACTAGTACATTGGCCTGAGGGCCACACCACTGACCCTGCTCCCGCTGCCCTGTCCCCGCCCCCACTCCACCCCTTCCATGAGGCACATCCCTGCCCCACCTCTTCCCAGCCCCCATTCCAACCTCTTCCCTGAAATTCCCACCCCAACTCGCCCCCTCCCTGCCCCCAGGAGGTGCAGGGTGCAGTAGGGGGCTCAGGGGAGGGGATTGGGGAGCAGGAGGGGCGTGGGGTGTGGCAGGGAGTCGGGGTGCAGGAGGGATGCGGGGTGCGGCAGGGGGCTCAGGGCAGGGGGTCCGGGTGCAGGAAGGGTGTGGCAGAGCGTTTGGGGGGGTCCAGCCTGGCACGCACCGGGGGCAGGGCAGGCTCCCCGTCTGCCTGACCTGCCCCCGCACTGCTTCGGGAAGCAGCCGGGACCTGGGGAAGGGGGGGACACAGGGGTCTGTGTGTTTCCCTGACTGTGCCTCCAGGTACCGCCCCCCATAGCTCCCATTGGCTGGGATCGGGGAGCTGCAGAAAATAACCCTGCGGACCACGTGTTTGAGACCTCGGACTAGATCCATCCTCTTTGGAACCCCCTTTCAGGTAGTTGAAAGCAGCTATCAAATTCCCCCTCATTCTTCTCTTCTGCAGACTAAACAATCCCAGTTCCCTCAGCCTCTCCTCATAAGTCATGTGGTCCCTAATCATTTTTGTTGCCCTCCGCTGGACGCTTTCCAATTTTTCCACATCCTTCTTGTAGTGGGGAGTCCCAAAACTGGACACAGTACTCCAGATGAGGCCTCACCAATATTGAATAGAGGGGAACGATCACGTCTCTCGATCTGCTAGCAATGCCCCTACTTATACAGCCCAAAATGCCATTGGCCTTCTTGGCAACAAGGGCACACTGTTGACTCATATCCAGCTTCTCGTCCAACTTACTAACTTATTCAACGTACTAGCCTGTTGTTATGAATGGCGTTCCACAGGAGTCTCCACAGCTGGTAACTAGGAGAAAAATTTGGCCCTGCCCCTGGAATTTAGTCAACAGGTAGCAGCTGAGACCCAGGCTTGCACATGGGTGTGGCAATTGGGCCAAGCAATCCACCATCTGTGCAGTCTCCCTCATACAGCCAATGAAATTGTGGCATGCAAATTAGCTGTAAATAGGGTTGCCAACTTTGGTTGGGTGTATTCCTGGAGGTTTCATAAAGGTTCGTTTTAATTCCTGGAGACTCCAGAAAAATCCTGGGGGGTGGCAACCCTAAGTAAAGGTAAAAAAAAAAGGAGTACTTGTGGCACCTTAGAGACTAAAAAATTCATTTGAGCATAAGCTTTCGTGAGCTACAGCTCATTTCATCGGCGGCAGTGATTGGCTGAGTTATTTCTGATATCACAGTGCTCTAGGACTCCAGGCAAAGCATATAGATACATGCCTTACTGTAGCTGTACATCCCAGAGGCGGAGTTTGTAAAGTCAAAATGGCTGAACACTTAAAAACTGGACGGTAAGAGACTGTGAATTCCAGTGACAATTCAACCGGTGACAATCTAAACGAAAAAGAGCTCTCAGCCATGCTTGTAGCTGTATCCATCACTTCACACTGACTCTGACGTTCTAGGCTTCAGAATAACAATCCTGGAATTTTATTATATTGCTTCTCTTGATGATATGCAATAGACCGCCTGTTTGCTCTCCTTTAGTTGTTTTGTCTTTGCAGGGCTAAGAGAAGAAGGAGGTAGTACAAGCTGTGTGTCTAAGGGCTGGTCTACTCACAGCTCTTGACTACTTGAACTGCATCCACACTATGGGTTGCTCGGCTTTAACAATATCAATTTCTAAACTGATATAGTTAAAGAGAGACAAAAACTATGTGTAAACAAGACCTGAAGTACACAGATGAGGCTCTGAACATACAAAGGGTGAAACCTGTGTACTCAGTCTTTATGTTGTCAAACTCCTATTGACGTTGATGAGGTGAGTGAGGTACAACTGCACTGCATACATTGATACTGACAGTTTGCCTGAGCAAAGACTGAGTAAATCTAAGTAAAGAACTCTGGATATAGCCCAAATGGAGTTAATCTGCTGAGTAAACAGGTTTCATTTTTCAGAGTTACAATAGAACCCTCACGCTACAAGACATAAACCAGATTCTCCCTATTAAGGTTTGAAAGAAACCTTCCCTGTAGACAGGCTATTCCACAGCTGCCAGCAACAGAGATTCTTGCAGCTTCCTCTGGTACTAGCTGTTTCCCTGAACAAGATATGCTGGACTACATGAGCATTTCTTGACCTTTTCCATACTGGGACCCCCTGAGAACTCCCTCCCATATAGTTAGCATCACCCATGTAACATTGTGAGAAAGGCATAAGGGTTGTGACCTCATTACCTGATGTGTGAATTCCCCAGGGCCTATGACCACAAAGTCAACAACCCATTGATATACCACTGATCTGATCATCTGAGGACATTTTTATGTAGAACTGCACTGTATGGTTTCAGAAGAGTGCAGTGTACAACTAAGTAATAAACATATCATCATTACCCTAGCCACAAATATATTTGCTACTAATCATTAAACCCACTTAAAGAACTAACCCATGCAAAACAAGCACAAGAAGAGTATAAGAAAACACCTTTAACAAGGAAAACATATGGAAAGGAGGAACCTTCACTTTGCAGCAATCCTTCCAAACACAGCATTATTGCAAAGCTTCATGCTTTAATTTTTGATCCATTAGTATAACCCACAAATGGTTTCCATATGTTTTCAAATAGGTCTCCCCATCCTATATTTTATATAAACCACTCTCTCAAGAAATGCAGTCTGAGTAAGGCTAGACATCAGTTTCCATCTCTGTTGAGTTAAAATTATTCTCTTTGCAGTCATCAGTCTAGTCTGAAGCCAAGTTGCCTTCCTTGACAAAATGTTCTTCAGATCAGATGCATCATTTACTCTGTATTCAGCTGGATTATAGCCATCAAGCCTACATCCAGAATGATGATCCTCTGCTTTCCCACAATATGTACATATAAGCGAACAGACCCAGAATATGTGATCAAGTTTCCTATTTGGTTGTGAAACATCCAGCAAACATTTATAGATCTCATACAAACTACCCATTTTCTCTCTTTCCCAGTATAGATTATGTAGAGTTTTAAAACTGTCATCCTGATTCTCCTGTCATTTACACTAGTACCTCAAATGACTTCAGGTGAGTTACCCTAGTGTGAGAGAAGACTCTGTCTTAGTACTTTTAAATTCATGTCCCCAACTAGTCTTATAATTAAGAAGCCAAATGTTTTCCCCATTACCTTTGTGTAACTTTTGCCTATTCTGATCTTCGATGTGCTTTTAGGCCCCACCACTAACTGTGCATATCTATGTATATATTTTATATGCTTAACGAGTTTCCTTCATGCATCTGAGTTTTCAGAGCACGGTGGGCACATCAGTCACATGTTTTCTGTAAGGAATCACTCAATGATTTTTCATACATAGTCACAACTGTGAATGCCACTCTTACTGGAATTTTTTTTAACTTGGAAAAAAAAAAAAACAAAAAAAACCTAAAAAGAAAAGGAGTACTTGTGGCACCTTAGAGACTAACAAATTTATTAGAGCATAAGCTTTCGTGAGCTACAGCTCATTTCATCGGATGCATTTGGTGGTTTTTTTTCCACCAAATGCATCCGATGAAGTGAGCTGTAGCTCACGAAAGCTTATGCTCTAATAAATTTGTTAGTCTCTAAGGTGCCACAAGTACTCCTTTTCTTTTTGCGAATACAGACTAACACGGCTGCTACTCTGAAACCTGTAAAAAAAACCTAGTGACTGATTTTCAGAAGAGCTGAGCAGTTACATATCCCATTCTATCTAGGTGCTTGTACTGTGGATCCCCATGCGATTGTATAGCTGCAACAGAAGTTGAAAATCTGCTCCGCAGACTCTCTCTTCCTCTTGATACCTGACCCTGAAAGACCACAGCTTTGGTGCCGGCTGAATCTGTGGCACAGGCAGGTAGAAACCAAATGTCATAGGAAGTGAGTGAAAGATGGGGCCCCAGGACATCATTTGTTCAGAACCACTTTTCAGACCCTAGAATGGAGGGATGCCCACAAGGGCATCCCTCCATTCTAACCTCAGAAGGTCACATGGACTTCTGCATTTGAAAAATCAGGCCAGGGGTATTTATCCCCTCCAGCAGGTCGGACGTGTGTAGAATGTTCTTTGACATCCAACAAGTCAAGTTTGACATCAACTTTGTTTTACTGCGCTCCTGGAACAGGACATGGAGCCAAACTCAGCCGTGATTTAAATGTGTATGAGACCTATTGACGACACTGGGTATCAGCCCCAGCTACCTGAGGGCTGAGCTTGTATTGTTATGTCACGTATGTAGGAAGAAACATCACCCTCGAGAGCCATGGTCTGGCTGGGGTGGGTTAGTTCATGGCTTGCAGCTGGCTGCCCTATTTCTTGGTGGAAAGGTCACTCACCTGGGATGAGGCATGACCCTGCGGTGCTGGGCCTCGAGGAGCTGCTGCTGGAGGAGGTATTGCTGGTGTAGCGCCTGAGGTAGGAAGGAGGGTCCTGTCACATCCTGGAACGGCAGGGCTGGCAGAGGTGGTAGGGGCTGGTGTAGTGGGCCATTATGCTGGTGAGCTGTCGCCATATGAGGGTTCAGCCCTGGCTGTGGCTGGACAGGGTGAGGGAGAGGGAAGTCAGCTGAGATCTGAGGTTGGGGGCCCAGATGGAAGTGCCGGCAGGAGGTAGCATGGGGGTGCTGAGACCTTTGAAAAGGAGCACCTGCAAAAGAAAAGCAAGTCTATCACAGAGGTATGCAAATACCGCCACAAAGGCTATGCAACAGGACTTCCTCTAGAATACCCCATCAGGAACAATGCCTGGAGGGAAATAGATTACACAGCCTCATAGATGTCTTCCATCTCTTCAAATTAATGATCAAAGCCATCTGTATGCCTCTGACCACATTTCCAAACATGCCTCCACAAAAGCCAGCAGTTGCATTATGTGTGCACAAGCTGGATAGCTGCATTAAACCAAGCATGAAATCTTTAAAGCATATAAACCTTCCTGCTTTCACACACAAGAGAGCCACAAACTCCTAGGATTGAGGAAGAAATGTTACATGTCCCCCAGTGCCATCATTGTCCAGGGTGGAAGCTTTACACTTTTTTCTGAAGCCTCTTGCATTGGCTGCTATCTGAGACAAGATCCTGGACTACACGAGCCAGTGGGCTGATTCAGCACATAAATACCTATTTCCTTAGAACTTTTGCATTCATAACAGCTGCCATCTTGGCCGGCATACTAGGGATTGAACATGCATGCTGCACACCCACTGAAAAAACATCCTCATGTAGGAAATTAAAGACAGCAATATCATCATACAAACTACTTATTTTTAGTATGTCTCATACTATGAGATGAGTGTTTGTAATAAACCTCAGAGGTTTATTAGAATAAGTCTTCCCGTACAAATGAAAGCCAAAAATGTAGACTCTCTTATCCTCTAAGCCTAAGGCCATCTCTTTTATTCAGCCCAAGTGAAACCTTATACCAAAGACATCCAGCTTGTTTGTTTCATCTTGGGAGGCCTAGTTTTCATATAGCCTTTTGGTAACATCTGAAAGATCCTTCCTAAACTAATAATAAACCAGGTGCTACCTATTAGAGGCCCATGTCCCTCTCACTCAGACCCCAGCTAGTGCTAGTAATGGGCCAAGGGACATGAATTCAATTCCCTTCTCTACCACAGACTTCCCGTTTTACCTTGAGCAAGTCACTCAGAGCCTGTCTACATGGGATGTTAGTGCACAGCAAGCCAGAGTGTTAATCTACAGTACACTGGCTGTCGCCAAACGGTAGTAGGTCAGAATTCCCTGCAGAACTGTTAGCATACTGTGCCACATAGGACATTACTGCATGGCAAACCAGTGCACTGTAGATTCACACCCTGGTTTGCCCCACACTAAAGTCCCATGTAGGACAAGCCCTAAGTTTCTCTTTGTCTCAGTCCCCGCCTGTAAAATGGGGATATTAGCATTTCCCTTACCACTGGTTTTGTGAGCATAAGTGCATTAAATATTGTGAGATGCTCAGACACTACTGTACTGGGGGCCATATAAGTATCAGAGACAAAAAATAATCATTGGCACTTCTATGATGCTCTCAATCAGAACATCTCAAACATTATACTCATCTCACCTAACAACACACCTGTGTAGGTAGGTGGTGTTATCTTTGTTGCCAACTCTTACGAATCTCATGATATTTAGTGTTTTTCTTCTGTGGCAAAGTGGTATAAAAAAAGTAGGTAAACTGAACTCCATATTTCCCAGATGAGACGTGGGTAAAAACTCTGTTTGCCCAAATTTTCCCCTCAACTACACTACTGTTTTTTGTCAAGCCTTGACTCCTGGAGTCAGGTTATTTCACGAAAATCTCATCTTAAAACCCTCAGAATGTGACTCAGGTACACCCAAAAGGCTCAGCACCCAAAAAACAAAGAAAAAGAACCCCAGATTTATCATTTTTTTTAAAAAAAGTCTCATGGTTTTTAGGGCTTGACTCATATTTTAATACTTGGGGTTGACAGTATCAGATTCACTTTATAGACAGGTAAAATGAGGCATATGGAAGTTAAGTGACTTGCCCAGAGCTACACAGAAACCTACTGGAAGAGCTACAATTAGGACCCAGGCAATGAATTGGCATCCCTTTGGCAAAAGAGTCCATAACGAATTAAGGGTGCGCAACATCTCACTACAATTCTTTACAACTCTCCACTCTAACTTTTCTCCCATATGAAGACAGATTTCACTATGCACTACACTGAGACTGGCCCTTACATGGATGTATAGGGATCGCACACTGAGCCCCAGCCCTCCTCCCTCCCCCACCCCCCCATCTGCATACACCAGGCAATACAGACCCTGTGATCAGCAGAGCACATGGATTTCTCCGTCTGTGACCCCCTTGGAGTGCAGAGAGGCCTGAAGTGGGGCCATGGTTGATGGTTTAATATACTGCTCTCTCTGATGGAGTGTATCAGTGATCATAGTGCGCTGAGTGTTCCAGGAGAAATTCTGCTCCCTGAGGCCCAGCATTCCTTCAAGAACTCCCTCGAGGATGGTGCATTTCCAACCACTCTCAACATGGGGCCATGCATATAACGCACCATTGACCACTGGATCAAGATCACTTCTTGCTGCAAGTCATTAGCGTCATACACTCCACCACCATCCATCTCCCTCCACCCCATTTGTGCGTGAAATACGATTGCTTCTCAAGAGGCATTTAAATAAACAGACACCCACCTATCTCTTGAAAATACAACAACAATTCCTGCTGGACAAAACTCTCCTTTCAGAACTCCTCTGAGAGATAGTCAGTTAATCTACTTCCTACAGCATGCAGACAGCATGCCACACAGCACGCACACTGGAGACAAGTGTTGGTTGCTTTTGAATGCTTTGTTCATTACATACTTACTGTATAGTGGACTGCACAAGACATAACCTGCAACTAGAACAATGCTCACAGTGAAGCCAAAAAACACAGGAAATGTACCCAAGTTGAAGTTTTCTTACAAACTCAAATCTCTGACCAGGTTTGGAAGCCGCTTGAGAGAAGCAGGGTCCAGTCTGGGGTGAACTTGGGACAATGTTATGGTCTTGAACTGGAAGCATATTATTTATTGTACTGGGCGCCAACTATTAGCATGGTGCTTTGAATACACAGTAAAGTTCAGCCTAATCTGCAAAGCTAGAAGTAGCTCCAAACTCCCTTAGAGAGCAGGGTGTTCTTATGCCAGACAGTGTTTTGGGGTCATCTTAGGTCAGACAAAGGCAAAGCAGTTTGGCCATCTATTCTTTAGGGTGCCTCTACAAGTCAGAAGCGGTGGAAGAATTATGCAGTGAACATATTTGAAATTTGTGGTTTTGCATGAATTTGTCCTGAAACCAAGCAACAAGCTGGTGTTTCTAATGGAGAGGAAGGCCCATAAACACAGGCCGATTGAAACTAAAGGGACACCTACACTCGGAGCTGGGATTGTGATTCCCAGCTCGTGTAGACGTACTAGTGATAGCTCTCTTCGAGCTAGTCCACCAGAAGTAGGAATGTAACTGGGGAAGCATGGACAGCAGGGGAGCAGCAAAGCTAGCTCCCCTGATAACAAACCCGCCTGAACACCGAGGGTGTATACTCGGCACGACAAGCACCTGCTGCCGCTCGCTGTTGCCTGTGCTCCCAAGGCTACACTCGTACTCTTAGTGTGCTAGCTCCAAGCATAGACATACCCTAAAACAGCTGATTGAACACACAAACCACCAACTTTTGAACAATTCCGTGTATAACCCAATCATACACGGGTTCTGATGAGCTCACTCACTGGCAATGGTTGAATGAAGACATTCACACATTGGAAGTCTAATGAAACTGGATGATTTGTCCACAGCTTGGTGGCTCCATTACAAATGTTTCACGCTGCTCTGGGGCAGAATATTACACTCTGCATTTTTATCTCTGATGAAGACAGTCTCCATTAGACCCAGGTCCATATTGGCTAGCTGCCTGCAGGAACATTCATTAAGATAAAAGCCATAAACTTGCTTTGACAGAATTTGTAACTTTTTTTTATTCCTTTCCTACAAGCAGTGTGTGTGGTTGTGAGGATGTCTGAGGAAAGACAGAAGCTTTGTGAAATACATCTGCAGGCCTGTGGCTTCAAAGGAAGTCTTAGCACAGCCATCTTGAAATCTCTGTCACCTCTCTTTCTGTTGTGGTCATCCAGACAGAAGCAGAAACAATACCAGTTCAACGCAACTGACCAACCACACATCACAAAGAGCAAATAGTTATTGAAAATCACATAGGATGAAATCTGTTAACTAGGGTAAATCCATAGTACCTCCGCTGACATCAATTGGAACAGAATTATCCTGGATTTACCCTGATGTAATTGAAATCAGAATCTGCAGTACCATTCCTTTGCTGAATTTAATGGAAGATTTCTCAGAGTAAAGCCCTATAGTATTTACTCCAGTAATATTTATTTTTTTCTTTTTTGCTCATCCCATATTTCAGTCCCAGGTCAGATTTGCACTGGAACACAAAGTCACTGCCCATGAGAGAACTTGATCCATTTATTTCAACAGTCCTGTGTTTAGACAGTAATATTTGGCACAGCAGAGAGAAACCCGTAACTAAAGATCTGTCCAGAGACACCATACTGGCTCAGTGTTTGTGCTTCCTGTAATAATCGCAAGGATGTCATTTTCACTTTCCAGAGCAGCTCCTGAGCCTGTAGGACATTTGTATGATTATTACGCTGGAAATGTGCACATCACATTCAAAAGCCACTAATTGCATCCTTCCTGTACCATGCTCTGCATAACCTGTCTGCAGTGGGAATTTGTATATAAAATCTCCCCATTGTATTTTCTATGGCATGTGTCCGATGAAGTGAGCTGTAGCTCACGAAAACTTGTGCTCAAATAAATTTGTTAGTCTCTAAGGTGCCAAAAGTCCTCCTTTTCTTTTTTCAAAAAGGAAATGTAGTTCTAGGATTAAAGAAGGGAGATGGAGATTCAGATGCTCCCTGTGTCAAGTCACAGAGGGCCTCAAGTTTCTATCTCCATGTGAATGGGAGATCTGAGCCCCTGACTGGACCAACAACAATTGACTTTATATTTCCATTAATGCACTTTGATCTCCTGACAAGTAAGCAGAGAGCTTATCAGTGAGAAACTGACAAGCTCATAGCCTAAAGGACTGGTCTCTGCATTAATAGCTGCTTTCTTAGGGCCTGCTCCAAAGCCCGTTGAAGTCCACTGAAAGACTCCAACTGACTTCAATCGCCTTTGGATCAGGTCCTTATTCTCCACTCTCCAGACAAACTGGGAAAGAGAGTGCGTGCTAGCATGGGGATGCGTAAACTTAGACCACCAAGTGATGAAGTGCTGCTGCTGTTGCTGCTGAGGGCTTTTGACACGAAGCAAATCTGGAAAAACAGCATGTTCCCCTCCTTTCTCTACCAGCGAGGTGGATTGAAAAGCCCACCGGGGCAACTCCTCTATGTGTCCAGTTTATTTATGTGCCTCCCTAAATTGGAACTTCTAGTGCTTCCCTGAGGTTCCGGATTATTAACAATTTATGTGTGCTCTCTCGCTCTCAATATCCATTTTCCCCTTTTGCCGCTTCCCTGTACTTTTCCATCAGACGATGATACTTAAATAGTAACTTGAAGGGATATTGGATCAGCAGCCCAGAGAGGGACCTTACTGAAAACAATACCCAGCTGCTGTGTCAGCGGAGGAGATAACATATCACAACTCAGCCAGAGACAGCAGTTCCCACTTAGCTGATAAAGGCTGAGCACCGAAGGGATCAGCAATCTCAGGGGCTAGGCCTGCACAAAATTATCCCTACGGTATGTCGCTTGGCAGCATAATGGTTTGACTCTCTATCTTCTCCCCTTCATTTCCTGGCTTTCCCTTTGTGATTGATCACATTCAGTCTCCCTGTCATTCTGCACTGACTCAGTGCTTGTCACAAAGTCCTCAATGTGTCCTAACTAACCCTTTCCAACGTCAGATGGCAGACTGCATCCTGTGCTGAATTACGCCTGTGTGACTGCATGGAAGCCAACGTGGCAATTTCGCCCTGTGCTGATGTAGAATGGACAAAACACAAAGGTTTGGGATGGCTCAGGAAAATAGCCCTATGTCTACCTGCTTAGCCCACGAAAGCTTATGCTCAAATAAATTGGTTCATCTCTAAGGTGCCACAAGTCCTCCTGTTCTTTTTGCTTATCCAAATGATTAACAGAGAGGAAGGGGTTATAGCAGTAGTCTAAGGCTTGTCTAAGCAAACACTCAGTTTGCGGCAGCTGGGGTGTCAATCTACCCTGCACTAGCATGCCCAGCATTAAGTGTCTGTCTGGTTTCTGCTGCCACACACTAAAAGTCTCCTAGGGTGTTTTGATCTACCCCGTTTCAAAGCAGGGCAGATCAAAGGGCACTAGGAACTTTTAGTGCATGGCAGCACAGTCCACACAGACACTTAATGCGGGGCATGCCAGTGAAGGGTAGATTGACACCCCAGCTTGCTGTCAACTGAGGCCTGGTCTGCACTTAAAAGTTAGGTGAATATAGTTATGGCAGTCAGGGGTGTGAAATTCACACCTCTGAGCCCCATAGCTATGTCAACCTAACCCCCAGCATATGTAAGCAGGGGAATAGTCCCGCTACTGTGGGGAACTTTCCTGGCTTCTGCACGACCCCGGTGAAGTGGGCTAGCGAAAGGATCAGAGTCCTTGCTCCCACTTCCTTTACCCAGTGGCCTCCCTGCCCTTGAGGGCTCCCCTTCCACTCTCCTGTCTGGCAGGGTCCTCGGAACCCCCAACAAGGCTGGGCCCAGGATTCCTGGGGGGCTCAACCCCCAACCCTGCTGTGGTCACCTAGAACAGGGGCTAGGGTGTCCCCAGTCCGGGGTACTCTCTCTGCACTGGGCACTTCTCTGACCCACTGACCATTACATACAAGTTAAAGCAAATGCAAGTTATTTAATCAACAATTAATTTTAAAAAGAATAAGGAATAATGGGAAAGGTTAAAGGAAACACATCAGCCCGCTCTGTGGCAGGGAACATCACAAACAGTGTCTCTGGAACGTCAGGGCAGTTCACAGTCTGTTCCTTGTAAGTCCCAGGCCTTCTTCTCAGGCCCTGGCTGTGCTGCAGGGATGATGGGTGGGACACTTGTTCTGGTGGTGGCCACATGCTCTAAGTGGTAGGACCCTTCTTCCCAGTGTCACCCCTGCCCTGTCGGGGTTACGATCCAGAGCCTCTTGGCTGAGGTGTCTCCCTGTGCTGGGTCTGCTGCCCAAGGTCCCCCTCGTTCTCTCCAGCTGCTCACTGCACCCAGCTCCAGACTGCTCCAGCCCCAGCTGCACCACTCGGTCTCTGCACTGCTGCTGCTGCTGCTCTGCCTCCAGCTCCCTGGCTGCTTCTTTGGCCCCTCTGCCTCTGGTTGCTGCAGCTCTGCTCCCAGGACAGGACAGGTCTGCTCTGCAGGCTGCTTCTGTGACTCTGCTCCCAGCACTGACCTACTTCTTGGGCTGCTTTTCTGGCCCCTCTGGCTCTGGTTGCTGCAGCTCTGCTCCCAGGACAGGGTCTGCTCTCTCTCGGCTGCTTTTTTGGTCCCTCTGGATCTGGCACAGCTCTGCTCCCCAGCTTAGCTCGGGTCCCCACTTTCTCCTTAGCTCGGCCCCACTCTGTCTGATCCAGGCAATTCTAGCTCACACGGAAGACGGGACCTCCCTGACCTCCTGACTTCCTGATTAGCCTACTCGCCCTGTCATTCAGGCTGACCTAGAGCCTTGGCCTCTCCCCGTTGTTCCTGGGGACTATCAGTCTCAGGGTCCTGGTTTCCCATAGACTCTTCCCCTTTTAGTACTGGGAGCTAGCCAACCAAAACACCCCCACTGAATGTTAGTAAGGGGCAACAGTCCCCTTACACATAGATGCACATGGTCAACAGAAGACTGCTGCCTTGAACTAGCTACTGCTGCAGAGGGAGATGGATTTCCTACAACAACAGAAAACCCCCTTTGTCCAGGTTCCTTCCCTACTCTGAACTCTAGGGTACAGATGTGGGGTCCTGCATGAAAAAACCCCTAAGCTTATTTTTACCAGCTTAGGTTAAAACTTCCCCAAGGTACAAACTATTTTACCTTTTGCCCCTGGACTTTATTGCTACCACCACCAAGAGTCTAACAAATATATAACAGGGAAAGAGCCCACTTGGAAACGTCTTTTCCCCCAAAATCCTCCCAAACCCTACACCCTTTCCTGGGGAAGGCTTGATAAAAATCCTCACCAATTTGCATAGGTGAACACAGAACCAAACCCTTGGATCTTAAGAACAATGAAAAAGCAATCAGATTCTTAAAAGAAGAATTTTAATTAAAGAAAAGGTAAAAGAATTACCTCTGTAAAATCAGGATGGTAAATACCTTACAGGGTAATCAGATTCAAAACACAGAGACTCCCTCTAGGCAAAACCTTAAGTTACAAAAAGACACAAAAACAGGAATATACGTTCCATTCAGCACAACTTATTTTATTAGCCATTTAAACAAAACAGAATCTAACGCATATCTAACTAGATTGCTTATTAGCCCTTTACAGGAGTTCTGACCTGCATTCCTGCTCTGGTCCCGGCTAAGGCAACACACAGACCGAGGGAACCTTTGTTCCCCCCCCTCCAGCTTTGAAAGTATCTTGTCTCCTCATTGGTCATTTTGGTCAGGTGCCAGCAAGGTTGTCTTAGCTTCTTAACCCTTTACAGATAAAAGGGTTTTTTCCTCTGGCCAGGAGGGATTTAAAGGTGGTTAGCCTACCCTTTATATTTATGACACCCTTCCACTGCTGTAGGAAGTGGCTACATTACGCAGCAGCACAGCTATGGCACCACAGCCGCTGCACTCGGAGAGTAGCCATGGCCTAATCATTAGTTTAGCCATGCCCTCAGACGTAGGAGGCCTGGGTTCAAGCCCCTGTTCCTCTCTGAGCTTCGGCAAATCACTTAGAGCCAGATCCTCAAAGGTATTTGGTGCTTAGGGCCACCATTGACATTTTCAAAACCGCTGCTCAAAACCGCCTCCTAACACTATAAATGCCTAAGTCCCCTAGGCACCCACGTTCCTGGGTGGGACCTGGTACTGTAGGTGTGCTCCAAGAACACCTGAAACCTGTCGGACCCTGCAGCAGCAGGGCTGGATGGAGGCCACCTATAGGTGGGGGGACAGCACAGCAGCGGAAGAACAGGGAAATGTAGGGTGAGCATGGGCAAAGGACACAGAGACAGAGGCAGTTTCACCTGTTAAGGAACAGTCTGCCTAAGTGGCTGACCTGGCTTAGGTCCCTAACTCCAGAACAGAGTTTGCTGCTGAGATCCCGAGCAGACGGAAATGCCGTCTCTGGCCCATCAGTCAGATGTACCATGTTAGCCGCTTAAGATGCACCTAAGCCTCTCTCCTCGGCATTGCACTCATGACTAGCTTACGCAGCTCCTTGCTCAGGTGGCTGGTTCTCACGATCCCCTCCTTAAATGCTTAATTCTCCCCATGCATTGTACATGGAGCCGGGGTATCTAGCTCAGGGTGGGGATGTCATGAGGCAGCAGGCGACATAGGGTTAGGCATTGCGCTGCTGAGCTGAGCAGGTCTAAGGACCTGTGGGGAGCTGGGCCTTAGTCTCTCTGTACGTCTTTAAAATGGAGATGGCAGCACTTCATGTTGTGTAGGGTTACCATATTTGAACATTCAAAACGAGGACACTCCACAGGGAGTGTCGGCCCCGCCCACAGTCCACCCCTGCTCCGCCCCCACTCTGCCCCAGGTCCCGACCCCTCCCCGCTTGGCCCCACCACCGCACCCCTCCTCACCTCCTGGCCCGCCACTGGCTTGCTACGTCCCTCCTCAGTCCCCCACCGCTCGCCTCCTCCCACCTGCCACTCCCCTCCTCACTCCCCTGCCAGAAACCCCCATGCCCTCCCCGGGAACCCCCACCTGCCACTGGCTCGCCACTTGCCTCCTCACCCCTGCCCGCCGCTGGCTTCCTTGCCGCTCTCCTCTTCAACCCCCGCTGCCCGCCGCTGGCCTTTTCACCTTGCTGCTGGCTCACCGCCCGCCTCCTCACCCTCCCTCCCGCCCGCTGCTGGCTCCCTCACCGCTCACCTCTTCACTGTCCCCGCCTGCCACTTGCCTCCTCGCCCGCCAGCCAGCCACTGGCTCCCTCACCGCTCGCCTAGTCACCCCTGCACCCACTGCTGGCTCACCGCTCTCCTCTTCGCCCCACCCCGCTCGCCTACTCACCCCTCCTGCCGCAGGACCCTCTGGCTCCTAGGATCACGGGCAGCTGAGCGGTCTCCGCGGGCTGCGCCCGCCACAAGCGCAAGCTGCATGCTCCCATTGGCCGGGAAAAGCACCAATAGGAACTGCCGGAGCTGCGGAGCGGGGCTTGCAGGCGCCGGCAGCGCGCAGAGAGCCCTAACTGCCCCCCCGACCCAACCCTAAGAGCCAGAGGGACTGCCGGGGGGGCGAGGTGGGGAGTCCCGGGGGTGTTTACCTGGGGCGGCTCCTGGGAAGCCTCCAGCAGGTCCCTCTGGCTCCTCCTAGGGTGGAGTAGGGTCGGGGGGGGGGGGGCGGAGGGCTCTCTGCCCACTGCCAGTGCCTGCAAGCCCCACCCCCGCCTCTCTGATTGGGCAGGAGGGGGCTGGTGCAGCACACGGAGACCCCCTCCGCCTCTGTGCCTAGGGGCCGCCCACACTGCAGGCTCCTGCCGGGGGGCGGGCGCCAGGAGCTGCCCTAGGAAACGCCGCCAGCCCGGGACGTTTTCAGATATTTAAAAAGTCCTCCCGGACGGTGATTTAAGAACTAAAAAGCCGGACGTGTCCAGGAAAATACGGACGTATGGTAACCCTAATGTCATGAGGATACATACACTGAAGACTGTGAGGTTTCAGAGTAGCAGCCGTGTTAATCTGTATTCGCAAAAAGAAAAGAAGTACTTGTGGCACCTTAGAGACTAACAAATTTATTTGAGCATAAGCTTTCGTGAGCTACAGCTACAGATGCATCCGATGGAGTGAGCTGTAGCTCACGAAAGCTTATGCTCAAATAAATTTGTTAGTCTCTAAGGTGCCACAAGTACTCCTTTTCTTTTTTGCTAAAGCTGCAGAGAGCTCTCTTAGTGCTCTAAGAAAACTACCTCCACAAGGGGCGCAGCTCCCAGCGCTGGTGCGTTGTCTACACTGGCACTTTACAGCGCTGTAACTTGCTGCACTCAGGGGGGTGTTTTTTCACACTCCTGAGTGACAAGTTGCAGCGCTGTAAATTGTAGACAAGCCCTCACTGAAGTCAACAGGATTACTCAGGTGTGTAGGCTCAAATTACTCAGGGTTTGCAGGCTCAAATCCATGTACTCACCCATATTCAATGGGGAATCTGTATAATGAAACACCCTCTTTTCACACAGGAAAAAAATTGCTCAAGTCCCACAAATTTTCTTCAGAAAGATAAGATGCAACACAAAGGCCCGAATTAATTGTAACGGTTGAGAATTCCCACTGTGGAAAATTCATCAAGTTTGTGGGGGACGAGGAGGGGAGGAAAGAACTTTCCTTCCTGATTCTCATCAAAAGTTGAAATTTTGTCAAAATGTAGAAATTTTGACCATCTCTGCAAGTTACTCAAAAAACAGTGGGGGGAAGAATTTTCCCAGAAAAATCCTCAGAGTCCAGAGTAATACAATCAAAGCATTGTAGGATGAAGGTTTGCATGTGTCACCATAGATGTAGATATGTTTTGGTCCTTGTTACATTCTGTAGCGTGGGCCCATGTGTTGACATCTAGGGCAGATTATTTTGGCTCATTCATTTCCCTACCTATGGGCTGTTATAATACCTAACTTGTATACAGTGAATTTCATCAGTAGATCTGAAAGCACCTTACAAAGGAGCACCATAACCCCCATTTTACAGATGGGGAAACTGAGGCACACAAAGGTGAACTGTCTTGCCCAAGGTCATGCAATAGGCCAGTGACAGAGCTGGGAATAGAAGCCAGGTCTCCTGAGTCCCAGAACAGTACCCAATTCACTCTGCCTCTCTGTAAGCATTGGTGATTACCACAAGAGTTGCCATTAAAAAAAAAAATCTTAAAAACTGCTTTTTCAATGAAGATTAACTATCCATTAAAACACATTGAAACTCATCATTTTTCAGGGGATAGTTTGAGCTACATTCTCAATGTTTCGCATATCATCATTTCCGAGATCAGCTGTTTCCACATAAGATCACTAATTATGCTGCAATAACCAGGAGGTAGAAGGAGCCTCTCACTCCAACAGGACTGCTGAGCTGGGGTTGCCAACTTGGGTAATATTTAAAACTGGATACTCCAACAGGAGTACCAGAACCTCCCCTGCTTGGCCCCTTACCCGATGCCCTGCGCTGCCTTTTCCCCGGAGCCGCACCCTATGTCCACTTCTTTTCCCCTCTCCCCTCCATCGCTTGCTGCTTTTCCCTTCCCTCCCTCCCCTCGGGTCAGGAGGGACTCTCCTACAGAGCCTGGACAGAGAGCTGCAGCCCCCCCTCCCCCCACACACACAAGTAGGAAGCAGCCCCAGCTCAGTAGCGGCTGGCCGGGTGATGAACCAGCACCTCCCCATCTCCCACACTCACAGTAACTGGACATTGGGTGCCCGGTCAGTTGATCTGACCAGACACCATCAAATCCCCTTTTTGACTGGACTTTCCGGTCCAAAACCAGGCACCTGGCAACCCTAGACAGCTCGTAGAATAGCAACTCGCCAGCGTAAAGGGCTCCTAGTCTGATCCTATATTGGCAGAACCAACATTCACACGTAAAGAACAGCATGCACAATTTTATTATCATGCACCAATATTCCATCCAAGGTGTTCATAAAATCCTGGGATCTAGAATGTGCATATAAAAAAACCCCTCATCAGTGCTTGTGATGCAAAAATCTGTAACTAATATTTTCAACACAGACATACACATTTCAAGCATTATAGAAAGAAAAGAAGTCCAAAAATCAGGTTTGCCATTATGAGTAATTCTACTGAATGCAATGAGGCTACTCTGAGGAGGGCTACTCATGTGAGTAAGAGTTTCAGGATCAGGCCCCTTAGCTTTTATTGGAAATAGGCATCCCAAATATGCATCCCCAGGGGCACTGCAACTGTGTCATATTTGAAAGGAAAACAAAAATCTGTTTTACATTGTTAAAGCTGCCCATGGTGCATGTGAATTTTTCCCCTTGGGTAAGGAACCCTGGCCAGTGTAAAAGAGCCATTAACAGCTTGTGGGTGAGAGGGAGAGCACTGAGCAGGTGTGTGCATGAATGTAGTGAGGGAGGGTGGAGGGAGTTGAAGTCCTATTTATACATCTCTGTCAGATCACAGAAGAGAGGTAAATGGCAGCTTCTGGTGAGTCCTGACTCACAGGACACAGTCACAGACAGATTTTGGAACTTCAAAAGATCTTCATTTGCCTCTCACAATCTGCTCAGATGGGAGAGGCAGACACCACCGCATATCTTGATGTTGGCCACTTGCTATTGTTTAAACTCCAGCTCAAAATCTCCCCCCACTCCGAAAATAAAGAAATAAATCAAAAGGCGCCCAGATAAGACTCACACACACAGCTACAGCCATTAGGGCTGTATTCTGAAGGCTGTTTCTTAAAGCACCAGCCTCTGCAAGGCTGATTTCAGAGATGCCATGCAGCTAGGAAGTCTTTAAATAGAACTATTGCCCAGTAACACTAATAAATCAGCAGCCATGAGAGATTGTGATGTCATTCCAGTTTGGGTTTGTTATCCTAGAAATGCTCACATTTTATATTAAGGTCCTATTTAGAAATAGTTATAAATGAATACTGATTACATCACACATTGATATTAATAATGATTACTAGATGTTAGCAGCACATTACCGATATGAGTAGGGTGTTATATATGGGGATTCGTATATCAGCAGGTGTATTACAAGCAATTTGTTGAACTCTAACAATTAATTAATTAATTATTATTAATAATACTATTAATTAATACTATTTTATAACATCCATGAATCATGTATTAATCTTTTACAAACTATTTGTAAATGTATCCTTATAAAAACAGCCCAAATTTATTCAGTGATCTGAAATGGGAGATTATATTGCATAAAAATACCCATAATAGACATAACCACAGACGCTGTGTCTTTAATATGCTCATTTACTTCAGTTTACAAGACAGGAAACTCAATACAGAGGAGAGATTCTGCTACAGTCACTAGACATGGAGGTGTGGGGTGCAGGGAGATACATAGGGTGGGAAATCACTCTGTCTTGATTTCAGTGCCTTTTACAACAGCATTATCATTTTGTTTAGGAAATTCTGAGAACTGTGCCAAAAACAAAAAGCCAACCAGTATCCTTGAAAACAGGATTTTAAACAGTCTGATGCACCACATATATTGTGAGTAACCAAACTTATTGCAGAGCCATAACCAGGGGTTTGAGTGCTCAGCACCCAGAGGTTTTGCCTCAGTTTGTTTGGTAAAGGGCCACAGTGTAGGTTTCTGCTTCTGTTAAACCACAAAAAGAAACCACAACACTTTGCATGTACATGGCAACTGACCTCTAAGGAGAAAGGCACAACAAGAACCAGTGGCTGGATACTAAAGCCAGACACAGTCAATTAGAAATAAAGGCCCAATTTTTTAACCATGAGGGCAAATAACCATTGGAAAAAAGCTACCAAGGGAGTGGTGATATCTCTTGATATCTTCAAAGCAAGACCGCAGGCCTATCTGGAAGATATGCTTTAGTCAAACACAAGTAAATGGGCTCAATGCACAGGTACCTGGGTGAAATTCTTTCGCCTATGTGATGCAGGAGCTCAGACTAGCTGATCTAATCCTTCTGGCCTGACAATTATTATCTCATTGTGCTATGCAAACAGTTATTAAACTTCAGGTTACCCTGGGTAGTAGGTATGATGCCAATGTATCAGATAGGCAAACTCTGCTCCACAGAGCTAAACTGAATCACTGAAAGTCACAGGCAAGTCAGTCCCAGTCTCATGCTTTAACAGTGAAGTCATTAAGTCCTACATGAGCTATGGGAAGTGTGGATGAGGGGTAGGGTCCGCTGGCCCTCTTATGGTTACTGAAGAGTGATTCCACTCTGAAAAGTGACTGTAAATGCATTGTGGGGGGGAAGAAAGGGGAGAATTCCCTGTTTATTACCCTCAGTACCTTCTGTATCATATGCGCTGAATTTATGAGGGACATGGATTAACGGTAAAGCCTGGAAAAGAACAGTTAGAGATCCAGTTGATTCCCTGACTGAGAACTACACAGGCACACGTTTGTGTCCAGGCAGGTCTCAATACAAAATCATTTGGTGTCCTAAAATGTGCAAAAATTAGTGCAAAATTCACAACAAATAACTACAAGACTCTAGAATCTCATTTCCTATGCAGAGGATCTGTTCCCAGTACTATAAAACACTAACACATGCTACATCATTACACACTATAGGGGCTACACACTCATTGCTATACAACATAATTAATCAAGTTTAAATACAAAGTTGTAAGTGAATGTGGAGGTCTCATAACACACTGGCACTCTACAATCAATATGGTTCCTAATGCCAACTCAATCAATCATTTCATTGACACACATAACAATATTCGACCTGGCCAGCACAGTACTCCATAGAATGCACAGAATTCTAACATAATGTCCTGGGGGGATTCATTCCTTTCAAAATCTTTATTACTTATTTTAGACAATGTATAAAACTGACAGTCGAGTCTCAAAGCATGTTTCCATTGAAGATCAAGACAGGTGAAGTTAATTTTGAGCAGTGTCATCTGGGAACAATGAGAGAAAATGATGAAGGATTATATGGCACTGGGGACCTTGTTACAAGAGTGTTCAAAGGAGACGTCTGTATGTATGGTTGAAAAAATTATGACGAGACCATTTGCCATCAAAAAATATAGTTTTGTCAAAATTCCCATGGAACATGTTGATTTCTCTACTTTTGCCATGCAAATTTCAGTAACATTTTGATTTGACAATGATAAAATGTTAAGATTAATTTTGTTTATTTGTATAGTAAAATATTTGTGTTAATATTATAGTAATACTATATTTTATATAATATTAAAGCTGACACAAAATCAATCAAAACATTTCAGTGATCCTCAATTGAAATCTTTTGGAATTTTTGTTCTGTGGGAGATTCTGGAATGTTATTTTTTCATTCTAATTCAGAACAATTTTTTCCCCAAAAATGTCAGAATTTCCCACAAAATGTAATTCGCAGTTTCAAACCAGATCTAGGTATGTTGAAAGACAGTGAATAGTAGTTTGTCAGTAGATGGTGCTCAAGAACATGCAGCATTATTCATAGGTGTTGTAGGGCCAATAAAAGTTGGGTTTCACAGAGAGGGCTATTTGCAGTGTACTTTATGTCAACTTTTAATAGAATGGAGCAAATCCTTTAACTGTTCCTTTAACTAAAAGAAAAGGAGTACTTGTGGCACCTTAGAGACTAACAAATTTACTTGAGCATAAGCTTTCATGAGCTACAGCTCACTTCATCGGATGCATTCGGTGGAAAATACAGTGGGGAGATTTATATACACACACACAGAGAACATGAAACAATGGGTTTTATCATACACACTGTAAGAAGAGGTTTCAGAGTAGCAGCCGTGTTAGAGCTTATGCTCTAATAAATTTGTTAGTTTCTAAGGTACTGTAAGGAGAGTGATCACTTAAGATGAGCCATCACCAGCGGGGGTGGGGGGGGAGTAGGAAAACCTTTCCTGGTGACAAGCAAGGTGGGCCATTCCAGCAGTTAACAAGAAGGTCTGAGGAACAGTGGGGGGTGGGGAGGGGGAGAGAAATAACATGGGGAAATAGTTTTACTTTGTGTAATGACTCATCCACTCCCAGTCTCTATTCAAGCCTAAATTAATTGTATCCAGTTTGCAAATTAATTCCAATTCACCAGTCTCTCCCTGGAGTCTGTTTTTGAAGTTTTTTTGTTGAAGGATAGCCATTCTCAGGTCTGTAATCGAGATTGAAGTGTTCTCTGACTGGTTTTTGAATGTTATAATTCTTGACGTCTGATTTGTGTCCATTTATTCTTTTACACAGAGACTGTCCAGTTTGACCAATGTACACGGCAGAGGGGCATTGCTGGCACATGATGGCATATATCACATTGGTAGATGCGCAGGTGAACGAGTGTGGCTGATGTGATTAGGCCCTATGATGGTGTCCCCTGAATAGATATGTGGACACAGTTGGCAACGGGCTTTGTTGCAAGGATAGGTTCCTGGTTAGTGGTTTTGTTGTGTGGTGTGTGGTTGCTGGTGAGTATTTGCTTCAGGTTGGGGGGCTGTCTGTAAGCAAGGACTGGCCTGTCTCCCAAGATCTGTGAGAGTGATGGGTCGTCCTTCAGGATAGGTTGTAGATCCTTGATGATGCGTTGGAGAGGTTTTAGTTGGGGGCTGAAGGTGATGGCTAGTGGCGTTCTGTTATTTTCTTTGTTGGGCCTGTCCTGTAGTAGGTGACTTCTGGGTACTCTTCTGGCTCTGTCAATCTGTGTTTTCACTTCAGCAGGTGGGTATTGTAGTTGTAAGAATGCATGATAGAGATCTTGTAGGTGTTTGTCTCTGTCTGAGGGGTTGGAACAAATGGGGTTATATCGTAGAGCTTGGCTGTAGACTAGACTAGAATAGAGACTGGGAGTGGATGAGTCATTACACAAAGTAAAACTATTTCCCCATGTTATTTCTCCCCCACCCCACCCCACCCCCACTGTTCCTCAGATGTTCTTGTTAACTGCTGGAAATGGCCTACCTTGCTTGTCACCATGAAAGGTTTTCTTCCTTCCCCCCCCAGTGATGGCTCATCTTAAGTGATCACTCTCCTTACAATGTGTATGATAAAACCCATTGTTTCATGTTCTCTGTGTGTATGTATATAAATCTCCCCACTGTATTTTCCACCGAATGCATCCGATGAAGTGAGCTGTAGCTCACGAAAGCTTATGCTCAAATAAATTTGTTAGTCTCTAAGGTGCCGCAAGTACTCCTTTTCTTTTTGCGAATACAGACTAACACGGCTGCTACTCTGAAACCTATTCCTTTAACTGTTCATTTCCAGATTTCCTAGCATTATCAGCGAGCACCTCTGCTGATGTCCAGTCAGGCTACAGATTTTTATTTGGACACCTGTTCACTATTGGACTGAGAACCTCAATTCATTTTACCATCAGAAGGTAACAGCTTTCAGCCACTCCTGATCTGAAGCAGCCACCAGGAGATTCAGAAATTCCAGATCATGTTACTAAATCCCTGAATAGCAGATGTTTTAAATGAATGGCCTGACTTTCTTCCCCTCCTCCTCTTTATCAGTGGCATGCACTCACACTGCATTCTTCAGTCTTCTAAATCAATGCTTGCAGCGAAGTGTTCTCTGAACAACCCCAGTTTCAGCACTCAAACTTGCATGCATAATTTTTTGGGCAAGCCCCTTTTTTGCACATCCCTAAACTCGGATTTACGCACAGATGGACATGATTTGCTCAATCAAGTGTCAACCGTGTACATCAACCCACATTCTGTATGCCCCAAAATGAATACCCCGCAAAACACACATGCACAAATGTTGATGCTCCAATTTGCTATTTTTGAATATTTGACCATCGACCATTCAGTCATTCTGTCTGTCTGGGCCACCCTCTTCCATACACTCATTTTAGCTGTTTCTTGTTTACAACATGACATCATTCTGTATATAACAAACCAATGAATAAAAACATTGAACAAAACTTTTGCTGAACTTAAGGCAAAGCCCCAGGACTCATAAATGCTTTCCCAAAGTTCATACATAGCTCTCCAATTTACATATAAAGTGCTATAAAAACTGCCTGGGGATTGTTTGGAACCAGCGTGCTTTGACTCATCCATATATGATACTGCACATGCCCTGTCCCCCAACCTGAACTTCATATCTGCTCAGTTTATCAACCACAATACTCTTCCATTTGGCCATTCCATTTATCTTTCTATTCTAGCCAAGCCAACGGTGTCTTTTTTCCCCTTTTTCTGTTAATTATTATTAGCTGGGCTAAACCTCCAAAGGAACTAAATGACAAGAATGTTCTTTTTGTTCTGTTTTAAATAACGTGCTTAGAAAAGACAGTGGATGTCACAGGAATGTATCCTGGGGTATACAGAACACAAAGGTATTAGAATAGCAGCCGTGTTAGTCTGTATTCATAAAAAGAAAAGGAGTACTTGTGGCACCTTAGAGACTAACAAATTTATTTGAGCATAAGCTTTCGGGAGCTACAGCTCACTTCATCGGATGCATCCGATGAAGTGAGCTGTAGCTCACGAAAGCTTATGCTCAAATAAATTTGCTAGTCTCTAAGGTGCCACAAGTACTCCTTTTCTTTTTACAAAGGTATTAGTGCTTTTTCAAGAGTGGGGGTATCGTTTACTGTGTCTTGACTATTTTACACTTGTCTTTCCCCAAGCAGGCAATAGAAAAATAAACTAAGGGAAGGGATTTCAGCCTACACTTTAAAAAGTTTTGGCCATGAACGATATCTTTTTAACGAATCTGCCTTTGCAGAATGCTACAATAAAGTGAAGAAGCACACACACACACAAAGGGGAAGCATTAGATCTTAGTTCTTTCCCTGCCAGACCCTTGGGAATGTAAACGGTGCTTACTCGTGCCTGTGAGTGTCTCAGAATTTGACAGGCAGCAGTAAACTGCTACCAGTTGTTTTAGAGGGTGAATTCAATAAATGGTTTTCTGACGTTTGGTGTGCTTTGCAGTGCCCAAAAGGCCAGTTGGCATTGCTGAAGCCCTGGCGTCTAACAACACCCTTAATTGGCCTCTAATGACACCCCTAAAACCATGAATACATTAATTGCTACTATTATTAGTGGGAATAGTACTTGGATGGAAAGTGCTGTAGACCTGCCAACTCAAACCTCTATACAAGCTGGAGATGGGCACAAAACCAAAGCCTTGAAATGAAAAACACCAAACTTGGGGGGTTCAGAATCTGACCTTTGATCCAGCTCTGAATTTTGTTGCTAGTCTATGATGTGCCAAAACAAATCTCTGAATCCAACCACCACCAAGCTACGAGAATTTGAAATCCACAGCTGGATCCAAATGCTATTACGTGCTCCCATCTCTAGTAAAAGTAATAATTAGAAGATCTTTGTACACAAAATGACCTTCTTTCTCCTACTTAAAATCCCTCCTTGGAGAATTCTTCCACAGAGCCCTTTTCTGAAGAAGGACTTCTGTTAGGATCCTATGCTGTCTCACGCTTGTCCCTGCTCAGGATGTTCTTTCACTGTGTTTTCTGGATCGTGCTCTAATTGAAACAGTAACAGAGTCCATCGATAGATTTGTACAGAAACAGCTGCACAGCCAGTGCACTCAATAAACAATAATAACTAGAGAGACAGTTTGGTTTGTGAGCCTGGAACTAATTCTGACTCTGACCCACTGTGTGACAATGGCAAAGTCACTTTGCCTCTCTGTGCCTCAGTTTTCCCATCCATAAAATTGGGATAATTCAGGGATGCACTGACTGCTCAATATCATGCTCATTCTTGAGTAGAGATGGGGCAGCAATGTAAAGTTTTGATACAAATCTAAATGCTGACAAAGTGCGGAAGGCAAAGCCAGGGTTTTGGTTTGACCTGCTATGGCTTTAAGGGCCAACCATAAAATTCCTTTCTGGATATAACACGAATAATAACATGAATTTCTTCAAAGTTTGGAGAGTTCTAGTTTAGGTTCAGCCCCATCTTTTGCTCATTTGTATTCACATAGCCCCTCCAGCTGCGTGTGACAGATCTTACCCTGCTTAGAGGAAATTCTGTCATGGCTGCCAGACCTGAGGAAATGACACCAAATGTCTGCCCTGCCACTCACAGGGGAGCAAGTAGGGATTTGAATGGAAAGCACAAGGCGCCACTTCTGAATATTGCTCTAAAGCCCAGCTCTCTGCTCGGGAGAGTGGGAAGGGAGGTCGCAATGACTCACTCCAAGGGCCCGATCCCGCTCACCTCACTCACACAAGCAATCCTGCGGGAGTCAGAGCAACTGACTTGGGAAAGGTGAGCAAGTGCAGCACGTTTGGGCTGGGGGCAAGTTTTAGACCCCATCCTCCCACTGTTTCTGAGGCAGCCCTTGAGTTCTGGTGTACAAGAAAGAGAGGGCTCTGGGCCGAAGGTGCAGCCTGGGGTTATTATTCCCTCCTTGCAGAGGTGTGAGGATAAAGAGCTGGCGAACAACACAAGGCAGCATGATAAAAAGGAAGACGTACAGACTGGAACACATGCCACAAATGACTCACTCAGTAGACATCCATGTGGGTTATTAGCTTGTCTCTACAGCCTGTGTGACCTACCTGGAGCCCCTGCCAACTGAAACATCAAGCCCAGCTGGCAAACAGAAGGATAAAGACCTGCAATTGATAAGGGCCCAAGCTACCCCTGGTCTGTCAATCCTGTGGCCCTTCCCTCACCTCAGGGTGGGGTACACCTTTTGTTCTGGTGAGCTCCACGCACCATCCCAGGATTTCAATAGGCCAGATTCTTTCCAGACAAATTGGTGGAACTCATTTCCACAGCCCCGGTCCTTACAGAAATTGGTTTACCCAGGATCCCTTGCTGGGGACTTGTCAGATAAAGTATGTTCATATGCCCTTTACGCTTACTGTCTATTCCGATGCCAGCAGGAGTATCTGAGGCTATAACCTAGCCTGCCTCGGAGACAGCCTGCCCTCTCTGATTGCCACCTTGCCTGTGTGTGATTTGGACAGACAGTTATCCAGACCCAGAACAACTCTTACCAGCTTGCATACGTTTGTGAGAGGCAGCGTGGCACTGCTTTCCCCTGGGGTTTTGGGACCATATGGCTTTGGGAAGGATTTTACATGCACTGTAGCCTTCACTTTAAAGGGTCAGGAGACTCAGGAGGATACTATAAAATTTTGCTGTTTGTAGGGCAGGCTGCAGTTTGGATTTGTCAACTCTGAGAGCATCCATTTAGTTTCTTTTTATTTCAGGGCTCAAAAGCCCTGATGACAGCAAGGGAGAGAGAGGGTCTCGTGGGATCCTGGTGGCTGAGAATGCCTGAGTTCTAACCCCAATGCTGACATCAACTCCAAAGAGCCTTCCTTAGTGTGCTTTACAATCAAGTAATTTTTATCCCCATTTTACAGATGGGTAAACATCGGTTAAGCAACTTGTCCAAAGTCACCGCAGAGCTAGGACTAGAACATAGGAGTTCAGGGTCCTAAGCTAAACATCAGGTCACCTTTATTTTCTGGTCACCTACTTTCACTACCAAAGCAAGTCTTTCCTGCAGGATTCCTGCAGCACCTTCTCTCAAGCATCTCCATGCACATCTCCCATGCTCACCTCATGGGGAGCAAAATGCAAGCATAGCGAGGCAGTGTAGCTTAGTGGATAATGCACCTAGGGGACCCCAAAGGCCTTAAGTTCTAGTCCAGCACTATCACTAAGCTGTTGTATCACCTTCAGTTGCTTTACCACTGTTTCCCTTCCCACCATTTCTTTCTCTTGTCTACTTATACTGTAAACCCCTCTTGGCAAAGAGGCCCCCTCACTCTGTGTTTGTACAGCACTTAATACAATGGGGCCCTGAGCAATGCTCGGTGCTACTGTTATTCAAATAATCAACAATCACAGGTGATGTGTACATATTGATGGCTTTACTTTAAACTTGTATCAAAACTGCTAATTTTCAAAGCCTTCTGACTATCCCCATTCACCTCCACTAGGACTGTGGCAGCATTTGAAATGTCTCCTTAAAGCGACACTGTGCCAATTACTTTTGCATTGGATGTTGTTATTCTATAACAGGTTTCAGAGTAGCAGCCGTGTTAATCTGTATCCGCAAAAAGAAAAGGAGTACTTGTGGCAACTTAGAGACTAACAAATTTATTTGAGCATAAGCTTTCGTGAGCTATAGCTTATGCTTATGCTCAAATAAATTTGTTAGTCTCTAAGGTGCCACAAGTACTCCTTTTCTTTATTCTATAACAGTGGTTTTCAACCTGTGGTCCGCAGATCCCCTAGGGGTCTGTTGACTATGTCTAAGATTTCCAAAGGAGTCCATAGACTATGTCTAAGATTTCCAAAGGGTCTCACACCTGCATTTGAAATTTATTAGGGCTCCTCGAATGAAAAATGGTTAAAAAACATTATCCTATATAGATTTTGTTCATTTCTATTTTAATAACACAAGAACATAAGAATAGCCATACTGGGTCAGACCAAAGGTCCATCTAGCCCAGTATCCTGTCTTCCAACAGTGGCCAATGGCAGGTGCCCCAGAGGGAATAAACAGAAGAAGTAATCATCAAGTGATCCATCCCCTGCATGCATTGATTTCCCCAAGTCCCCCCCACCCCCGATTTAAATGGGGCTGCAATTACCAGCTAGTTTTGTTATTATTATTTACTTATTGCTTAAACTCACTTGTATACTAGCATCATCAGGTGGGTTGGTACAGCTCAAGGAATAATGGAGGTTACCACTGCATAAACAGAAATGCTTGGGCATTTTTGGCAAAATGTTGGATGGTGTTTGTATTATCAGCAATGGAATTTTAGATTTAAAGAGAAATATTTATAATCCACCCATTATTCTTCACTAGATTATAAGAGCTGTAAAATAAAGCAAAGTGTGAGCCTAAACTTTTTCAGACTGCTACATATCATTGCTCCCCTTTTCATCTTGTGCTACATGAACTTTCTCCCGAAACCAGTGGCACAGTCACTCAGAAGAAGACAGGTCCTAGAGATTGGACCAACTGAATTTCTAAATCTTAAGAGGTCAGGCAGACAATTGCCAAAACAATATCTGTAATTAATTGTTGCTCTTAACACTGAGAGTTACTTAACAGGCTGTGTTTTGTAGTTGTTAGAGCTAAGAAATGGGAGTCAAGATTCACGGGTACTATTCCTTGCTCTGGTATTTGCTCATTGTATGGTCTTTGGTGAATCACTTTAATCTCTCAGGGTGGGTTTTCAACAGTGTTCTGGATTGGCCTAACTCTGCTCCCATTGACTAGACAATCCAATGGTCCCTTCTGGCCTCAAAAACTCTGACTCTTCCCAATTTACATATACGTTCTCACTGGTGAATCTCCTATCATGTGACCCTTTCCCTTGAATTGACTGTTCCTGAAGTTCCTCTCCTTTTGGAAGGTGGTCGGGTCAGTTTTTAGAAGCTGATTGTTTGAATATATGACAGCAGGAATTCAAAGCCCAGCAACCTTGATAGCTCTTGGCCTTTCGTAGAAGATAGGCTAATCTTTGGTTGATATTTAACAGAGCTTTGTAGCTGCCATACATGACCTCCTGCCATGTATTGTTATGACCTCTCTGTTTCAGTTGTGAATTTATTTGATATTTCTGAGGTTTTGATTCCTGCACAGAGGATGTAACCAGGAGTCCTACCAGGAGGGTGTGGGGGGGTGAGGTATAGCTCTCCCTAGACTGTACACTGTGTCCTTAAATAGCACCGAAGGATTGCAAAGTGCTTTACAAATGGTGAGCAAGTACTGCGCTGTTACCTTAATTTTGGGGAAACTGAGGTACAGGGCAGTGAAGTGAGTTGCCTTCAGCTGCACAACAATTTAGTGGCAGAATTGGGGACAGAGCCTTTCTGCCCCAGACTCATCTCACCCTATTCAATCTCCTGCTCTTTCACAACAAGCATTAGGTTGTTGGCAAGGAGCTGGCTACCATACCATGTGTGAAGACAGCACTTTCCATACATTTGGGAACTAGTGTCACCGGCTTGTGTAAGAGGGAGAGCATCTGTCACATAGTTCCCAGTAAGCTGCCCGGCCGCGCAGCAGCCTATTTAGTGCCACACAGGCAACCTGCCCAGAGACCTGCTGTGGCTGCGGGTCAGGGGCCCCGCCAGGTGGGGGGGCCCCACCCATAGGCCGGAACAAGCTGTTGCCAGGGCACACCTACACAGGCCTGGACCCAGCCACGGCCGGGACCGTGGCCTGAACACGGACGGCTTAGCTGAGGCCAGGGCAGCCCGGCCCGGCCCAGCCTCAGCCGTGGCCTGGACCTGCCAGGGTGCCCCTCCCCTGGCCTGAACCCAGCCCCGGCCCAGATCTGCCAGGTCTGTGGCACCACCCCCACCCCAATCCTCTGCTGCAGCCCTGAGACTCTCATCCCCAGCCCTATCCCAGAGCCTACACCCCCAGCCATAGCCCTCACACCCCTGCACTCCAACCCTTTGCCCCTCATTCCTGGCCCCACCCCAGAGCCCAAACCCCCAGCCGGAGCCCTCAAACCCTGCACTCCTACCCTCTGTCCCACCCCAGAGTTATAGCAGTCAGAGGTGTGGTTTTTCCATGCCTCTGACAGATATCGCTAAGCTGATATAACTTCTTAGTGTAGACAAGGCTCAGAAAGAAATTCTGTTGGGAAGATCAGTGGGGAGCTGCCTAAGCTAGCTAGGAGTGAAATGTACAGGCAAAGGGTGGAGCTTTAGAGTCAGATCAACAAAGGTACTGAAGTGCCTAACTCCCATAGATCTAGGCCTTCAGTGTCTGACTGACAGAGCGCAGGAAGGCACCTCTCTCCATTCAGGTATGAAACCTCTCCTGGAGTCAGGTACTTATCCCAGATCTCCCAGAGGAGCGCCCTAAACCATCAGGCTGTTGGGTAGTCTTGGGTAGGACTCTGTCAATCATGCTTGCTGAAGCTGTTCCACTTTGTATAAATAATTAAATGTTCAGTGGACCATAGGGAGAAGCAAGACATTGACTATAACCTTATGGTTAAGGCACTCCCTTGAGGGGTCCTGGGTTCAAGTCCCTGCTTCAAATCAGGTGAGGAGAGGGGAGGAGAATTCAAACCTTGGTCTACCATATCCCAGGAGCATCCCAGGGCCCAAATCAATGGGCAAATGGATGGATGCATGCACACCAGAATATTTCTTACACCCCACTGTCATTTCATAGAATCATAGAATATCAGGTTTGGAAGGGACCTCAGGAGGTCATCTAGTCCAACCCCCTGCTCAAAGCAGGACCAATCCCCAACTAAATCATCCCAGCCAGGGCTTTGTCAAGCCTGACCTTAAAAACTTCTAAGGAAGGAGATTCCACCACCTCCCTAGGTAACGCATTCCAGTGTTTCACCATCCTCCTAGTGAAAAAGTTTTTCCTAATATCCAACCTAAACCTCCCCCACTGCAACTTCAGACTATTACTCCTTGTTCTGTCATCTGCTACCACTGAGAACAGTCTACATCCATCTTCTTTGGAACCCCCTTTCAGATAGTTGAAAGCAGCTATCAAATCCCCCCTCATTCTTCTCTTCTGCAGACTAAACAATCACAGTTCCCTCAGCCTCTCCTCATAAGTCATGTGTTTCAGTCCCCTAATCATTTTTGTTGCCCTCCGCTGGACGCTTTCCAATTTTTCCACATCCTTCTTGTAGTGTGGGGCCCAAAACTGGACACAGTACTCCAGATGAGGCCTCACCAATGTCAAATAGAGGGGAACGATCACGTCCCTTGATCTGCTGGCAATGCCCCTACTTATGCACCCCAAAATGCCATTGGCCTTCTTGGCAACAACGGCACACTGTTGACTCATATCCAGCTTCTCGTCCAATGTAACCCCTAGGTCCTTTTCTGCAGAACTGCTGCCTAGCCATTCGGTCCCTAGTCTGTAGCGGTGCATGGGATTCTTCCGTCCTAAGTGCAGGACTCTGCACTTGTCCTTGTTGAACCTCATCAGATTTCTTTTGGCCCAATCCTCTAATTTGTCTAGGTCCTTCTGTCTCTTATCCCTACCCTCCAGCGTATCTACCTCTCCTCCCAGTTTAGTGCCATCTGCAAACTTGCTGAGGGTGCAATCCACACCCTCCTCCAGATCATTTATGAAGATATTGAACAAAACCGGCCCCAGGACCGACCCTTGGGGTACTCCACTTGATACCGGCTGCCAACTAGACATGGAGCCATTGAGCACTACCCGTTGAGCCCGACAATCTAGCCAACTTTCTATCCACCTTATAGTCCATTCATCCAGCCCATACTTCTTTAACTTGCTGGCAAGAATACTGTGGGAGAGCGTGTCAAAAGCTTTGCTAAAGTCAAGGAACAACATGTCCACTGCTTTCCCCTCATCCACAGAGCCAGTTATCTCATCATAGAAGGCAATTAGATTAGTCAGGCATGACTTGCCCTTGGTGAATCCATGCTGATTGTTCCTGATCACTTTCCTCTCCTCTAAGTGCTTCAGAATTGATTCCTTGAGGACCTGCTCCATGATTTTTCCAGGGACTGAGGTGAGGCTAACTGGCCTGTCGTTCCCAGGATCCTCCTTCTTCCCTTTTTTAAAGATGGGCACTACATTAGCCTTTTTCCAGTCATCTGGGACTTCCCCCGATCGCCATGAGTTTTCAAAGATAATGGCCAATGGCTCTACAATCACATCTGCCAACTCCTTTAACACTCTCGGATGCAGCGCATCCAGCCCCATGGTCTTGTGCTCGTCCAGCTTTTCTAAATAGTCCCGACCCACTTCTTTCTCCACAGGGGACTGGTCACCTCCTCCCCATGCTGTGCTGCCCAGTGCAGTAGTCTGGGAGCTGACCTTGTTTGTGAAGACAGAGGCAAAAAAACCATTGAGTACATTAGCTTTTTCCACGTCCTCTGTCACTAGGTTGCCTCCCTCATTCAGTAAGGGGCCCACACTTTCCTTGACTTTCTTCTTGTTGCTAACGTACCTGAAGAACCCCTTCTTGTTACTCTTAACATCTCTTGCTAGCTGCAACTCCAGGTGTGATTTGGCCTTCCTGATTTCACTCCTGCATGCCAGAGCAATATTTTTATACTCTTCCCTGGTCATTTGTCCAATCTTCCACTTCTTGTAAGCTTCTTTTTTGTGTTTAAGATCAGCAAGGATTTCACTGTTAAGCCAAGCTGGTCGCCTGCCATATTTACTATTCTTTCTACACATCGGGATGGTTTGTCTTTGTAACCTCAATAAGGATTCTTTAAAATACATCCAGCTCTTCTGGACTCCTTTCCCCCTCATGTTATTCTCCCAGGGTATCCTGCCCATCAGTTCCCTGAGAGAGTCAAAGTCTGCTTTTCTGAAGTCCAGAGTCCGTATTCTGCTGCTCTCCTTTCATAGAATCATAGAATATCAGGGTTGGAAGGGACCTCAGGAGGTCATCTAGTCCAACCCCCTGCTCAAAGCAGGACTAATCCCCAACTAAATCTCCTTTCTTCCCTTTAAAGAAAAGGAGTACTTGTGGCACCTTAGAGACTAACAAATTTATTAGAGCATAAGCTTTCGTGAGCTACAGCTCACTTCATCGGATGCATTTGTGGAAAAAACAGAGGGGAGATTGATATACACACACAGAGAACATGAAACAATGGGTTTATCATACACACTGTAAGGAGAGTGATTACTTAAGATAAGCCATCACCAGCAGCAGGGGGGGGAAAGGAGGAAAACCTTTCATGGTGACAAGCAAGGCAGGCTATTTCCAGCAGTTAACAAGAATATCTGAAAAGGATATTTGTTAGTCTCTAAGGTGCCACAAGTACTCCTTTTCTTTTTGCAAATACAGACTAACACGGCTGCTACTCTGAAAAGAATATCTGAGGAACAGTGGGGGGTGGGGTGGGGTGGGGAGGAGAAATAACATGGGGAAATAGTTTTACTTTGTGTAATGACTCATCCATTCCCAGTCTCATGTTCTCTGTGTGTGTATATCAATCTCCCCTCTGTTTTTTCCACTGTATGCATCCGATGAAGTGAGCTGTAGCTCACAAAAGCTTATGCTCTAATAAATTTGTTAGTCTCTAAGGTGCCACAAGTACTCCTTTTCTTTATTCTTCCCTTTGTATAGGTTAGATGTGCTCTAAGCATGTCTACCACAGCAGGCCCCACAGGGAATGCAGTGTTTTGAGAATCCTGCCAGGGGGTTAGGTGCACAGTTGCCAACTTTCATGCAGTAAATAACCACCCCGATTTTCACAATAAGCCAAAAATCAAGCTAATCCCATTCCAAAAGAACACCAAAACAAGCCAATCCCTAAGAACCCCAACACTCTATGTGACTAGATCCCCCCGGCGTGTAGTCTGGGATTGTGGTGGGCCCCCTGTGCGCCCCTGACTCTCTCCACCCCCTTGCCCCTGCTTTCCCTCCCTTGCCCCTGCTTGCCGGGAGCCAATAAAAAAAAAGCAGCAACAAGCTACAGCAAGCAACAAGCTACAAGCCAAAAACTAGCCAACAAGCAACTCACAAGCCAATTAAGCCAAAAACAAGCCCAATTTCTGTGTTTTTTTCACGGGTTTGGCATGTCTGGTTAGGTGTCCACTAAGGCTTTGAGTAGCTTGTTAGCTATTGGCCAGCATCAGGATTTAAGTGTTTTTAGGATTTAAGGATTTTACCCTATCACTGAAATCGGCCTCTGTACCCTCTGACTGGAAAGTAGCTAATGTAACACTGATTTTAAAAATTCTCCAGAGGAGATCCTGGCAATTACAGACTGGTAAGTTGAACCTGAGTACTGGGCAAACTGGTAAAAACTATAGAAAAGAACAGATTTATCAGAGACATAAATCAATATGATTTGTTGGGGAAGAGTCAATATGGCTTTTGTAAAGGAAACCATGTCTCAAAAATCTATCAGGATTCTTTGAAGGTGTCTGCTAGCCAAGACTGGCCTTACCATGAGGGGAACTGAAGTGGTCCCCTCAGGTGCCAGACTGTGGGGGGCACCACTAGGACCCAGTGTGTAGAAAATTGTGTCTGCTGCTGGTGCATCTGTATTCTCTCTGCTCTAGATGCACAGAGATGGGGGGGTGCTGTGCTGGAGGAAGGAGGACACGAGACAAAACAGGCAGGCAGGAGAAAAGTGAGAGGGAATAACAGAAAGCAGCAGGAGCTGCAGGGAGAGAGAGGAGGAGGAGCCTCTTATGTACCTCTCCAGCACCCCCAGGAGCCTGCACTGATTAACCCCAGCTTCTCACGGAGCTTCCTGTTTCCTGCTGCTTCCCTGAACCCACCTGAGGAGAACAGGCAGTCAACTGAAGTAGTAGGAGCCAGTTAAGCCCTTAAGACGCTGGTATCTTCCCTCACTCAGGCCCTGCTACCAGCCTGCTTATTTGTCCCCTTCAACTGAGTGTTGAGAGCCACTATAGCTGGCACAGAACAGCCATCATGACTGAAAGAAGAAAACGCTCCTCTGGGGCAGCATTCAGAAAACGAAAGAAAGCAAAGGAAGCTTTTCTATCTAAGCAGGAAGGAGCTCTCCTGAGATACATAGACACAAATGTTCATGGTGAGTCTTCCGGTCCCAATGAGGAGGTGAGTGGTGAGGAGATGCCTGATCTTCCAGTTAGTCAGATTGCAGTTGCCTAGCATCTACTGCGGCATCCATATCTCCATCTCAAATGGATGTAACTATGCACATTCCTGAAGAAAACTGTAGATCAGAGAAGAGTGTGGTAGAGGCACAAGAAACAGCTGCTGCTGAGTTTAGTTCCTTAAGTCTAGATGATTCAGGACTGTGGACCTACTTGAGCAGTAGCCTGAGGGACTTCGTTGGCCACATGGGCCACAGTAAGTGAAAAACTTCATGTTCCCCAAAGACAATGAAAATAGAAGTTTCCATCCAAACATTACTGGCGTGAAATCCCCAATGGTGACAAATTGGAGAGGCCATGGCTTATGTACTCAAAAACCCAGAATGATGCATACTGTTTTTGTTGCAAACTCTTCCAGTCTAATGTTCCAGTCACACTGGGTTCTACAGGAACAAAGGACTGGAAAAATCTGGCTCGAAATCTGGCATGCCATGAGAAGGCAGCAAATCACCAGAGAGCATTCCATAGGTGGAAAGAGCTTGAGATGAGACTAAGGTTAAAGGCCACCATAGATGATCAGCATCAAGAGAAGATTGCATCAGAGTCTCTTTCCTGGCAAAATGTTCTGAAAAGGCTCATTGCCATTGTGAGAATGCTTGCTACGCAAAACCTAGCACTGCGTGGCACTTCAGATCAGCTGTATGTGTCGAACAATGGAAACTTCCTTAAAATTGTGGAGCTGATGGCTGAGTTTGATGCTGTACTCCAGGAGCATTTAAGAAGAGTCACCACCCAAGAAATGTACACACACCACTACCTTGGAAAAACAATTGAAAATGAGATCATACAGTTACTGGCAACAAAAGTCAAACAGAAGATTGTGGCAGATCTGAAGTCAGCAAGATATTACTCTGTTATTCTGGACTGCACATCTGACACCAGCCTTACGGAGCAAATGACTTTAATGGTGTGTTTTGTAACAACAGAACCTAGTAAAAATGTCCTTGCAATGGTGACTGTCAGAGAGCATTTTCTAGAATTTATTGACATTGATGATACTACAGGAGCTGGTATGACCAATGTGCTTCTTAAAAAGCTGGAAGATATGGGAATTGCGATAGCTGACATGAGAGGTCAGGGCTACGATAATGGTGCCAACATGAGAGGAAAGAACAGAGGAGTGCAGACACAGATTCAAGAGTTAGACCCGTGAGCTTTTTTTGTCCCATGCAGTTCTCATTCATTGAACTTGGTGGTCAGTGATGCAGCATCAGCTTCCAGTGAGGCTGCTGAATTTTTTAATGTAGTTCAAAGCATCTATATATTTTTCTCTGCATCAACTAATCAATGGCAAATTTTGAAGCAACATCTGGAAATATCCTCTCTGACACTGAAACCACTGAGTGCCACACAATGGGAAAGTTGAGTGGAGGCGATAAAGCCTATCGAACACCAAATTGGGAAGATAGATGATGCCACAGTTGCCGTTATGGGGAATAATGCTATGACAGGAACTGTTCATGGGAGAACAGTGGCAGAGGGAAATGGAATCACCGGAAACATACATAACTTCAAATTTCTGTGTGGCTTAGTGTTATGGCATGACATACTGTTTGAAATAAATGTTGTAAGCAAGAGACTCCAAGGTCTTGACATATCTGACCTTGACCTTGACATATCTAGAGCAATGGAACAACTGGACAAAGCAAAGTCATACCCACAGTCTTACTGGTCAGATGAGGGATTTCAAAACGTTCTGAAGAGTGCATAGAAGTTGGCAGAGGAACTTCACACTGAAGCTATTTTCCCACCCATTCAAGAATACAAGGGTCACCAAAGAAGAAGATGACATTTTGATTATGAGGCATGGGATAATCCCATAAGAGACCCCAAACAACAATTCAAAGTTGAATTCTTTAACCAGGTGCCAGATTGTGCAATACAGTCATTTGAAAAATGTTTCATGCAGCTCAAGGAACACAGCAGTATATTTGGGATGTTGTATGATATTCCAAAACTCCTCACTATACCTGAAGAAGACCTACACCAGCAATGCAGGGCACTAGAGATAGTGTGGACACATGATGACATACGTGATATTGATGCGTGATATTGATATTTAGGTAATGAACTGAAAGCCCTTTCTAGATACATTTCAGCAGGATCAACTTCAAAGTCTGTTCTAGAATATATGTGCACAAATAAGATGACCACCCTCTTTCCAAATGCTTTTGTAGCTCTGCACATACTTCTAACACTTCCTGTAACAGTTGCCAGTGGAGAACGCAGCTTCTCCAAGCTGAAGTTAATAAAAACACATCTACGCTCCACAATGACATAGGAGAGGCTGGGTCGGCCTTACAATCATCTCAATAGAGCATGAGCTGACCCAGACTGTGGACCTTCAGGAAGCAGTTCAAATCTTTGCAACCAAGAAGGCACAGAAAGCACCACTTTGATTATTCAAGCAGATAAAAATGCCAGTGTTTACTATGCAGACAAGAAAAATTACATTTGCTGTTCAGGCATTTGAAAGTTAAGTGTTACTTAAAATTTTTGAACAAGGAATTTTAAGTTGTTAGTTCTCCTTTATTTGGGTAGGTAGCAGAGCAGTACCATGAGAGGAGTAGAACAGGAAGAAGGCAGAATTGAGACCTTTCAAAGTTTTGGCCCAAGTGAGGGGACATGGGGGCATCATTTGAGATCCCCACCTCAGGTGCCAAAATGTTGTGGGCTGGCCCTGCAGCTAGCATGTGGGTAACGGTGATCCAATCAATATAGTGTACTTCGGTTTTCAAAAAATCTTTGACAAGGTCCCTCACCAAAGGCTCTTAAAGAAACTCATTAGCCATGTGATAAGAGGGAAGGTTCTTTCAATGGTCAGAGATGGATCCATAAAGATAGGAATAAATAGTCAGATGTCACAATGGAGAGAGGTGAACAGCAGGATCCCCCAAGGATCTGTATTGAGACCTGTGCTATTCAACAAATTCATTAATGGTCTGGCAAAGGGGGAGAACAGTGAGGTGACAAAGTCTGCAGATGATAGAAATCACTCAAGATCGTTAAGTCCAAAAGCTGACTGTGAAAAGATACAAAGGGATCTCACAAAACTGGTTGACTGGGCAACAAACAAAATGGAAGATGAAATTCAAGGTTACATGCCAAGTAACACACATTGGAGAAAATAATCCCAACTATACATACTAAATTAGCTATTACCACTCAAGAAAGAGATTTTGGAGCCATCATGGATAGTTCTCTGAACACTTCCTCTCAATGTGCAGCAGCAGTCAAAATAGCTAACAGATTGTTAGGAACTATTTGAAAAAGGATAGAAAATAAGACAGAAAACAACATAATGCCACTATATCAATCCATGATGTGCTCATGCCTTGAGTGCTGTGTCCAGCTCTGGTTGCCCCATCTCAAAAAGGATATAGAGGAACTGGAAAAGGTTCAGAGAAGGGCAACAGAGATGATCTAGGATATGGAGCAGCTTCCACACAGGGAGAGTCTAAGAAGATTAGGGTTGTTCATCTTAGAAAAGAGACGAGTAATGGGTAATATGACAGAGGTCTATTAAATCCTGAATGGCATGGAAAAAGTGAATAGAAAAGTGTTATTTACCCTTTCCCACAAACATAAACCAGAGGTCACCCAATGAAATTAATAGGCAGCACGTTTAACACTAACAAGAAGAAGCCCTTTTCATATAACATGCAACAAACCTGTGGAACTCATTGCCAGGGGATATTGTGATGGCCAAAAGTATACTGGATTTAAAAAAACAGGTTACGTTCATGGAGGATAGGTCCCTCAATGGCTATTTAGCCAAGATGGGCAGGGACGCAACCCCATGACTGTAAATCAGAAGCCAGGAGGTAAAATCAGAGGTGGATAACTCTATAATGGCCCTGCTCAATACATTTCCCTGGAAGCTTTGATATGAGCCACTCTTGGAGACAGGATACTGGGCTAGATGGATCACAGGTTCTTATGTCCACCAGTGGAAACTTCGGTGCCTACAGGGTTAGGTGGCGGCGGAACAATTTTGTTGAGAATGTCAGTGGGGCCTAGATGTTGGACATAGGCAAAGAGGCCCAATTGCCCAAAGAGGCCCAATTAAAGAGGCCCAATTGCCTCTTGTGGCACCTAAGTTCCTTTGTGACTCTATCCTTCAGTGCCCATCTGTAAAATGGGGAGAGAATAGCACTTCCCTACCACACAGTGTGTTGTAAGGATAAATAGGTTACAGATTGTGAGGCGCTCAGATACAGTGGTAATGGGAGCCATATAAGTACCCAAAATAGAGAGAGATGGGCCATTGCTATATAGAATTTACAGGCCTGAATTTGCAGGTAACCCAAAGACTGACCAACTAGATCTATCACACTTACCATTCTGGTATGCAAGTGCCTACAGTCCCTCATGAAGGTTACACATGGATTTAAGGAGAAAGATACATCGCCTTTAGCTCTGAATGTAACCTCTAGGTCCCAAGGACTTGTCAGTTACTTTAATTTAGTTAATTTAGTTTAATTTCAGTGTCTTTGCAGCTCAGTTTCCGCATGACTCTTTCCGCTGCCAGTGTTCAGAGACCATAGCAACTTCAAATTAAATATCAATCACAGCATTAAGGTCAAGTAGCTTGATTCCATTAACAGGCAGCTAGATTCAACTTCCATATAATGAACAGTCTATAACCTCCTAATGATCCTAAGAGAAAAACTGGGCAGTTCAGTTAGCTCCAGCATTCAATCATTGGCACCCGCTGACATAGGGGATGGCAGAATTGATTCAAAAAGTCCATTCATCTGCCAAGAAATCTCATCTGAAATTATTCTGACCTGTGACAAATCTGTGTGAGTATCAATTTAAAGACAAAGCAAGAGAGATGGATTTCAGCTGGGCTTTTCAGTCTTGGCTTCCAAGTCTTACTCCATGCAATACTATTATATATCTGTATCTCACTTTCTAACTGAGGTTAGAGATTTTTTTTTCCTACTATGGGTTGACTGCCACACAGAAAAAAGAAATGATGTTATGTTGGAGAGGCTGCATGGTCTAGTGGCTAGAGCACTGGACTGAGAGTCAGGAGACCTGTGTTCCACTCCTGGGTTATGATTATTTATATTACTGCAGCCATATCATTTGTATTACTGTAGCTGCACCATTACCTAGTCATGGACCAGGACCTCATTGTGCTAGGTGCAGTACAAACAGATCAAAAAGACTGACCAACTGTGTGACACATCACCTTTGTTTCCTTCTCCACATCCTTTCTTTCCCTTGTCTATTTAGATTGTCTGTCTTTAGGAGCAAGGCCTGTCTCTTACTACGGGTTTGTACAACACCTACCACAATGGTGTCTCGATCTGGATGGTGGCTACTACAACAGAAATAAACAATGAAATAATATGAATAATAAGCAGCAAGAGTGTGATATTATTATTGTTGTTATTATTATTGTTATTATTATTAACACATCGCTAGATCTGAGTCAATTTCAAAATTAAAATTTTTGCAACAAAAAAGGGGGAAAGCTTTATACCATCTCTGGTGTTATGCAAATAAGTACAGTTCCACACCTCCATCAATAGGTGGCGCTAGCTGTTGCTACAGTCTGTACAATAGGAAGTCAAATCCCATTCCTTCATGCTGGTTAACTAAAGTTCAGCCACGTCTGGTTCTTTTTAAATATATATTTTTGCAGTAAATAAATAAATTCCCGTTTTTCAGCCAGCTCTACTTATTGCAACACTCTGTCATGCCAGCTGCAAACATCCATTTTTATTCTCCCCCCCCCACACATCTCCACCCTTCCTCCCATGCTGCCCTTCATACTCAAAACAGATCTGACCGCTCCCTTAATTATGCTGAGTGTTCAGTGGCAGGTTCAGAACGACATGCCTGGCGTCTGAGCACCTACAGTCTCAGGTGGGAAAAGACCAAGCCTTGGAAGAGTACAGCCTCACTCACCTGCATCTTCTGTTGGATTTGACTTTTGATGTTTTCTCTGCAGATGTGCATGTTTCACTTCTAGAGCCAGAATCATCCTCACTGGCACAGGAAAGTCCAGACGACACCTTCCAATACCAGCAAAGGCTGCTGCACCTCATGGTGTAGGGTGGAATTCTCCCCGGTAAGAGGGCACAACTGCCCACCCATAAGGGCTTATGCCAATGGAAGGTGTTTCCAGAAAAGCCTCCTGCTGGCTGACACTGATCACCACTGGGTCCAGGAGGGAGGGGAGATTGTAGATTGAGCATCTGCACAACCTCACCCCGGGTGGACTTTCCTCTGCCAGATGCTTGCAGACACTGGCGTGAATCTGACTCTCTCATCCTAGGAGTAATTGACACGTGCAGATTAAAAGTGATTGAACCCAAATGGGGTTAACCCTGCCCGCCTTATTTACAACCCCAGTTGTCCCCAAGTCCTGAGGCACCTTGCACCTCTGGAGCCAGTGAGCTATGGGCTTTGGAGAAGCTGCAGCTACATGATCCCAGCCACAGTGTTCAGTGACGGGAATTCTGGCATAGCCCTTTTAAAGCTGGAGTGTTTGCCACTCTAGAGACATGGCTGACGTTTAGTTAACCAGCATGAGGGGAATGGGATTTGACTCCCTATTGTACAGAATGTAGAAACTGCTAGCACCACCTATTGATGGAGGAATGAAATTGTATTTATTTGCATAACACCAGAGATGAGCATAACGATGGAAACAGTGGCTATTCTATGCTTTAATTTGATTATTTCAAACTGAAAAGTGCATCAGTGCAGCATAGGACATAGCTTTATATTGGCTCAGCCCCGCACAGGCTGTGATTTTATACTGGAGCATGAAGAAATTATCCTGAAAATTAACTACTATAACAAGAAAAGCTTGAGAGAAGGATGACTTACACTGTTGTAAAACAGGAGTCCCTCAGCTGACAGAGAGATCAAACTCAGGTTCCACGTGTTCTACCATAGACCATCATCACAAGCTGTGATTTTGACTCCACCATTTCTGTGACATCTGTTAAAAACCATACTTTTAGAAAAAACAAACCAAACCTAAAGCACCCATCGGAGCAATGAAGAACCCTGTATTTCAGATGGTAAGATCATCATTTACCCCTCTTGGCACAATTATTGCGTTTGTAAGGGGACTGTTGCCTCATTACTAAAATTCAGTGGGGGTGTTTTGGTTGGCTAGCTCCCAGTACTAAAAGGGGAAAGGTCGATGGGAAATCAGGACCCTCAGACTGATAGTCCCCAGGAACAACGGGGAGAGGCCAATGCTCCAGGTCAGCCTGAATGACAGGGCGGGCAGGCTAATCAGGGAGTCAGGAGGCCAGGTAGGTCCCGTCCTCAGTGTGATCTGGAATTGCCTGGATCAGACAGAATGGGGCTGAGCTAAGGAGAAAGCAGGGGCGCAAGCTCAGCTGGGGAGCAGAGCTGTGCCAGATCCAGAGAGAGCAGACCCTGTCCTGGGAGTGGAGCTGCAGCCCCAAAGCCAGAGGCACAGCCCAGAGAGAGCAGACTTGCCCTGGGAGCAGAGCTGCAGCAACCAGAGCCAGAGGGGCCAGAAAAGCAGCCCACGAAACAGGTCAGTGTTGGGAGCAGAGTCACAGAAGCAGCCTGCAGAGCAGACCTGTCCTGGGAACAGAGCTGCAGCAACCAGAGGCAGAGGGGCTAAAGAAGCAGCCCAGGGAGCTGGAGGCAGAGCAGCAGCAGCAGTGCAGAGACCGAGTGGTGCAGCTGGGGCTGGAGCAGTCCGGAGCTGGGTGCAGTGAGCAGCTGGGGAGAGTGAGGGGGACCCTGGGCAGCAGACCTAGAACAGGAAGACGCCTCAGTCAAGAGGCTCTGCAGGCCAGGCTTGGATCGTAGCCCCGACAGGGCGGGGGCGACACTGGGAAGAAGGGTCCTACCACTTAGAGCATGTGGCCACCACCAGAGCAAGTGTCCAACCCACATCATCCCTGCAGCACAGCCATTGCCTGAAAAGAAGGCCTGGGACTTATAAGGAACAGACTGTGAACTGCCCTGACGTTCCAGAGACACCGTTTGTGATATTCCCTGCCACAGAGTGGGCTGATGTGTTTCCTTTAACCTTTCCCATTATTCCTTATTCCTTTTAAAATTAATTGTTGATTAAATAATTTGCATTTGCTTTAACTTGTATGTAATGGTCAGTGGGTCAGAGAAGTGCCCAGTGCAGAGAGAGTAGCCCTCTGCAAAGTATGTTCTTTTAAAAGCACTCAGCTACGTCACTCAAGCAAAAGAACAGCAAACAACACAACTCCAATCTGAAAATAGCTTTTGTTTTTAAATTTAAAAAAACACCACTAATTCAATATAAAAGTGCAGTTATGTTCATTAAAATGACTGTTAAAATAACGTCACAGCATTCCATCTTTATTCCCTTTGAATTACTTCCGATCCGATTTGCCCACTTAAATAAACATTATGAGCCAAATTCTCTGCTCCTGGAGATGACACAACGACATGGGCTCTGTATCTGCAAACAAAACCTCGGATCAGAAAGATGAAGATCTACGAATTGCATAGCAGATCAATTTCTTAAGGTCAGAACAACAGGATGAGGTGCTAGGATAACTGGGTCCTATTGTTGACCATTAATTTGATATGTGATTTTAGGCAATCTCCTGAATTATTATGCCTCAGATTATCCATTGGTAAAATTAGTGTAATATCTAGGGCTGGTCAAAAATGTTCTGCCTAAATTGTTTTTTTAATAAAAAATTGAGTTTTCAACTAAGCAAAAAGAAAAGTGTCTGCTTTCTGCAGAACACTGCAACTTTCCATTGAAAAACCTAAATCCCCTTTTTTGGCTGAAATTTTCAAAAAAGTAGAAATTTTCTGCAAAAAAATGAAAAACTCATTTTCTGACAGGATCTAGTAATAATTTCATAGAATCATAGAATATCAGGGTTGGAAGGGAGGTCATCTAGTCCAACCCCCTGCTCAAAGCAGGACCAATCCCCAACTAAATCATCCCAGCCAGGGCTTTGTCAAGCCTGACCTTAAAAACCTCAAAGGAAGGAGATTCCACCACCTCCCTAGGTAACGCATTCCAGTGCTTCATCACCCTCCTAGTGAAAAAGTTTTTCCTAACATCCGACCTAGGCCTCCCCCACTGCAACTTGACACCATTAGTCCTCGTTCTGTCATCTGGTACCACTTAGATCAGTCTAGATCCATCCTCTTTGGAACCCCCTTTCAGGTAGTTGAAAGCAGCTATCAAATCCACCTCATTCTTCTCTTCTGCAGACTAAACAATCCCAGTTCCCTCAGCCTCTCCTCATAAGTCATGTGTTCCAGTCCCTAATCATTTTTGTTGCCCTCCGCTGGGCAATTTTTCCACATCCTTCTTGTAGTGTGGGGCCCAAAACTGGACACAGTACTCCAGATGAGGCCTCACTAATGTTGAATAGAGGGGAATGATCATGTCCCTCGATCTGTTGGCAGTGCCCCTACTTATACACCCCAAAATGCCGTTAGCTTTCTTGGCAACAAGAGCACATTGTTGATTCATATCCAGCTTCTCGTCCACTGTAAGCCGTAGGTCCTTTTCTGCTGCATGGGATTCTTCTGTCCTAAGTGTGTTTCTCTACAGTGGTGTTCGGAAAGTACTTGGAGATCCTTGGATGAAAGGTGCTATATAGACAGAAACTGTCGTTATGAATAGAGATTCTGCAATCAGAATGTAGGTGACAATTTTGCCGGACATGCGTATGGCAGAGTAGACCCCAGCAGGACTTTCCACACCAGCCTTAACTCCACAGTTATAACAAGATGAGGGATGACCCAAATACCATAAGAATCAGATCCGGTGAATAAGAAGGTGCTGTTTTCACACAGCAGCTTTTCTGATTGTAACTGCACTGCAAAGTTGACAAAGCACTTCAGTCCTGGACTAAAAATGTCATTCCAAATTCTTAAATTAATCATCTTCTGCAGAATGCACTTCTGGAATAGCCAAAGTAACTGACCCTTCGAGCCACATACAATAATCTTCAGAAGTTCAAGAGCTGCCAGATACGTGCAACCTGCACTGCCCCCTCTCTTCGGGGCAGAAGCCCCTAGTCCTACCACCCCGCTGCAGGGCAGAAGACCTGAGCTCCCCCAACCCACCGCCGCTCAGTCTGGTAGGCAGAGAATGGGGGCATGCGTGGGGGGCTCCACGAGCTGCACTTCAATTGTAAAAGAGCTGCATGCGGCTCATGAGCCGCAGTTTGGCCATACCTGCTATAAAGCAACACAAAACCCCTTTGCAATGAGTGAGATGGGATAATGAAAGAACCTTTTTCCCAGGTGGCCAGAGTGACTCTTGCTGTCAATGGCAGAACTTGCATTGACTTCCACAGGAGCAGGAGCAAGCCCAGGCTGGGCTGAGTGCCGTTTAAGGAAACAGAGCAGCCGGGAGTATCTGAGGATAAAGAGACCCAGAGCTCCAGCCTTTCCCAGATCTTACCACACAGCACTTTCACATTGTTTCTCAGTAGGTACAACCGCTTGAAGAAGAAGAACTATAATCAGCACCTTCATTGTCCACAGCCATTAATAAATCCATCCTCCTCATCCCTGTGAGGCTGGTATTATTAGCTCTATTTTACAGGTGGAGAAACTGAGGCAGAGAGGTGACGTGACTTGCCCAAAGCTACACAGGGTGTCAGCGCCAGGAATAGAACTCAGAAGCTTGGATCTCCACATTCTCTGTGCAGATCTCGACACCAGGTCTCTCGGAGTAGCAGCTCTTATGGGCTTAGATTGCTTTATGCTACCTGCTCAAGTAGCTCCTTTGGCAGCTTAGTCGCCTATTGATCATCCACCTTTGTAATAAAAAATCCCTTCTTGCAATCCAGCCTAAAGCTCCCCTTCATTAGCTTTAATTCCTGAGCTCATGTGACTCTTTTACCTTGTTCTATGAATGAGCCTTGTCCTAGATCCTCGTGTGAACCCATCAAGAAGTTGTAAAGCATGATTAAGTCACCTCTCAACTACCTTTTTTTTCTCCCTTTCTTGCAAGGCTGAACATATTCATCCCTTGAAACCTGTCTTTGCAAGGCAGGCCCCTTCACCCCTTGGAACAATCGCTGGAAAACTCTTTTTGAAAGAATCACAGCAGACAGCTATAAAAAAAAAAAGACAGCTGTAGCTTAAGAGTGAGAGTTTCAAAAGCGCCCAGCAATGGCTGGATTCTGCTCCCAGTGAAGTCAACCGAAGTTTCATCAGTGACTCCAGTGGGAACGGAATCAGGCCAACCCTGAGAACTTTTGCAAATGCCACCCTATATGAATTGGTCCAGCACTGAAAGGTCCTTTACGTAGAACAATAAAACCTGTCACCTGCTCACTCCTTGCCCTGCACTACTCAGGCTTTTCTTGGAGGAGTGGGGAGGCTTTTAAAGTGTCATTTGCTCTGCTAGGACTGACCTGCAACCCCCCTTTTAGCTTCCCTCTTGGTGCCTAGTCAGCACTGCACAGATCATCACTTCAGACTGACAATCCCTTCCGTCGCTCCTGTCGTGAGCCTGTACAGAGTGCTGCCACAGCCCCTCAGTCAGTCCCATCCCACAATAAGCCCCAGACTGTCCATCATTCCAGCCAAATCATCAATCCACACACAATATTTTTTTTTAAATGTTGTTACTGAATTTGGGAACAATGAGACAGAAACCAAACTCACAGGGCCTAATTCTTTCCCAGTGTAATCCCACCGAGGTCAATAGACTTTCATTAGGGATGAATCTGGCCCATTTTCTTTTGTGATTTGAAAGAAGGTTACCAGAGGTAGAAGGTTAGTGCATTATCCAACTCTGCTACCTACACAAACACATACACGCACTTTTATTTATGCCTAGGATGTACAATAGGAAGAGCATTGAAAAAAATATTTAGCGTTGGCCAAACTGATGCAATAGATGCCATTGCAGAAGACTGGAATGAGGCTGAATTTCCTATGAGAACTTAGATGACTTTACCTCAGTTTGTTGCATTTCTGGGCTAAAGAACTTGACGTAGTCCCGTTAACGTCTCAGGGGTTCATCCTAAGCCTGGGTCCCATTGAACTTGGTGTAAGAAAGAAGGAAGAAAGCACAATGCTTAAATCACAACTGGTCACTTGAACCTCCTTGAGTAATTTTTTGGCCTCTAAAACACAAGATATGTATGACTGTGGGGGAAGCAGAGTTCAAGTCAACAAAAATCACCCTCTTGCTTCTGGGAATAAAAACTCATGAAGCTCTAATTGTGAAAAATATTCTGCTTGTGGCTTAGTCCATGCTAAGGGATCCCAGGTGTCTAGGTAGCAATCTCCATTGGCTAATCTCAACCCTATACTACAGTGTGCTGTACACCGTAAACCCATCAGATACATTACCCAGCTGCACAAACATTTGCTGGCCCTCCCAGACTAACACTCTCTCCTGATGGGGCTAAAATAAGGAAACACTTTAGGAACAGCTTGTCCAAGGGAGGTGGGAGTGTGTCCAGTGGCTGAAAAAACTCGGGGTTCAGTTCCTGGCTCTGCTACAGGGTGGCTTTGGGCAAGTCATACAACATTTCTGGACGCCAGCTTTGAAGAGGGGCTGATTATACTGACCTACCTCACAGAGGATATGTGAAGCTAATTAATTAATGTCTGCCAAGCATGTTACATCCTTGGATGGAAAATACTGCAGCCATGCAGCAAACTGGCTACTATGTATGTGCCCCTTTGCCCTCTAATGGAGGGGATCAGAACTTCCTATTATAGGTCCTATACTGCTAACTTATAGAGGTTCTCCTTTTGCTCAAGCAGCAGCAGCTTGTGTGTGTGTGTGTCTACAAACATACCCTTGCATCATGAGGAATATGCACCTGACTCAAAAGCCAAGACAAAAATAAATCAGTACAAATTAAGTGTGTAATTGCAAGCTGCACTGTCCTTCAGTACAATACCTACCTGCTGAAGTGAAGAAACAGATTGACAGAGCCAGAAGAGTACCCAGAAGTCACCTACTACAGGACAGGCCCAACAAGGAAAACAACAGAACGCCACTAGCCATCACCTTCAGCCCCCAACTAAAACCTCTCCAACACATCATCAAGGATCTACAACCTATCCTGAAGGACGACCCATCACTCTCACAGATCTTGGGAGACAGACCAGTCCTTGCTTACAGACAGCCCCCCAACCTGAAGCAAATACAAATAAATTTGTTATTCTCTAAGGTGCCACAAGTACTCCTTTTCTTAATCCAGGAACCTATCCTTGCAACAAAGCCTGTTGCCAACTCTGTCCACATATCTATTCAGGGGATACCATCATAGGGCCTAATCACATCAGCCACACTATCAGAGGCTCGTTCACCTGCGCATCTACCAAGGTGATATATGCCATCATGTGCCAGCAATGCCCCTCTGCCATGTACATTGGCCAAACTGGACAGTCTCTACGTAAAAGAATGAATGGACACAAATCAGACGTCAAGAATTATAACATTCAAAAACCAGTCGGAGAACACTTCAGTCTCTCTGGTCACTCGATCACAGACCTAAGAGTGGCTATACTTCAACAAAAAAGCTTCAAAAACAGACTCCAACGAGAGACTGCTGAATTGGAATTAATTTGCAAACTGGATACAATTAACTTAGGCTTGAATAGAGACTGGGAATGGATGAGTCATTACACAAAGTAAAACTATTTCCCCATGGTATTTCTCCCTCCCACCCCACCCCTCACTGTTCCTCTGATATTCTTGTTAACTGCTGGAATTAGCCTACCTTGCTTGTCACCATGAAAGGTTTTCCTCCTTCCCCCCCCCCCGCCCCCCCCCCCCGCTGCTGGTGATGGCTTATCTTAAGTGATCACTCTCCTTACAGTGTGTATGATAAACCCATTGTTTCATGTTCTCTGTGTGTGTATATAAATCTCTCCTCTGTTTTTTCCACCAAATGCATCCGATGAAGTGAGCTGTAGCTCACGAAAGCTTATGCTCTAATAAATTTGTTAGTCTCTAAGGTGCCACAAGTACTCCTTTTCTTTTTGTCCTTCAGAGGGAAACTCTCCTTATGGAAAAAGCAGGAATATGAAATGACACTCACAATGCAAATAAGAGATCCAAGCCATGGCTCAAAGAGGATAATTTTGTCCATGGTGAAATAATATCTGATACTTACATCGCACGTGTCACTTAGCTGCTAAGCAGATTTCAGGAGTACTTTATACTGCCTTTTTTTGACCACTAAGTGCAGTAATAAAATACTTTAAAAGTTTCAACTCTGTTTTAGATCCACTTCCAGGAGACAGCTGTAGGGCAAAAGTCTGTTCTCCCTGTTCAAAGCAAGGGGAACGCCATTGAGCTCCATGGCACTACCACAGTATCAAACCAGTGGAATCAGGACATCAGAAGAGTTACTCTAGATTTACACCTACATAAGCAGGAGCAGAATTTGGCTCATATATTCAGTTTCTAAAACTTCCCTTGCAAAGATAGACGTTAAATAAGTGATATAACGCCTCACTCTGTTACCACTGGCATTGACATGGTATGACATTGAAATGTCATTGGATCTACAACCTATCCTGAAAGACGATCCCTCACTCTCACAGATCTTGGGAGACAGGCCAGTCCTCGCTTACAGACAGCCCCCCAACCTGAAGCAAATACTCACCAGCAACTACATACCACACAACAAAAACACCAACCCAGAAACCAAACCCTGCTACAAACCCCAGTGCCAACTCTGTCCACATATCTATTCAAGGGACACCATCATAGGACCTAACCCCATCAGCCACACCATCAAGGGCTCGTTCACCTACACATCTACCGATGTGATATATGCCATCATGTGCCAGCAATGCCCCTCTGCCATGTACATTGGCCAAACCGGACAGTCTCTACACAAAAGAATAAATGGACACAAATCTGACGTCCGGAATCATAACATTCAAAAACCAGTAGGAGAACACTTCAATCTTTTTGGTCACTCAATAACAGACCTCAAAGTGGCAATTCTTCAACAAAAAAACTTCAAAAACAGACTCCAACATGAAGCTGCAGAAATGGAATTAATTGGCAAACTAGGTACCATCAGATTAGGCCTGAATAGAGACTGGGAGTGGTTGGGTTATTACAAAACCTAAACTTAATTTCCCCAATACTAATTTCTCCCTACTGTTACTCACACCTTCTTGTTAACTGTCTGTAATGGGCCACTATCTTACCACTTCAAAAGTTATTTTTCCACCCTTGGTATGCTGCTGTTAATTGATTTATCTTGTTATACTGACTTCACACTTGGTAAAGCAACCCTCCATCCTTTCATGTATTTATACCTGCTCCTGTATTTTCACTCCATGCATCTGATGAAGTGGGCTCTAGCCCATGAAAGCTTATGCCCAAATACATTTGTTAATGTCTAAGGTGCCATAAGGACTCCTTGTTGTTTTTATTGGAATGTGACTTCATTTGGAATACGAAATGCGAACAAGAAAACGAACAACTAACAATACTCTGACTGAATCAGAGACTGTGGCCCCAATTCAGCAAGGTGCTGCTGTATGACTAAGAGTTGGATCTGAACCAGAAACCTTCAAAACTGGGGATGTTTGAAATCTAGACCCAAACTCATGTTCTGATGTGGCCTAAGGCAATAAGGCATTTTATCTACAATGGGCCAAAGTGGTACCCCAAAGCGGAATACCCCCAATCCCTGGAGTTTGCATGTTAAAATACAGATTCAAACCTAGATCCACATTTTGCATGTAAGGCCTCACTCTACAATGACAAAAAATGTTTCACAAGAAAATTCCATCTTGGGGCCCTGGTGACAAATTATTCAACCTTCTGCTCAGGTAGTTATGGAATTATGTGGCCTTCCATCACAAACTGTAGTCATTCAGCAAGTCTCAATAGTAATAGAATTGACTATTATTAATAGAATTAATATTAACACTTAAGCTGAAGGCTAAGTACTTAATGGTCTGAGTTTCAGGCTGTAAATACCTAGACTCCTTGGAAACACAGATTCAAATCCTGAAAAGGTTGATGCAGTCTGAATTCCATGCATTCTACTATGAATAGATCTGTTAACTGAACCCATGGTAATTCAAGATCCTTTGGCACTTTTCTTATGCATGGAGGCTTGCTCAAATGTGCTTGGTCAAAGTTTCCCTTCCCCACATTACTCTGTGTATCAGTTAGCTGCCACCCTTCAGCCCCCCATCAGTATAATACTGTAAAGTGCTCAGGGTTCATTTGGTTTGGCAGGTACTGAGTAAAGTCAGATATTAATATTGTTATAATATTACTTCATCGTGGATACATTTAATCAATCCATGGCAATGATTTCTTCTTTGCATTGTGGGTCTTCTGTGTGAGTTCCAGGCCTTGATATATTACAGATGTCAATGGCAGTTTCACATATGGAAGGAGTGCAACATATGCAATAGAAATCAGAAGAGGAGAATTTATCCCTCCTTCCCCAGCCCCTGACTTTTAACTTGTCTTGGGTCCTACTAGAAATATTCCTGCCAAGGATACACACTTATATATATATTAAGGACAAGAGAGTCATCTCTTCAACAAGAGGTAGTGTTGTCAAATCCTGCAGTTTTAATCTCAAGTCTCACAATATTTGGTATTTCTCTTAAACCTCCAGCTGCTAGAGTGGTGTGATTACATGGGAATATCAGCTTTCATTAGAAAACAGAAAGTAAGTTTCTAGCCCTCATGGTTGCAGAGAAAAAAGTGAAAAAGTGAACCCTAAAGGCCTCAAAAATCAGATGACAAACAACGAACAACTCCAAATCTATCCTTTCTAAAATCAGATGATTTTTAAACCAACCTCATGATTTTGGGAGCCAGAGTCATGAGATTTGAACTTGAGGTTGGCAGCACTGCTGAGGTCATGCAATACTGTGTGTAAACTCAGAAGACACTGTCACAATCAGACTTAGGGCATGTCTACACCATAATCAGAGGTCTGAGCGCAACATATGTTGACAGATCTGAGCCAGCTTTGGTCTAGCTAGCTTGGATAACAATAGCAGTGAAACCGCAGCAGCGTGGGCTAGCCACTAGAGTACATACCAAGAGCTCCAAGCAGGGTTGTACAGCCCCCACTGCCACAGTTTCACGACTGCTGCTCTCTGAGCTAGCTAGATCAAAGCAAGTTTGGCTATGTCTACATGCGATACAGTCATACCTCTAATTGCAGTGTAGATGTACCCTAAGGGAGGTGAGTTGCATGCATGAAAGGATATTTTTACTCTTAAATTGTTGCAAAGGCATCACTCAGTATAAAGCAGTTACTGAGGTGTTCTGGAAATGGTGCTGCATTTTATCATATAAGACTTAGAGAAGAGAACAGGCCAAGAATCAAAATAGGGATGAAGGTGAATTACAGTTCAACTCACACAGAAAGGCCCATCAATCATTGGTGTGAACAGCAATGGAAATGATGTATCATTGCACGGCTGCTCTGATTGGTGCATACTACATGTAGCGCTTTATCTTTCATTTTCAAGTGCTTCTCCAGGCTACAGCTGACCTTGTGATGGAGCAGTACTTTTTGCGAGTTTGACATTGTTAAGTACAATTAGACGCACAAAAAATGACATGACCGATGACACTTAACACATATGGCTGTAACCGCTAAGAGCTGGCTCGGCACAATCACGCGCATCGAATTCTTCTATTGTTTTGAGAATGTCTTTTTTACCACATTACTTTTTTCTTATCACTCAATGTAAATTTTGTACTGGCCGAATAGTTACTAGCTTCTGCTGTTTCTGTAAATCCTTTGTATGCTCTCCTGCGATACTATAACTCCATACAGTGACATTCCCCTTAGAGAGGCCTTAACTTTCTACAGCAAGGTTACACTAGGACAACTATTTCCCCTCTTTCTGGCCACCGCCATCATAGAGCTATATTAAATCACAGCATGACAGCCAACAACTTGCTCAACACACAAGGGATTGAACCAGGGAGATCCAAAGCTAAAAGCATGAGCTGCTACAGCTTGCGCTAAAGAGGCTTCTAACAAGCTCATATCTTCTGTGGATCAGGCACAAAGGGGCACCTGTAACAACACATACCAGTGACTACAACGTCACTTTGCCCTGGCAATACAAATATCATAGATTCCGCTTGTTAGCAACCCTTCACCTACCAGAAAAAAATTGCCATTATCCAGCAGTTGCCAATAAGAATGGCCATACTGGGCCAGACCAATGGCCCAACTAATGCATTCTTCTGTCTTCCAACAGTGGGCAATGCCAGGTGCTTCAGAGGAAATGAACAGAACAGGTAATCATCAATCAAATGTTGTCCATTTTCAGGTTCTGGCAAACAGAGGCTAGGAACACTTCAGAGCATGGTATTGCATCCCTTCCCATCCTGGCTAATAGCCATTGATGGACCTATCCTCCACTAACTTACCTAGTTCTATTTGTCTTTGACTTCTCAACATCCCCTGGCAAAGAGTTCCACAGGTTGACTGTGCATTGTGTGAAGAAATACTTCCTTTGTTTGTTTTAAATCTGCCCTATTAATTTCATTTTGTGACCCCCTAGTTCTTGTGTTATGAGAAGAAGTAAATAACACTTCCTTATTTACTTTCTCCACACCAGTCATGATTTTTAGACCTCTATCATATACCCCCTTGGTTGTCTCTTTTCCAAGCTAAAAAGTCCCAATCTTATTAATCTCTTCTCATACGGAAGCTGTTCCATACCCCTAATCATTTTTGTTGCCCTTTTTTGAACCTTTTCCAATTCCAATATATCTTTTTGGAGATGGGGCGACCACATCTGCACGCAGTATTCAAGATGTGGGCATACCATGGATTTAGATAGAGGCAATATGATATTTTCTGTCTTATTATCTATCCCTTTCCTAATGATTCCCAACATTCTGTTTGCTTTTTTGACTGCCGCTGCACATTGAGTGGCTGTTTTCAGAGAACTATCCACAGTGACTCCAAGATCTCTCTCTAGAGTGGTAACAGCTAATTTAGACCCCATCATTTTATATGTATACTTGGGATCATGTTTTCCAATGTGCAATACTTTGCATTTATCAACATTGAATTTCATCTGCCATTTTGTTGCCCAGTCACCCAGTTTTGTGAGATCCCTTTGTAATTCTGCGTAGTCTGCCTGGGATTTAACTATCTTGAGTAGTTTTGTATCATCTGCAAATTTTACCACCTCACCGTTTACTCCATTTTTCAGATCATTTATGAATCTATTGAACAGCACTGGTCCCAGTACAGACCCCTGGGGGACACCACTATTTACCTCTTTCCAGTCTGAAAACTGACCATTTATTCCTACCCTTTGTTTCCTATCTTTTAACTAGTTACTGATCAATGAGAGGACCTTCCCACTTATCCCATGACAGCTTACTTTGCTTAAGAGCCTTTGGTGAGGGACCTTGTTAAAGGCTTTCTGAAGATCTAAATACACTATATCCACTGAGTCAGCCTTGTCCAAATGATTGTTGACACCCTCAAAGAATTCTAGTAGATTGGTGAGGCATGATTTCCCTTTACAAAAACTATGTTGATTCTTCCCCAATTTGTTTCAACCAATTTGCCTGGTACTAAAGTTAAGCTTATGAGCCTGTAATTGCCAGGATCACCTCTGGAGCCTTTTTTAAAACTTGGTGCCACATTACCTGTCCTCCAGTTATGTTTTACAGAAGCTGATTTAAATGATAGGTTACAAACCACAGTTAGTAGTTCTGCAATTTCACATTTGGGTTCCTTCAGAACTCTTGGGTGAATACCATCTGGTCCTGTTGACTTATTACTGTTTAGTTTATCAATGACACCTCAATCTGGGACAGTTCCTCAGATTTGTCACCTAAAAAGAATGGTTCACGTTTGGGTATCTCCCTCACATCTTCCATCATGAAAACTAATGCAAAGAATTCATGTAGTTTTTGCAAAATGGTCTTATCTTCCTTGAGTGTCCTTTAGCATCTCAAAAAAAAGAAAAGGAGTACTTGTGGCACCTTAGAGACTAACAAATTTATTTGAGCATAAGCTTTCGTGAGCTACAGCTCACTTCATCGGATGCATTCCTCGATAATCCAATGGCCCCACTGGTTGTTTAGCAGGCTTCCTGCTTCTGAGATACTTAAAAAAAATGTTGCTGTTACTTTTTGAGTCTTTGGCTAGCTGTTCTTCAGATTCTTTTTTGGCCTTCCTAATTATACTTTTATACTTCACTTGCCGGAGTTTATGCAGAAGGCAGGTTTGTGAGGCTGCCGCCAGGGAAGGAAGCTCTGGGATGTGCCTTCACAGGCTGCAGCCCTGCAAACCTGCATGCAGACAGGGCAGCAATGGGGAGAGGGGTTGCAACTCAGATGCCTGGGCTTTCTACAGGGAGTGAGAGCACTGGGGTCTTATAGGTATGCATGGTACCTCTCCCTGCATTGTCCAGGAGTCGGCGCTCAGCACGTCTCAGTGCTTCCTTCTTTGGGTGCAGCCCACCAAAAGGGCACAGCCTGGAGAAGACAGGGAGAGGTAGCATCCAGCTCCATCCCCGAATTCCCTGCTACTGCCCTGACCACAGTCTCTCCTCCCAGCCTGCAACCCCTTACCTCCTGTGTGGACCCTGCATGCAGGCAAGTTTGTGAGCTTGCAGCCCCAGAAGGAAATACTGGGATGGGCTGAGTACCAGCCACTGGCAGGTTCCTGGGGCTGCAGCCAAGGAAGGTAAGTCCCACCACTTCATCCCCAGTTTGCAGCCCTGCAAACCTGCCTGGGGTGGGCTCTCAGCACATCTCAGCACTTTCTTCCCTGGCTGCAGCTTCGCAAACCTGCCTGCAAGTAGGGGCTTTCTCCCATATATGTTGTTAATAAGTAGCATGCCAATATCCAAATGCCATTAACATTTAAATCAGCGTGATGGGATTGGTTTCTGGCAAAATGTTGCTATTAACTAGAAGTTGTCAATATCCAAGTTGCTATTTAGTGGGTAGATTCCCACTTAGGAACATAGGACCAGCTATACTGGATCACAACTGGGTCCATCTAGTCTAGTATCTTGTCTACTGTCAGAGACTTCACAAGAAGTTGCAAGAAACCAAGACAATAATGGTCCTGACTTCTTCTGCAGCAGAATAAGCTGTTGGTTGCAAAAGGTTCTCCTTCGACCAGCTCCAAGAATTCTCTCTCTTAAGCAGTTAAGTCTTCAGCCCTCCCAGAAATCCTAAAGTCAGCCCTTCATTTTTGTGTCTGGGATTTTCAGGCAGACAAGGAGGGGTAAGCATTTCAGATAGCAACTTAGGAGGTCATCAATCAAGGAGTCTCATGGCAAAGATAAAGAAATGTTTCAAGTGTAATTTCCAGGGTTTATACCATCTCATATTATTGTGTTTCAAAAATACACTCAGCTCTAAAACACAGTGGAGCATCTCCTTTGGAATTAAGGGCAAATTTTGAAGTAATCAGCATTCACAATGGTGGCCCGATTGTCAAAACAACTCCTCACTCAGCAGCAAACACTGTGGCCCTTTTGAAACTCTGCCCATAGTGGCTCAGCACATCCTGTGCTCAGCTCTCCTGAAAATCTGGCCTCTGATTTTGGTGCCTAAATAAGGGCTGAGCTCTTTTGAAAATCTGAACACTAGTGTTCACGAGCTTGAATGCCTTAAATTAAAATCAGTGGGTGAAATCCTAGCCCTATTGAAGCCAACAGAAGTTTTGCCATTGAATCCAATGAGACCAGGATTTCATCTTATATCTGTGGATCAATACAAGCCTAAAGTAGCAGTCTTTGCCATCTTAAGGTATGTATCTTAAGGTGCTGAGCCTTGTGAATTGTATGTCATGGAAAAGGTAGAACAAAGAGGGCGACAATAAAGATTAGCTGACCCAGTGGTTAGAGCAGTAGTGTGGGACTCTGGGGGTTTTCTGCTCTGCCACAGATGTCATGTGTGACCTTGGGCATATCACTAAGCCGCTCATTGTCTCAGTTTCACAGCTGTAAAATGGGGATAATCCCTATTTCACAGGAGTGTTGTGAGAATAAATACATTACTTGATTGTGAGGTGCTCAGATGCTACTGTGATGGTGGCTGTATGTGTACCTTAGATAGACAGAACAAGTATCTTTGGCCTGTTGGCAATCTCTCTTGGCACTGAGCCATGCTGCCGAGTGACCCATAGGATATCCCTCTTATCCTCTGGTGTAGAAGTGCTTTCTTGTTGCAAAGCTTAAAGGCAAGTGACGCACAGCAAGCGGCGCTTAAGACATATGTTTCTGTTAATCAATCAAAGACAACAGGAACACCTGTGATTTATTAAGGAAAAGAAATCCAAGACATATTCAGTTTCTCATAGGAGGAAGAAATCTTTGTGGAGTAATTCTAACTGTCACCCAGGTTGCATCACAGCGGTGTTGGATTTGTTTCTTAATACTGAGACACCACCCTGGGCTGAGTGTGAGAACGAGAGCTCTTGTCTCAGAATCATGGGATTACTGTCTGGAACCTAGATGCTTGCTCTCTGAATAGATAAACCCTCTGAGCATGTGAGCTTTCGTAAGGGAAGTAACAATAGCATTGCCAGGCTGAGATGGTATATGTGCATTAGGCAATTGAGAAAACAGTGCTAAGAATTTAAAGATCATAGCATTACAAGCACCGAGCATTAAAAAATCATGAATCGGACCCCTCCAAAATCTTGAGCATGACTTAAAACTCAGGAGATTTTATAGAAACGATACATTTGTTTTTCTTTTTTGTCTCCTGGAATTTGGACCTTTGGGATACACTCGGGTTACTCACTTGTGCATTTCTCTGCACTATGAGGAATAGTGAGCTGAGATTTAAGCAGAAAGCGCCACATATAGTGAGACTTACAATAAAGTCACAAGAGTTGGCAATATTTGGAGTAGGCGCCTATTCATGTGAGATGCTGTGCATTAGAGTTTGGGTGTTTAGCGCTACGGCTGGTCTGAAATAAAAATTTTTCATGGAAATTTGCAACAAAAACAACAACAAAAAAACCTTTTGGTTTCATCAAAATTTTCCACAGACATTTTGTTATATGCCAAAAACAGAAATATTTTGACTGAAAATGGGATTTATAGTTTGCGCCTCATGTCCAGCTGGACTACGTCTCCCACACTGCATAAAGGTGTCCCCTCTTGGCGATGAGAAGCTCTGAGTCATGGAGTTCCTGGTGATGGATGCCTTATGGGAAATGACAGGTTTCAGAGTAGCAGCCATGTTAGTCTGTATTCGCAAAAAGAAAAGGAGTACTTGTGGCACCTTAATAATGCTCAGATAAATTTGTTAGTCTCTAAGGTGCCACAAGTACTCCTTTTCTTTATGGGAAATGTAGTCCACCTGGAAAATCCCAGCACATAGAAGAGAATGGGACACAAGTAGCAAATTACAACTCCCCTTTTTTGGTCGAAATATGTCAGTTTTCAGCTGACAGATTTTGACAACAACGACATCAATACTAATTTTCTGTGGAAAGAAGACAAAAATAATTTTTTTGCAAAAATAATTCATTTAGGCAAAACCCCAATTTTCTGTCGAAAAACAGTTTTGACAGAAAATTTTCAATCATCTTGCAGAACTGAGCCTTAGATTATCAACTGAAATCCAGGCAGATGTATGTGCAGTATTGGTTCAGTAGATAGGGCACTTGATTTAAGCGTGGGGAGACCTGGTTCTATCACATACCTGCTGATGCTCCCTTTTCTTAGTGCTTTGAGCGTGCTAGATGAAAAGTGCTAAGTATTATTATTAATTACAGATGGTCTAGCACATCAGTGTGCTCCCAGCAACAGGCATTATTATTACATAAATCATATACCTGCTTCCCAGGTGCTGGGAGGATGCGAATGCTGGTCCTTCAGCCCCACAAGCACAGGCCCCTAATCACTTACACTAATATAGAACGCCTGTTAGCACTACCATTAGTAGACCTTTTAGCCTCTGTGTGCGTCAGCCAATGGTGAGCAATACCGCTCTCGCTCACTCACACACAAAGCCAGCGCATGCTCTTTGGGACAGGGACTGTCTTTTTTTTATGTGTTTGTACAATCCCTGATGCTTGTACAGTTTGTCCATGACTGGGTCTCTGAGGCACTACCACAATACATAGAATAATAATTAATAACAAAGGGCCCAGGCTGCCCAGTTTGACTCTGAACTTCTCCAAAGTGCCAGAGGGTCTGGTTTCAGCATCCCCAACCTGACACAGCTCTAATGTTAGTTAGCTGCCTACAGGGATGAATTTGGCTGATTATCTTTAAACTGTCTGATGATGGTAACTATTAGCAACAAATGTAAAACTCCAACTCCCCCGTGGCTGTAGTTAATGGGTGCAGTCCATGCTGAAACTAAGGAGGAAAGCTTAGTAGAGAACAGAGCATGTATGAAAAGGGAGGGGTTGTACTGAAATCTTTTTCTTGGCCTGGAGCTTTGTTTGATCTGATCGGAGTTGGTGCAGGCAGTGAACAGACTTTCCCTCTCCCCAATTTCCTATACCTGTGAGTCCCTTTTGTTTGGTTTCAGAGTAGCAGCCATTTTAGTCTGTATCCGCAAAAAGAAAAGGAGGACTTGTGGCCCCTTAGAGACTAACAAATTTATTAGAGCATAAGCGTATGCATCTGATGAAGTGAGCTGTAGCTCACGAAAGCTTATGCTCTAATAAATTTATTAGTCTCTAAGGCCCCACAAGTATTCCTTTTCCTTTCATGTGGGAGTCTGTGGCACTGAACACAGTATTGCTAACCCCATCATGAGCCAGGTCCTCAAAAATCACAAGATTGGCTTAAAAATATTGAGAATGATAAACAATATGTTTTGGGTACTTTTTCTTTGCCTTCTGTGATTTCCATTTCCAAATTACATAGTCCTGTATGTTTAGGTCTCCAGACATTTTATTATTCATACCAAATGAGGCCATTTAGAAAACACTACCTGCTCTCTTACATGGCAAGGGCAGAACTCTGAGTACTTTCATAGATGAGTCTGATGTTAATTACACACGGGTAGTTAAAGCTGCAAGAGCTGGCAGCATTGTATCGAAAGTCTTACACTATTTGGTGTTTTTCCTAAAATCTCAGCTCCCAGATTCATGTGTCTAAGAGAGAATCTCAGCTTAAAAAAAAAAAAGTTTCTGACCCTCAGGGTCACAGAGAAATGCTTGGAAATTGAACTCTAAAGACTCAAAACCCAGAAAGCAAATAGCAAGAACAAACATTTGTATCTCATGATTTTGGGGGCATGACGTAATTTTTTAACCTTTGGGGTTGGCAATATTATATTTACAGTCTTTGGCAAAGTCTTAGATTCAGTATAGTCTTGGGAGAACCGAAAGGACTTGCTGTTTGTAAAATAAATGTGACTGCTGTACCAAATGATATTATACTACGGTCACATTGAAGGTAACATAACAGACCACTGTTGCATTTGGAATTCTGGAATAATTTAAAGAACACCAGCTGCACATCACAAATAAGCTGCATTTTTTTTCCAGATAAACTTATGTAAGATGGCTGCTGATATCCTTTTTTAAGGCAGACCATTAAGGGGAACTGTTTGTTCTAAGGAAAGCCACACCTGAAATCAACATATAACAGAGATCCTACTTTATTCTGTGATCCTGTAATTATTCAGGATTAGGCTGAGAGTTCTCCAAGGAACATCTTAGAGGTGCAGAAAATAGTGATTCAGTAGGTAGCATTCTTCTTTCTGAATTTGTACTGAACTGGCATGATATTATAGAGCCCCGTGTTATTATAGTGCCATCTTTCAGATCCCATGGTCCTGATCACTTCAGGTCATTAAATATTTAATGGCACTTTTGTAAGAATTTGGGTTATAAATCCTTTTCTTCTCTCTTCCTAAATATATTCCTGGCTGTTTCATTCGGCTACAGTGTTAGTCACTTCCTGTCTCAACTGCTGTGTAATGTTCCTGTTCACTGTTAATCAGGTGGCATGTTTCACCTCACAGGTGTGGGTGAACAGTGAATGTTTCACCTTGTTGGAGGCGTAGGGGGCCATTCATTAATATATTAAATGCATAAGTCAAATACAGACCAGGATGGTGTAGGGATGAGTAATGGCCTATAGAGCTTCTGCATCTCAGCTGAAATTCTTAGCTTGGTAGTGACTGAAAAGTAGTTATGATGCTGTGACTGTTCAGTGGCTTACATGAAATGAATCCGTGATCTTGAGCCGTTGCCTAGCAGAGGGGTCATCACAAACCAGGACACCAGCTGACACTGACTGGTAGTCTTGCTGACAATCTCAGCACAGAGGCAAAGACTGGAATGGGTATGGAAGCCAAAGCCTCTCCTGCCTGTCCCAAGGCAGTCCCTTCACAATGAGGTCCCAGCACTTTGGAGAAGACTGCACTCTCACTATCTGTGATAAAGCTTCTTGGGATTAAATAGATCCCTTCATTCCCCAGGGCTGTCAGTCATTCTTTGTACCTTATGATGAGTTGACTTGTGGGCGCTCCCCTCATGGGCGAGGCAGATCTTTTGTTCCTCTGGTGGGTTGCACCAACCAACCCAGAATTCATCTAAGATGGCATCTTCCACCAGCCCGAAATTCACACACAAGTAATAAAGGTGCTAGACTGTACATGTTAGACTGCATTACAGATGAGGTCTGTTATTATACCCAGACACTTCCCCGGGTTATGCTTGATACACAGGGCTTGTGTACACTTGAAACATGACAGGGCACAGCTGCGCCATTGTAACGCTTCAAGGTAGACACTCTACACCAACAGGAGGGGTTCTCCTGTCAGCATAGGTAATCCACCTCCTCAATAGACGGCAGCTAGGTTGATGGAAGAATTCTTCTATTGGCCTCGCGCTGTCCACAAAGGGACTTAGGTCCATTTCACTATGTCACTCAGAGTGTGGATTTTTCACACCCCTGAGCAATATAGCTGGTCAATCGAATTTTCTGGTGTAGACCAGTCCGCAGTGTACTACTTCAAACTAAGGCCATGTCTACACCATGGGTGGTATAGCAGCATAATTACAGCACCGTTGCTGCACTGTTGTAATCCCATAGTAGAGATGCAGACTAAGACAATGGAAGGGGGTTCTCCATCTCTGGAGGAACTCCTCCTCCCCGAGCGATGGTAGCTAGGTTGATGGAGGTATTTTTCCATCCACCTAGTTGCATCTACACAAGGGGTAGGTAGTCTGGCATCACTATGGCACTCAGGGGTGTGGATTTTTAACACCCCTGAGCAAAGTAGCTATGTCGATCTAAATTTTAAGTGGAGACCAAGCATACTACAGCAGTTTCCATGTAAGCCAGGGAAGGCTGAATGAAACAGCTGGCCTAATGTTTATGGGAGCAAATAGCTAAATTTTATTTTAAGGTCTTAACAAGTCTGATCATTAAGAGTGAGACCAATGGTCCTTTTACCCCTGTATCCTGTCTTCCTACAGTAGGCAGTGCCAGATGCTTCAGAGGGAATGACCAGAACTGGCCAATTTATTGAGTTATCCATCTCCTGTCAGCCAGTCCCAGCTTCTGGCAGTTAGAAGTTTAGGGACACCCAGAGCATGAAGTTGCATCCCTAACCACCTTAACTAATAGCCATTGGTGGACCTACCCTTTTCCATATTAAAGACCAAAATCCTGCTGTTATTTAGCCCAAATCCCAGATTTCAGTGGAAACTTTGCCTGCATAAGGACTGTAAGTATTATAGGTATCTCTAATTACTGTCCTGTGGTGTGTAATGTAGAAAGAGACATAGATGCTACTGCCCAGTATGATGGGAGAAAGAGACATGAAATGAGAGGGCTGGGTTCAGGGTGTCAGTTACTGTGGAGTCGCCTGATCTTGGTCAGTTGTGTTATGCTTTAGAATAGGCTGATAGAAATAACTTGCTTGAGGGGTCAAGTAACACCTGTTTTTCCTTTGTACTCTTGTCTATTCATGAAACACATGCCCCCCTGCCCTACTTCCTCTTTTGGCAGAGCATTTGTGGCACTTACACCATGCTCACATTTTTTGATAGCTGGGATAATGAACCTAACATCTACATAATCTTTTGCATCTGAGGAACTCAAAGCACATTCCTGAGAGTGACTTACCCACATCCATCCAGTAGGCCCTTGACAGCGCTGCGAATAGAAACCAGGACTCCCACAGCCCCATTTGATGCCCTAACCCGCAAACCACACTGCCTCTAATATAGGATGTAGTCGTTCACTTTAAGCACCATACTTGCTTAACACAAGAGGGTATTTGAACACCAAGACATGACCAGCAGTGTTTTACAATGAGTTTCCTGTCTAGTTACTTTTTGCATGAAACCTTCTTATATATTAAATTCCAAGCAAGGGCTTGGGTCATTACAGACTGCCTCCCTAAACTCTCCCTGTGATTTCACTTAGCGATGATGTTCAGCATATCCTCATCCAAACCATTCTGCAGTAGGTGCCATTAAACAATGGGCATGTACAACACACTTCGCTATAGATTAGAAAACCAGAAGGGACCACTGTAATCATCTAATGTGACCTCCTTTACCTATGATATTTGGCAAGCTCAGTAGTGACCAGAGTCTGAATGGGACACAGAGGCTGAACGATCTTCTCTTTCCTAAAGGTTTTCATACCAGGTCATGACCAGGGAATTGTTAGTTTGCACCACTACTTCCCACTGTGGATCAAAGGAAGAGTTTTTAATCTCTAAGGCTGTCGGTGCTTCATCTGAATTCACGTCATATTCAAAGAATAATGATTTTTAAAGGATTTCAGGAGCAAACCAAATCTTCTTGCTGCTATAGGGGAGCAGGTAGAAAGGCTAGGTGCTATCCAATTCCCTCAGAACTGAAGAGTTAATACCACACCTCACACAACATTGCTCCGTAAATAATAGCAGCTGGAAGACACCGAGTCTTTGCCTTCTGCAATGCTGTGGATCCATTAGAGAATCCTTTCTTTCATAGCCTATAAATTACACACAGTTCCCTGATATCACTGCACAGCAAACAAACTCCCTCCTTATCTTGGATCCTGGAGATCTGTGGGCTATCATAAATAACTTCTGTACAAGATAAGCCTTCTTCCAGTATAGCCTCTGCTTCGCCCTGATGTGCTGCATAGTTAATACACATACGGCACTTTCTCCCGCCATCAACTGAGCTAAAGCAGCCAGTTTCTGAGAGAGGTCAGCTGTAGCCTGCTCAGTTAAGAGTCTACCCCATTCCTTTTGAAGAAGCAAAAACCCCATTGACTTCTATGGCACACCTTCAGTTTCTAAACCCATGACCCTGAATGGTGTGGAATGCCCAGCAACTCCCATTGAACTTAGTGGGAGAGGACGATGCTTAGCTGATTCTGCTACCTTTGCTCACACTGTGTAGAACCTTCCCCTGTGAGTCATCCTGTTGGTTTCAATGAGTCTACTCATGGAATTAGGTACTACTCAGACACAGCAAGGGAGGCAGAATCTAGCCCAGGGAAGGGCAAACTACGGCCCACGGGCCATATCCAGCCCATCAGGGCTTTCGATCTGACCTGCGGGATTGCCAGTCCTGTAGCACAGCACGGCTAAGGCAGGCTCCCTGCCTGCCCTGGCCCTGCGCCGCTCCCGGAAGTGGCCGGCACCGCATCCCTGCAGCCCCTGAGGGAGTGGAGCGGCAGAGGGCTCCGTGCACTGCCCTTGCCTGCAGGCACTGCCCCCCACAGCTCCCGTTGCCCTGAGCCCCCTGACACACCCTAACCCCCTGCCCTGAGCCTCCTCCTGCACCCCAATCTCTTGCCCTGAGCCACTTCCTGCACATTGCACCTCCTCCCACACCCCACAATCCCTCCTGCACCCCAACCCCCTGCCTCAGCCCTACATTCATGGCCCTGCATACAATTTCCCCACCCAGATGTGGCCCTCGGGCCAAAAAGTTTGCCCATCCCGATCTAGCCCTTTAGGTTTCACCATGAAAAACTAAGCATGCAGGAAATGAGATGTTTATAGAGTCATGATTCATAATACTGCAGTTTTCAGGGAATATAACACCATTCATGATTAAGAAATGCTCTTATTTTCTGCCAAATATATAAAATAATCACTCATCTCCTGAGCAGCCAAAGTAAATTATACATCGTATTAGCTCCATACACTGTAATTCTGGTATAGAATTAAACCATTTCCCAAGTCCCTAAATTTCCTTTCTGACTTCAAATTACAAATGTCTTGCCTAGGATCATCACTGCGATGACTAATGAACACTTATTATAAGTGAGTTTATAAATGTTATTAAGAGATTTCTATTAAAGGCCAGGCTAAAAAAAATGTGGATTTAACAAGAACAACAAGAGAGGAGGAATCTGCATAGATTTCACAGCTCTTTTCCTGTCAGGCAAAGGAGAGCCACAATGTTTGCAGCTCAGTGAATGCGGAAATCGTTGGCTGCTCACTGACTTTGACGGACATACCTTCTGAAGTGCTGGAGCCCTGATTATCTTCAGGTTCATTCGGAGAGTTAGAAGGCTCTCACTTGGACTCCAGGGAGCACATTACCCCACTAGTTCACCACATGGCAGGGGAGGGCTGAGTGCAGGCGGATATTCTTTAAGATCCTAATGCTGCATCTCCAGGCTCTTGTAAAGCATTTTTAGATTACAGCTGATTTGAGACAGATTTTTTTTTTAAACGACTGAGGTTGGATTCTGATCTCACTTACGACAGCATAAAGCCAGAGCTGACGTTTATTCTGGATTGGTGCTCGTGTAATTAAGATTAACGAAGAGTCTGGTGTCAAGATTAGAATCTGATGCCTTGTTTTTTGATGATGCATTTTGATAGCTTTGTTTGGGAGCCATGGCTGATTTTCACGATAACTTCTCACTGGCGCTTTGGCTTCAAAGACAGCTCCTATTTAAAACTATCGCCCCCTGCAAGTGGTGCAGGACAGGTGCGCAGTGAAGGTGCAGTCACTGATGAGATATGCCTATGAGAGATCAGCCCCACACAAAACCCCAACATGAACTTTGGGGAAGTTCAGATCTGGAGGTAAATGTCATATCCAGCCCTATCTCCTTAGTGGGTTACACCAAAACCCTAGATGTGAACTCCCCCCTAGCTTGGATCTAGATTTTGCTATTGGGATCCGTCACTAACACTTACACAAATAATAAGCAGCCAGAATAACATTGGATGATACAAGTAGTTTTTCCTCATCTCAAAAGCTACACAGCGAAGGGGAAGCACTTGCCTTCTTACTTTTCTATACACAAATGCCACTATCCATCACAAGCACGGTGATGAGATGGACAGAAAGAAGGATAGCAGGATGGGAGGACAGATTTCAAAGCATTTTAAAGGCATTAATGAATTCCCTTCACGGTAACCCTGGCAAGTACACACAGAGGTTGCCTTTAATAATTCACCTCAGAGACCTCAGTATTTGCAGTATCCTAGGAACTCCCTATCATCAATATGCAGAAGCTGAGGAAAAACTTAGATACAATTTTTTAAGCAATTGTCACTTTTCCAGTGGGGTGGCTGCGCTAAGTATTATTTCCATCTTGCAGCTGGGAAAACTGAAGTGAAGGAAAGTGACTCACCCAAGGGGGCACCATGAGCAGAGTCAGGAACAGAAATGCAGGTCTCTTTCGTCCCAGGTCCATTCAAAACCCCGTCTTCCCCTTCCAGGAAGGCGGATTGGCTTTTTACTTTTTTCACTGCCATTTCACATTGCTGGAGAGAAGGCAGCAGGAAAAGTGGATGTGCGGTCTCACAGTACATGCCTAAAGCTTATGCAAGTTAAATTTAGGTCTAACTAAAACCATGTGCCTTGGGCTGCAATGCCAGTTGTGAGTGCTCTTTCTCTTCTCTCCTCTCCCCACCCCCGTAGCTGTTTCTTTAGCTGATGATAAATCTTCAGCTTTCCCAAAAGAGATGGGCATTTTAAAACAAGCCTCTAATTCCCTTCCCCTCCCCCAGTTTTGAGTAAGCAATTAAATAAATGTAAAAAGTGGGTGCAAATAAGCAGGCAAGTCATGGCGTCCTCTATGGCAGTGCTTCTCAAGCTATCTGATGTTCACAGAATATCAGGGTTGGAAGGGACCTCAGGAGGTCATCTAGTCCAACCCCCTGCTCAAAGCAGGACCAATCCCCAATTTTTACCCCAGATCCCTAAATGGCTCCCTCAAGGACTGAACTCACAACCCTGGGTTTAGCAGGCCAGTGCTCAAACCACTGAGATGGGGGGACTGGCAATTTTTTTCCCCAATGTGCGCGCAGACCGGCAGCCGATGGCTCGTGGACCGGCACTGGTCTGCGGAACACCACTTTGAGTAGCACTGCTCTAGGGCTTTGTTGTGTCTGGGAGGCTCAGACCTACAACAGACCCTCAGCTGAACTCCAGGTGGCAGGCAGGCACAACACTGCCTGGAGTTCCCAAGCAGTGCAGCAGCAGCACCCTTCTAGGGTCTGTCTTCACTGAAAAGGTAACGTGGGGTCTTATTTGAGTGTTGCCCCTAACACCTCTCCAGTCCACACACAAAAACCCCTCCCCTGAGTTAAGCGGTGCTTTCATCCCAGACTAGCTGGCCTGGCTGGGGATGTGAGTGACAGCCCAGGTACCACGTTTACTTGGGCTGGTAGCCCGCCCATTGGGACGCAGGCTGACTCACTCCATTGCTGATAGTCCTCCGGTGTCTTCCCACAATTCCCCTCAGGTGACAGAGGGACAGACAAATTCTCCCACAATTCATAAAGCAGCTCAATTTACTGCAGCACAAAGAACCATGGGATGTGCCCCCAGAGTCCTCGCAACACACACAGAGGGTGCACAGCACCAATGAAGACACCAGCTTGGGTAGAGCTGTGCAGTATGGCTGCTCACACCTGGGCTAAGCTAACCTGGGTTCTCAGACAAGGTGCTGATTACGTGGGCTAACTCTGCAGTGAAGACACTCTTATTAGAGGTTGCAGCATGCCCTCTGCTCTCAGCGTGGCCAGTTCTATTGGCCAGTCCCAAAGCCATGACCCCACCTCCTTCCTGGATCTCCCCAGCCCTTTTGCTACAGCTAGCTTTACAGGTGCCAGCAAAAAAGCAAGACCTTGTGCTCAGCGGAGCTCAAGAACGGTCTTTTTTGCCAAATCCTTGCCCTTTTCCCTTCCCTTGTGCCTTTGCAAGGGGCTCAGTCACGATCTGGCCCCTTGAATACCTTCCTGTACCCACAAAACAGGCCTAAATGCCATCAGCGGTGCCTGCACAATTTGAAACCAAATTGTGCCTGAAAACAATGGTGGGTGCAAGTATGGAGTATGAATTGAGGCCCCTTGAAAATCCAGGTGCTAAGAATATCCACTGCTCAGCTTTTTTCTTTCAGGATGTATTTACTTGCCCTATAATTCAGTCCAAAGTAAAAACAACCCCCTCTCCCCCAAATCTAAAACACTTAATAATGTTGTGACACCTCGGTGGTATCCCCTGGGCCCTCAGAGGGAAAAGAGCAACTGCTCACTGCTTTATCAAAGTTAATGGCCCACAAAGGAAATCACGATCCACTAACAGAGAGGTCCCTGGCAGCAGCAACAAAATTCGAAGGTGCACCTGGCTAGAAAATCGTGACCCAAGGTTGGTGGCATTTTGCCTCTCGAAAATCAGGAAATCCCCAGTTGGAAAGGTCAAGGCTATTTGCGTAGAGGAGATCAATGAAACCCTGGATTTCCTTAGGAAGCTGATAGAAGGAGCTTGTGTGTTAGATACATAAGGAAGCCGTTTGTCAAAATCCATCCCAACAACAACAGATGCCTCAGCTCATCAAATCAACAGTGCATTTGAGTGAATAGTCAAATGGCCTTTCCAGACGAGAGTCTAATGAACTTGATTCCTGTAGGGCTGCCAGTTCTTATCAACAAAGATGCTCTCATTTTGCCTCCCACTCTCCCTCTCACAGGGCCTTCAGAATGGCTAAATAGCTTTATATTCATCCTGAGTAGAGGGGCCCCCATTACACAATGCATATGCACAAAATGAGTGCGTCATTTTGCAAATCCAGGCCATTCTGTTTAGGATTGTGTAGCTCTGCTTCGCAGGGTAGGCCCCCATTACAGTTGTTTTGACTGCCAAAAATGGCTCCTTAATCAGCACTGCATGAGGACGAAGAAATGCCAGGCACAAATTCTGCTCCTAGTGACATGGGTGTAAATCCAGAGTAACTCTCTTGATCTTGACTTCAGTGGAGTGGCTCTGGATGGGTGCTGTAAGGAGGGACAGAATACAGCCCTTTGTCAAAGTCAACAGGAGTGGCAGAGATGTAATTTTGGATAGAACTGCCTCAATGAGACTAGAGACAGACCTGGCACAATTTGAATCCAGATCAGATTTTTGCAGTTCAGGCCCATCTCTAATTAAATCCAAACTACCTATCTATGGAAATTACCATAGCACTACACAATCCTTTGTGTATTTATCCTCACAACACCCCTCTGAGGTAAAGTACTATTCTCCCCAGTTTACACATGAGGAACAGAGAGACTATGTGACTGGCCCGGGCTCAAACACAAAGTCTGTGGCAGAACAAGGAATTGAACTCCAGTCTCTGGCTAGTATCTTAACTGCTGAATCATCTTCTCTATGGTCTCAAAGGTCGGTGGTGCATAGATTTAAGATTTGCCTATGTCTTGGAGCACAGGCAGTCGTTCAGCTCTTTTTGTATGGCAACAACAAGGTCAGCAGAATGAAAATCAACTCTTCTGGCTTGTCTACACGGTGGGATAATGTGCTTTTCAGGGTTATGATTTCTAAAGTGTGCTAATAATGTGTTACACATTCATTGACCCGTGTTGACCCTGCCAGTCTGTTGAAACCCTGTTCCAAACAGCACTACGTTAAAGCACACCAGTGGGTCTATACCAGTGGTTCCCAAACTGTGGTTCGTGAACCCCTGGGGGTTCGCAAAATGTTACGGGGGTTCTCAGGAAAAAATTCCCTAATGGCGGACAGAGCTGTCCCTAGGGACCCCAGGCAGCACGGGGCTTGCAACCCAGAGCCCCTGGACTTCCAAGAGCTAAGCAGATCAAAGCAAGCATATCTATCACACTGAGGATATTTAAACTTCAAGACTCCTTATAACAAATGGAAAGGGAGGTGGATTTTTTTGCTGTTTTTAAAATTATTATGAAGAACAAGTTTAAGCTTTGTTGCAGTGTGTGTCATTTGCCTGAACTGCTCAAGACCTGAATGCTTGTGTAGGAGGAACTCTTTGAGTTGGCTTCTTAAATACCTTCATACTGTTTCACACCTGATACTCCTTGATGAAACCTAGGAGCCTTGTCTTATAACAGGCTTATTCAAAGTGATACAAGCTACGAAAGTGAGATCTTGGAAGAGTGTTGCCATTTTTATAATGTAATAAAAATACTGCAATGATAAATAATAATTAATAATAAATAGTATATAATAAGCATGTGATAAAAACAAATTTTACATTTCCAAGATCACTGCTTTTATAATTCATACTCAGGTAAAGGAGAAATCCCTGGAAATATTCATTTTTAGGAAGGGGTTCGCGAGCCTTGACATTTTAGTGAAAGGGATTCACAGGTTGTTAAAAGTTTGGGAACCACGGGTCTATACGGACCAATTAACATGTAACACATTTGGGTGCTTTTGAAATCACTCCCCCAAAGAGTGCATTGTCCCACCAGTCTGACTTTGTACAGGGCCTGAACAACTTACAACCAGTTAGGCTGCAGTGGATGAAGTGAGGATGTGGTTGCACCAGGGCATCTACTCACCATTCTGGACTAACTAAAATTCCACATAACATGTAGCTTATGTTCCCTGGTGCCCATGCCTGGATGTAACGGAGAAGAAAGGAGGACAGTGTGTTGCCATTACATTGGTTAATGCAACTGTGACATTGACAAACCAACTCTTGCCAAGGCTGTAGGCGTCAGCTGAGCACGGATAAATTGATAGCTGGAAACCAGACCAGCTCACCTGCAGTGTTCCCTCTAATTTTTCCCACCCACGTGTGGAATGAATTTTGTTATGTGCTCCACCAATATGGAGGTGATGTGTGACACATGACCTTCATATTGGTGCACATAACAAAATCCATTCTGCACATGGGCTGGGGCTGAGGAATTCTTGTGGGAGGGGGCTCAGGGCTGGGGCAGAAGGCTGAGGGGCAGGGGTGTGAAAGCTTTGGCTGGGGGTGTGGGCTCTGGGGTGGGGCTGGGGATAAGGGGTCAGAGCTGGGGCAGAGGTTTGGGGTGCAGGGGGTGAGGGCTCCGGCTGGGGGTATGAGCTCTGGAGTGGGGCCAGGAATGAGGGGTTTGGGGTGCAGGAGGGTGCTCCAGGGCTACGGTGGGGAGAGAGGACTCCCCCCCCCGTGCTCTCTCCCAGCAGCAGCTCCTGGGCTGGGGAGGAGAGGCGCCTATCCCCGCCGTGGGAGCTCTGGGGCTGGGGCTGCAGGATAGGCACCCCTCCCCCGGCCTCAGGTCTGGGCTGGGGGAGGGCCACCTGGGCTGTGCCTGGGTCCGGCCGCTCTCCGTCACCCCAGCTGCGGCTGGGTCTGGCCCACTCCAGGGCTAGGCTGGGCCGTGCCAGCCTTGCCTGGGGCCGGTCCAGGCCACACCGTCCTGGCTACGCCTGGGGCCGCGCCTGGGGCCTATCTGGCCACTGCTGGGTCTGTGCCACTCTGGCTGCACCAGGTCCGGCGTGCAGGGTGAGTTGGAGCCGGGAGAGGGGCGCCCCTCCCGCGGCAGGTTGGGGGCCGGGCTAGGTGAGGGGCACCCCTCCGTCGGCTGCAGCAGGTCCCTGGGCAGGTTCCCTTAGTGCCTGCGTGGCACAAAATAGGCTGCTGCGCGGCCTCACAGCTTACAGGGAACTTAGCTCACCTGTATGTTAGTATTGTTCAAGTTAGGTGTTAGACCTGTAAGAATGTGTTTAGTGTTTCAACTCCACGGAATGCTTGTAAGTTGCTGCCTACATTAATTTCACTTGTAATGTCTGTATCCCGGGCTGTAAGGTAATATGTACGTTTTCCTTTATAACTGTAAAAATGCCAGCTCTGAACCTGTGAACCCAGTCAAGAGGAAGGCTCCACCCACCGACCATCAAGAAGGACTATCAAAACTAAATGGGCCATTGTGGAACATCACCGATACAAAGACTTGGTTAATAGCCCTCTCACACCCATGAAGATGCTACCTGCAGGAAAGTTTTCAGAGTAGCAGGCGTGTTAGTCTGTATTTGCAAAAAGAAAAGGAGGACTTGTGGCACGTTAGAGACTAACCAATTTATTTGAGCATAAGCTTTCATGAGCTTTCGTGATGCATCCGATGAAGTGAGCTGTAGCTCATGAAAGCTTATGCTCAAATAAATTGGTTAGTCTCTAAGGTGCCACAAGTACTCCTTTTCTTTGTGCAGGAAAGTGCATCCCATCAGCTTGAATGCTGGAAGAAGGGGATAAAACAGAAACACAAGAAAATTTCTGGTTTCAGAGTAGCAGCCGTGTTAGTCTGTATTCGCAAAAAGAAAAGGAGTACCCGTGGCACCTTAGAGAATAAATTTGTTAGTCTCTAAGGTGCCACGGGTACTCCTTTTCTTTTTAAGAAAATTTCTCTCTCTTTTGCTATTTGGACCCTCACAGGGCTGGAGCTAGGAAACAGAAGCAGAGATTCCCAAGGTCAGCCCTAACAGTCAGTGCTTACAACTCTCTCACCTTCAGAAACATAGACTGTAACTCATTTATGTATATATGTTGCCTCCTTTAACCTGTAAATAACTCTCTCATTTCTTTTTCCTAGTTAATAAATCCTTTGTTATCCTATAGGATTGACTAGAAGCATTGTCTTTGGTGTGAGATCTAAGGCACAAATTGACTTGAAATAAGTAACTGGTTTCTTGGGACCAGAAGCAACCTGAACCTTTTGTGATCTTTGGTGTATGGCAACCAACTACCACTAAATCCAGCTTGCCTGGGTGTCAACATACCCTGGAGTGCCCAGGGGGACTGTCTTTGACTCCATGGTCAGACTGTTATAGTGCTTCAGGAGTTCACATCTATTAATGGTTTGGTGAAATCTAGTGGTAGAACATACCGCCAGGCTGGGGTGTCTGCCCTGCTTTATGACAGTCTGCCCTGAGGTTGGCACTCACGGGGGTGAACCACTCCAGACAGCGTGACGACAACAACAACAACATTTGGCTCCTGCAAGCGTTGCATGAGAATGAGCCAATCCTCAGAACAACTCGGCTGATGGGAAAGGAAGGATCATTCTCCCCATTTTACACGAGGAGAAATGGGCAGAGCGGTTAAGGCCCAACACTTTCAAAAGTGCACTTGTTAAAGTGCCCACACACTTTTGTGCGTGTCCCGTTTCCACATGCTCAGCCTCCCTAATGAGCATGCACAAGAAGTCTGAAATGTGTATGCACAGATATTGAAGTGTGTGCATAAACCCTGATTCGCACACACCCAAGGCACTGTCCAGGCAAATTTTAGTGTTGGTATTTTGAATATTGAGCTCAAGTGATTTGCCCAAGGCCACATAGCAAGTCAGTGGCAGAAGTAATACGGGAAGTCAGGAGTTCTTGGCTGTCCATCCCATGCTCAGACCACTAAGTGCTGCTTCATACAGTCTGACTGGTAGAGTACCCTTTAGATCCCTCTACCCAGTACTGATTGTTAATGCACTTCTGGCAGGGGTCATTCCATGGCTTAATTACAGGATGGATCTCTGCAGTCAGCAACCACCTTTCTCCCCCATTTGGGTGCCTTCTCAAGGATAGATCGTTGTACACTAGCTTTGTTATTCTTTCCTAAAACAATTTCCATACATATTAAGGAGAGAAGGGACCATTATGATAATTCAATTTGACTTCCTGAATAACACAGGCCATAGAATTTCTCCCAGGAATTCCTGTATCAAGCCCGTCATTTGTGGTTGAACTGGAGAATACCTTTTAGAAAGCCATACGCTACTGAAGTGAGCTGTAGCTCATGAAAGCTTATGCTCAAATAAATTTGTTAGTCTCTAAGGTGCCACAAGTACTCCTTTTCTTTTTGCGAATACAGACTAACACGGCTGCTACTCTGAAACCTGATTTAAAGACTGCAAGTGATGAAGAAGCCACTCCATAGCTTGGGAAGCTGTCCCAATGCTTAATTACCCCCACTGTTAACATTTTGCACCTCATATCCAGCTGGAATTTTTCTAGCCTCAGCTCTCATCCACTGGCTCTTGTTCGGTCTTTCTCTACTAGATTGAAGAGAGTGATGGTATCAGAAACCATCGTCCTGAGTAGGTACTTACAGACCATGATCAAATCACCTCTTAACCTTCTTTTCAATAAACTAAATAGATTGAGTTCCTTCAGTCTCCCATTGTAAGGGGTCTTTTCCTGACACTGAAAATTTCTTGTAACCTTCTCTAAACCCACTGGTTTTTCAACATCCTTTTTAAAATTAGGCATTGGAACTGGACACAGTGTTCCAATAACTGTCTCACCAATGCCACATACATGGGGAATACCACATCCCTAATCCTGCTTGACATTCCCATTTATATATCTAAGGATTGCATTAGTGCTTTTAACCACATTCCACTGGGAGTTCGTATTTACTTGACTCCTGAATCCTTTTCAGAGTCATTGCCTTTCCCCCATCCTGAAGTGCGACTTTGCATTTAGTTGTATTAAAACACGTGATGTTTGATTATCTCTAGCTTGTCTGGTGTCACACTTTGGGGGGGGGGTGGTTGAGCAGTGTGACACTGAAGGGGTGAGGGTTGGTGCTGGAGATGGGGTTGGGCAGTGTCACACAGTTTGATCCAGACCCCTGTGGGCCAGTGACATAGCCTCATCATTATTCACCTGCTGGCCAATCTTTGTCTCACCTGCGATGCAAGTTCGGCAATCATTTTATATTTTCTCCCAGATCATTGACAAAAACATTGACCTCCCCTGCCGTGGCACTTGTGCCCCATGACTTTGCATTTCCTATCAGCTGCATTTTCATGCCCTTTGGGCTGCTTCACAGCTGGCCCATTGGCAGTGCCTTTTCAGAACTAAGAGAATGCATGCCCAAGACACACCCTTGTCGTTTCCAGTCATTATGCAGATGGAGTTTATAACCTCATAAAGAACTGCGACAGGTTACTGTGGGAGGTGTTTATGCTGCAAAGACAAATCTGCAGCACTGAGTCTCAGAGTTCAGATCACTTGACTCAGGCTCACGGGGCTCGAGCTGCGGGGCTCAAAAAAGCAGTGTAAACATTCCCACTCAGGCTCGAGCCTGACCTCCAAGACCATCCCCCTTTGCCCAGTTTCAGAGCTCAGGCTCTAGCCTGAGCGGGAACAGCTACACTGCTATTTTTTTGCCACGCAGCCTGAGCCCAACAGCTACACTGCTATTTTTTTGTCATGCAAACCCAAGTCTATTGACCTGTGTTCTGAGATTCAGCATGGTGGGTTTTTCTGGGAGGGTAGCTATATTAGACTGCCTTCCCACCACATCCAATGCTGTCCATTCCATGACCCATCCTCAGGTCTATATAAATTTGTATTATAGCTACCCGCTGTAACATACAGGATAGACTTAAAAGTAGCATTAAATACATGCAGACACTCACACCCTAGGATTTCTGGGAAGGATCAGGCCTTAAAAAGAAAGGGATTGATTCTCCACTATCTTTCACCTTGTGTACTTATTTACACCTGTGCCAAGTGGGCATGAAACACTACCAAATGAGAGTTCTCCACTCACATTCCCCAGGGGTAGCATATCACACTCATTTGCCATAGGCATAAATGGCTGCAGAAGAGTGCAGTGAAGAATCGGGCCCATATTGCACAAGTAGGTTAGTGGGACTGCAATGAGTGAACTATGGAATAGTGAATGAAATGCAAAACCATTCACAACTACGTAAATACGCAGTTTCAAACTGCGATGTCTGGTTTTCTGTGCACTGCTCCTTGAATTCCGTCTGGTCTCAGCCTGGCTACAGCCTGTAACAAGAGAGGCACACACTGTGCTCTCTCCTGAAGTCTTTACATTTGTTCTTTCTTGCTGCTGTTTCCTTTTAATCCAAAATAAAAGTTTTCTTAGGCAGGTGGGATATAGTTCTTGGTATATTGGAAACATAACATGAAACAATTAGCACTACAGAACTAATCACTCCAGCAGGTGAAGGCTAACGACTACACACCATTCACGTGAGAACATGTTACGTCCCTAGGCGTAAGGAAGGGAAAACATGACAGGAGGTGGGAACACTTACCGGCTGAGATAGAGAGCTCCACAGCCGGCAACAAAATGGCCATGTTAGGGCTGCAGCTGTCTGTGTCTGCAAAGTTTAAAGGGCCAGCACCCAGAAAGGCATGCTGGGGGAAAGGTCATGTGACCACTGAAGAGCATCACCCGCGTCAGACAGAAGGGCCTAAGGGTATTGCCAGTTGCAGTTGGGCAGTGGCCCCATATCAGAGTATCCCATAGTGCAGTGGTTAGGGTATTCAGCTAAGAGGTAGGAAACCTATGTTCAAAGCTCTTCTCCTCAAGCAGTATGGGCAGTTGAACCAGTATTGCCCTCCCCCTGGGTGAGTGCCCTAACCACTGGGCTAAAGGTTATTAGGGAGGGGTTTTTTTCTCCCCACCCATCCGACTGTTACAGGCGTTCCAATGCTGTTCTTGCAAGTGAAAGCATAGATGTCTGACTCCAGGGGAGAGTCCAGATCCCTCTAAGCTGTGAGAGGGGAGGGCTTAGGATACACCCCCTCCTGGGCACCTGCTAAGCCAACTCCCTGCCTACTGTGTTGGCTTTATGGATCCCATTTTCAGGATCTGTCTGTCTCTCCCCATGTATTGTATAGGGAGCTTGTATAGGGTGCCTATCTCAGAGTTTGTGGATTCCACTGGATGGCTGGGTGCCTAAAAGTTAGGCATGGCAAGGCTGAGCATTGCAATGTCTAAATTCCTTTGTGGATCTGGGGCTAGGTGATTCTGGGGAACGATGATTTGTTTCTGCCTGTCCCCAGCATAGCTCCAATTCTGGAAGCTCCTGCTCTAGGCACAGCCTGGTTGGTTTCACTGCAGAATTGGAATCCATGTCAGGATAAAGAGCTCTGTAGCTAACACTGACAAGGCTCAGAAGTGATTGTGTTTGTCTATGTTGGAGGGGAAGGACCTGAGTGCTCTGCCTCCCTCTTAGAAGATCAAGAAGCAGACTACCGTGAGTGGAAATTAAATCGGTGTCTCCCATGTGAGAGGGCATGTGAGAGAGCACAGAGAAAGCAGTTAAGCACGCACAAAGCTAGAGGCTGCTTTGAACCACACTGCTCTGGGGGAGCAGGGGGAAGATCCATGTCTCATGCAAGCTCTGCAAAACGCAGAACAGTTGTTTGTCCCAGGAAGAGAACCAGTGAGAGCAGACGCAACCCATGCCAATAATGGGGGGTGGAGTGAGGGCAGCAGCTGCGGGGGTGAGAGGCGACCCATGCCTGCCCCTCCCCACGTGTCCCCTCTGAGTGACAGGAGGAGAAAACTCACAGCTAGACCCCTGTGCCTTACCCACACATCTACCAGCAGGGTTAGAGAAACTCATACTCTGATTCCCACTGTTGGCAGCTTTGAACCTAGCCTCAGTATGGCCAACCCCACACATTCATGAGTCAGCCCTCCCCCCAAAAAAAGTCTGAGATTGGCTTAAAGATCATGAGATTTTTTCACAGTAAAGTGATAAACTGTGGGTTCTTTTCATTTGCCTTCCAGTTTTTGAGGCTTTAGGGAGCACTTGGGTCACGTTTTCAAGTTTGTCTCCACAACCCTGAGGGCTAGAAATGTAGTTTTACTGAACGGAAAACTGAGATTCTCACCCAATCACCTGACCCCAGGAGTGGGGCATTATGGAAAACACCAAAATACTGTGAGGCTCCCACTAAAACCAGAAGAGTTGGCAATTACTTGCGTTGCTGTTACTTGTGGTCCTACAAGCTGGCAAGGGAGGCCACTGTCACTGAGAGCATTAACAAAGTCACAGGACCTGGCCAATGGTCTGATTAAATATACCTGATTCATGCAAAAGCCATGACTGGGGACATTTAGTACTGTCAGACAGAAGGTGCACAGGGCCCTTCTGCAAAAGAGCAAGTCTTGAAAGAATTTTACATCAGCGACATCCAACCTTAGCCCGGCTTAGGGCTTCCTTTGCAACTTACTAAGAGACTGCAGGTGGCACTGAACTTGCAGAAATGGAGCAGGGTAGCAGCTCTGCACTCATGCCGAGCATAGTTTTAGAGGTCTGTGAGGACTGCAGGTCCCAGTATGCTCCATCTTGGTATGAGCAACCTCCACTGGGATCGATTTGGAGAATGGCATACTGGGACTTGAAGTCTCCATGGGCTGTACCTGGGAGGGGTGACCATAGGTCACATTGTGAACTCCAGGATCCCATACAGTCTGCCAACTACAGTTTAGCATCCCCGGCTCACTGGAGTACTTTGGAGAGGACAAGAAGCGATAGGCGCATGTGCAGGAACCCTCTAAGAAAATAGAGGAAATGTTTTGCTTTCCAGAGAAGATAAGGAAATTATTTTAAAATTAAATTAGAAAAGCTTCAGAGTACAGAGAACATTTGACTGTTGGACTGACTAATGAAGCGCAGATCAACACTGATAAAGCAATCAGGAATGGTTGGCTCAGGGATCTGGTAAAGCCATTCAGAGCTTTTTACTTCTAGGTTGCTGGTTTAAAGCCAGCTTAGACAGTCGTCACAGAGTCATTCCTATTGATGGCTGTTTGGTGCCTACAGAAGGTGAGTGGGTGGGTCTTATTCGGTTGGATAAGTGTCCACAATGCACAAAACCCACCACCACCTTTGTGTGCATTCTGTTGGCAGTCTCAGAACAAAAGCACAGGACTGAATGGGTCTGGAAACAGAACTCTCCTCTTGCCCAGCCAGTGTAAAGTGTAAAGTTCATTGGTAGGAAAGGGAAGGGGGAATCTCATGCTGTACTTGTTGTGTGGACAAACTGAGGGCTTCATTAGGCATGCTCGTCAAGCCATCTCAGCGCTAAATTCACCTTTGACACCAAACAAAAAATAATGGCTAAGAAATAAACAGAGTCGTGATTATTTAAGCAGCAAACTTTAGGGTGCTGATGAATGAATCTGTGGACATTAATATTTCTGGAGTGATCAGACTGTGAGACTCTGCAGCAAATCCCCAGACATACATCATGGCTTGCTGTTCACATATTTCTAGTGGTATTCTCCTACTTAGACTTCTCAAATGAGAGGGGGATTTCTTTTCCACTGCTGCCTAAGCATAGTGTCTGGCCAGTTTAAAATTCCCCTGGGAAAAAAGGAACCTTCTACTTTCAATTAATTTAATAGCCATGCATATTCAGTACCAAAGCCCCACATAACAGGATGGACTATAAATGCATACTGCTCTGGAATGGATGTTTATATGCAATATCCCCTAATAGCTTGTTCAAGTAGAGGAAGCCAGAATGACATGGCAACATGTCTGAAAAAGTATGGGAGGGCAGAATTCCGCATTCTCCCCATCCATAGCAAGATTTCTCTAGAGAATGCTTGAACACAGCAGTTGGGAAGGCAATACTTTAAGATCTGAACAGCATGAACTGCAAAGTGAATTTCATAATCCTTTCGGGAACGCTTTGAACTGATCTGTTTGGAATAAAAGAAAATGTAACTCTGTAGGGAGCCGGATGGCGCATGGAATTGGTAATGAGATACAGAGTCTTTCTTGTCCAGGTCACCTGTTAGAGACTTAGAATCTAGCCCAGGTCATTATTAATCAAAAGTTGTTACTATCATCTGATGGCTGTTTGGTGGCCTATGGGTAATGAGTTAGTTGGTTTCATTCCAGTTCCTTGCCTCCACTCATACAATCTACCCTGACAAATGGCAGCCAGAGCACAAAGATCAGAGATGTGATGGGGACTCAGATATGTCTACACTGCAAAACAAAACAACCCCGGCTAGGACAGGTAGTCTCAGAGCCTGGGTCAACTGACTCAGGCTTGTCCTACAGATGTTCCTGCTCAGGCTGGAGCCTGGGTTGTGAGACCCACTCGCCTCGCTAAGTTTCAGAGCCTGAGACCAAATGTCTACACTGCTATTTTGAGCCCCATAGCACAGGCCCCACAAACCCGAGTGACTTGATCCAGCCTCTGAGTCTCTCTGCCATGGGTCTTTTTTTGCACTGTAGACGTGCTCTAAATTACTCCTTCGACCCTTAGAGGTCATCCCTCTGCATTAGCAGGTTAGCCCATTGTTCTACTGCACCCTGTGCTGTACATGTCCTGCAGAATTCTTCAGGCTGTTTGTTTGGCACCTTTTATTAACACTATAGTTTCTCTATCTATATAGGTACACACTCTGTATTATTAAGGAAGCAAACTGGAAGCCATCAGGCCGCTTAGAAGGAATGATTTTAGGGCAGTTTCAACTGCTCAGAGGGTTATTAGAACACCAATCACTGTCCTTTAACGTGTACATGGGATAGATCCTTGAATTATGGCCCTTATTAAACTGTGCACAGTGACTCGGTAAAATGTGTTCTTAGCTGTTTTGGAAAACCTTGCTTAATAAAACTGGCTCTTAGCCTTCAAGCAAAATCTTCCCAGGAAATGGCAATTGGTTCAGAAGACACATTCCCAAAAGGGGCATGAGAATGGTAAACTGTTGGAGCCCCCAACAGCCTAGATGGGTCCTGCTAGTTCAAGAAAGTGATCCGTCTTTCATGACGGGCGATCAGACAAAATGAAAGAACTCCAATCGCTTAAGGAAGGACCTCAAGACTGGGCAGTCAGTCTAAACCCAGCGTAGCGCCATTCATATTATGAGTCACTGGAGGTAACTGAGACCAGAAGCTGGTGCGTGTAGCCTTCATGATCACACTGCTTCCTCCACATACAGCCCAGCCCAGAGAAGACTGGGAATAGCAGGAATAATGCTTGGAGAGTGTTGCAAAGGTCAAGCATCCCAGTAATTGCACTCTGATTCCTGGAGTCACAGTAAACTGGCTATGTGAGCAAAGGTAAGTCTAAATTAAGCAGCATCTTTATGAGACATCACCTATTGCCGCTTCATTACGTTTATTATATCAAGCCCAATCTTGTCATCCTTATTGGAGCAAAATGACCACTGACAGTGGCCTGTGTCTGCAACAGCAATCAAGGGGTGCCAAGCACAGCACGGGCAATTGGGGGGATTGAAAGATGGCTTTAAGCTACCTTTGCACTCTCCCAGTTCTGGGCTAGCCTTGCAGCTGCCCTGTGCTCTCTGTAAATTAGAGCCACTTAATAAGCACAGCCACAGCCTCTTTCCTCCTAGGCACCAGCTGAACACCACTGGAGCCTTACCCTACGTTAGGGATCTTCCTTAGGCCAGTTAAGCCCCTACTCTTTAGGGATCCGTTACATCCACAGCACCGCACAAAGCAGCCACGGCGAAGAGAGAAATTGGGTCTATTGACTATAATGGGGGTTTAACCAGACTATGGAGAACTGAGTAGAGAGCACAGGAATTAGCCAATAAGGCCTGATTCTGCTCTTACTCACAGGAGTAACTCCACTGGAGTCAACACGATCAGACTTGGTATCCAAAGGTCAGTTTAGTTTCTTAGCCATTTTTTTGGCAAAGCATCTGCAGACACCTGGGGCATCCCCAGAGTCGGCACTTCCCCTGTGGAGACCCATTTAGTGCAATTTCAGAAACAATTCATCTTTGGGAGGAAGACTGGCAAGCCTCAGTTGCATATATGGCATAGCAGGTGTATCTCTTAGCAATCACACAAAGCAGGCTCTAGCTTATTTCCTCTTGCCTGAAGGACTATCTTCCCCACAAGATGCTGGATCAGATTCTCATCCCAATTTTGAAGGTGCCACCCCCCATTGATTCAGCCCTCAGATATATACACACACAACTACCCCAAGGACATGCATAGCTGAGGACAGACTAGATCCTTCAAGTCGGGGGGTTGCTTTAACCAGGGTGACTGAAACCAGAGCTGAGGCCTTCCTGGAGTTGGGATGTGTTTAGTTAGCAGGAATGGTAAGGATTTATGGCCTGGTTTTCGAAAGTGCTGAGCAGCCCTTGCTCCCACTGACTGTGGTCGGAGGATCTAGAGCTGTAACACTAGTTTGCTGGGACAGGTCCCATCAGGCATCAGAAGAAAACACTGTAAACGTATTTTTTGATAGAGGCCACGACGAAGACATGGTAAAACTGCTGCCTTGTTCATACGAATAATACAGCGTGAATTTGGTGGATGGGCCTGGTTAAGGAGCCTTGCCCAGAATATACACGTAAGTGGAGTGAGGCTTGTCAGACATCCGTATGGCTCTATGCTCTACATTTAGGCCTAGATCTTTCTCTACCACAGAACAAACCTCGGGTCAAAATGAAGTGGGAAACTCAGCATCCTGTGTCCTCAGGGGGTGTGGTCCTCCCATCCCCTGGATGTTCTGAGATCTACAGAGGGCCAGGGCATGTGCACTGAGGTCTAGTTCCTCTCTGCTGATCCCTGGGCCCCCGAACACCCTCGGGAGCTATGTTCCGTTGAGTCCCTGGCTATGACTAAGCCAAAACTCCTTAGGGAGGAGGTGCTGACAACATGGAATGAGAGTCTGTGCAAGATAAGGTAGCAGGATCAACATTATTTTGGACTGAGGAAAAAGCTGATTGTGGAGGAGAGTGGCACTGTGCAGATGCTCTTACTCCTGGCTCCCCACATCTCCTGAAATCACAGAGCCCCGAATACACAGAGTTGGCCCGGAAAGGCTGGTGCAGAAGTGGGTGACAATTGTGGGGGGGCTGACTCACTGTAACAGCATTTAGCTGGGGGGGGGTGGCTTTCCACTCTTTCCATCAAAATGAAGGAGGGATGAGTTGGCCTTTAATATTTTGCATGTTCTTCATGGCATTACAGGGAATGTTTCCATGTGAGATACATGGGGAGTTTGAGAGAGGGGGCCATTTACTCCCACTGACTCCTTTTGTCTTACATTTTACCCTATGTGCAACAGAGGACTGACATCCCAAAAATTGCTGAAATGGACAAAAATCTCCTGATGATGCTATTCATTCACTAGGGCAATTGAGGATTCAGACAGAGCAAGATTCAGGCCTTGATTTGCTGTGGAGAGAGCTGAATACTGTAGTCAACTAGTATGCAGCTAGCCAGAGTAACACCACTCTGACGGGCCACACAAGCACTGAGAGACTCTTACGCACATAGGCAGATTGTGCCGCTAAGTGATATGTTTGGTGCAATGCACTGGGCTTTTTTAACATTACAAGAACCAATACTTATTAAGGAATTGTGTTTACTGCTATAATCTTGGCCTGCTTGCTGTGGGGTTTTAAGTTTCATAGCCACTAAGCCTATCATCTTCAGATTTAGTGACTTAAAAATTAGGCAGCTAAATCTACTGTTAGAAACCTAAATCAACGAGGCCTGGTTTTCAGAGGTGGTGAGGATCCACAGTTCTCTTGGAAATCCACACACAGGGCACTCAGCAGCCTCCAGGAGTTACTCTGCACAGCAGCACCTGGCAGGATTGAACCCTAATCGCTTGACTCACGGTTGATTAGGCCGTGGGTTGAATTTTTAACCGCATGCCTCTCACAAGTCCACTTATACTTTGGTTTCTTTTGCTTTTTTATTTAGAAGTGGGTTCACTAGTTTTTAAACATTACACATACATGGGCCCAATTCTGCTCTTAGCAGCGTAAATCCAGAATTCCTTCATTAAACTTTGCTGGAGCTGTTCCAGATTTACGCCATAGCAAATGAGAGTAGAATTTGGCCCAGTATGTTTATTTCTGAAATAAAATTAAAAAACCCAGTACAGATTATAATAAGACAAGAATCTCAGCTTGGTTCAGGAGATGGGATCCAATGGGCCTGGTTCTTATTGAAACTTCTCTGGCAGCATAAAGGGGCTTAAAGTGAGTGTAAACTATTTAAAACCCTTCTAAAGCTGCCAGAGCAGTGTAAAGGCACCTTAGCATACCTAAGAATCTGGCCCAGTTGCGTCCATGGTCAGGATAATCATTCCCTCTCTTATAGAAGGATGTTATGTAAAACACCCCATTAATGCATGGGAGTGTCTGAGAGAAATATACACTTTCAAGAAACCATTGTGAGTCCTTCCACACCCACAGCAGCAATAGCACTTTACTTGCCTCCAATGTTCCCAATCTGTGCTACTGAAATGAAAAAGATGGCTCTTTTGTGTCCAGATGTCTTTTCCGAATTACAGCGTCAAAGGTATTAATTATTAAACTGTGGATGCATTCGATGAATTATGAACTATGGAAGCCTTGTGGCTGCTTGCTAGTAAAGTGTTGGGGGGAAAGCAGAAATATTGTCTCTCATAAGAATGCGTGTTCTAACAAGATAGGTCAAAACATGATGCAGATGATAAATTGCTTAGCATGAATTCCCATTAATCCAGAAGCTTTCTGTATTATTAGATTACTAAACTAGCCTCAAAATGTGTCACACAATTTTGATCTATATTAGCCTAATTTGCAAAATAAGAACTGGTGGCATGGTATGATGAAACCACTATCTGTAACAAAGGGACAGCTGCTTGCATATTTCAGTTTAGCAAGGGTTGGAAACGTAGGATTTGGAGCGAGGGGGTTGGTTGGTTAGTTGGACTTTTTACTTTCTGAAACCATTAACAAAATTGTACTGTACTGTGTGGGGGAAAAAAATCATGTAATAGAATGATCAGCCCCAACAGGCATGCATGTCTCCCTTCATGCAAGCGTAAAAAAAGCACAGGCTCCCTGCTTACATATGTGTACGTGTACATGTGTCACAGCAAACAGCTAAGCTTTCAAATGTGGAATAGGCTCGAGCAGAGAACAAAGGGCCAAAGCATACAGTACATCCAGAAGGGGGAGCAGAGAAATATATTGTGTGCGGTCATACAGGAGGGACATGATGGCCAAATAATTACTAAGATACATGGAAAACGAATATGGAGGAGGAAGAAACTCAGGATATAACTAGGAGAAAGTGAAAAAGCACTGCCTTGCAAAATGATGAGTCTCTTCAAATGACGACCATTTAGGTAGTGTGGGTTCCTTTAATAACTTGATTTCATTTGTTTCTAACATGCCTTTTTCTACAGGACAAACGTAAGATTACTTGTCGTGCATTGAAATTTTGATAGGTGGAACTGTCAACTGCTGACTTTTTGCTCTACTTTACAGGAAAATAACCCGACCCTGCATTTCTCCATCTTCTTTTGAAATGCAATTAGTGCAAAAAAATGTTTTTGGAAGCCCTGACTTTGCTTAGTCTCTCTTAGAGGCACCTAAATACCACCATGTAATCAATTTTAAATGTATTATGTAATAATGCCCTCCTACAAGTCTGGGAAACAGTCCTCTTAATGGGCTCTGGTGAGATACCAAAGATGGGTGATCTGCATTATTATTTCATAGCATCTGCAGTAAACTCCCCTACTGGCTAAGGTGCAGAGCGAATTCAAATTTTCTGTGTGCTTACATATATTTTAAAGTGCATGTTTACTTACTTGAGTTTCTATGTCAATATTTAACTTGTTAATCAAATCAGATATTCAAAAGAGTGGACCTCAAGTTTTCACACTATAGTGCAAGCAGGAAGTGTAGTTATAACCTTAGCATCTTGGACACGTTTACTACTCTAGCTCCGCAGCTGTCTATCTAAGGTATTTATAGTGTGCCAGTCATCATAGTATCTAGGCGCTAACAACTCCTCTCCTACCAAATGGTGGGCAGGATAGTTATATTCAAAAGGGCAGGGTTACAAAAAGGAGGGGGGAAATATTTTTTCAGATTCATTTACTTCTTGCTAATAAAGCCAGCCATATAAAAATGTCTTTTTCCCTCACCTATCTTGGGGCATTGCACCTCTCATTACTCATGACCAACTTGTAACCTTGTAATCAGAATGCAGTAATAGCAGGCTCCTTAATCTCTTCTGATAATTAATGAGTGTGGGTGTGTTTATACACTTATTTTTTGCCATTCTAAAGTAAAACAGAACTATACATAGGCACAGTGATAATATAGGATGTGTATCTGTACAGTAGATATACACAGACGAATGCCGAATATAGATATGGGATCGAAATATTAAAGACCCCCATATCTGTGGTACTGAAAAATTCATTCACTCAAATCTTACAATGGGGAAAGCAAGGAAAAAATCTAAACAGCAGGATACGACAATAAATGGGAAAACAGCAATAGAAAAAGCACACTAGGTTAATATAGGAAAACTAGTTTCTTTATTGAGAGATTGTATATTAGTATTAGTGGAATTGTGTGTAACAATGTCATCATGCACACAATACAAAAAGGCAAGGCCCACCATGCTATGGAAGGGCAACAGAACAAAAGCAGCGTACAATGAGCAGATGTACAGGCTACAGCACATTACATTTCAGCAGGGTATGTCTCTACAGAGAGATTTACATCAGAAACTAGGTAATGTAAAAAAATACAGACCATGCTTTAGTTTTAGTACAAGAAAAAAGGTGAAGATACACAACCAAAGGATATTTGATACAGAAAATTACCCACAAAATAAGAACAGGAAATAATTTAGCACAGCAGAAAATGTTATCCCTGTTCAATGGAAAACCATTTTGCCAGTAGTCTCTCTTTTTAAAAAAAAATAATTTAATTAGAATTGCCATTTAATATGCTTCTTTGGAGCAGTATTAATTGATCAAATGTTTGGGTCCAATTTATATACACTAAATAAAGTGTTTGGATCATTTCTGTAACAGGCAGTTGTATATACTGGATGTTTCAGCTTTCAAAGAAACAGATGGAGGCCAGCTGTTGAAAGTGGTGTAATTTTGGCCAAGAGTGTGTGTGATATATAATGTACAAAGATGCAGTACCCCTTTGTATTACAAAGTCTTTGAATAATCCTTGTTAATACGCAGGGGGGAGGACTATTCAGATGTTCATATGCTTAGTGTCCCCATTTATTCATGGATCTTATTCTCCAACTATTTTTCAAAGCCTTTTTTTAAATGTGAGGCTAATTTAATTGCAGATTTTATTATTATTATTTTTGCCTATGATTGACTGTAATTTGTTTAGTCATAAAGGCGTTCTAGATGACAAACCAATGGTTGTCTAAATAACTAGAAACAAGCCCACAGGATCCTGCATCCACCAACTAAAGCAAAATGAATCCACTTAACAGGAATTTACAGTGCAATGTACTTAGCTAAACAAGATGAAGATACAAAAATGGCTGTTATTATCTACAGCTATTCTGAAATGGCCTGTTTTCTATGCTACTACAATGAAATTAAAAAGAGCAGATTTAAGCTTACAGTCTGTCTAATAGTTTTACAAGAAAATTGTGGTTTAGAACTTCAGGTTTAAGCATTAGTATCCTCTGTCACAAGGTCTTTTATGGTTCATTTTTATGGGTCAAATATCAATAGCCCCTTTACAGTTTCTCTGTGGGTATGTTCAGTTTTAAGTAAAATGAAAGAACCCAAAATGAAATGTAAATTTAGGGGAGAGAAGCAGACAACCCCTCCCCTCCCACTAAAACTAATTTGAAATTGAAAACATTAAATTGCATCCAGCAATGGTATTAAAAATCAGTGTAATTAGTGATGATAATGATTTAATCAGGATAATTATACTTTGGGGCTTAACATCAGTCTGAATTATTTTTAATACATGCCTAGTATATAATAAAAAAATCCTAGACATTCTCAAATAATAAGGATAATTGCACAGATGAGAGGGAGAGGGGAAAAATTAGTGTTAGGGAGAAATCTCATCAATCTAAGCCTTTTTGAAATTGACAGACAGCCCATAGAGAGGGGATACTGCAGCTTAAATATCAATGCCTTCCTCGGATGGATACAGGAAATGGTTAAGAGAGGGGTGTCACAATACAGCTAAATGCAGAGGCAGAGGGCTACAGCACACAGCAGCAAGTTGACCATTCACTGTGCTACACAATGAAGAAAAAAAAATAAAGATTTGATAAATGCAAAATGTCATCATCCCATCATCACAATAGAGACTGCAGTTAACAATGCCACTATGTTCAATCTGGGTCATATGTACACATACAGTAAGAGGAAATAAAATTTAAAGCAGTTGGGCAACAGCAAGAAAGGAAAAACCAGATTCTGATCTCAGTCACACCAGGGGGTAAATCAGTTTATCTGAAGCCATCCGTGCAGTGTGCAGTGGATTTACTCTGGATTTATAGCAGTATAAACTGAGATCAGAATCTGGACTGAGTCTAATTGTGCTAGATTTTAACCCATCTTTTATTGGGTCCCTGGTGACCAAGATCTCAATGGTGATTACAGCAGTGCATCATCTTTATGAGGAAATTTATTTTATATATAAATAAAACTATAGGGACTTGACCAACAATAGGCCAAAGGGGGTGGGAGGTCAGGCTGGGGGAACATTTCCAGGGAAAGAAATGTAAGGGGAAAGAGAGAGAGAGAGAAGCTGATTTATAAATAATAATGACTCTAAATGCATCCTGATTTTGATAGAAAGAAAATGGAAGGAATGAGGGAGAAAGGGGGTGGAGGGAGGACCAAGTCCATTGTCTGTAGCAGAATGTGGGGTGGATGAGAAGGAGGGGAGGTGGAAAAATTATGCAAGGGCCATACACATCCCATATTAAATCTCTGTGAAAAATCATCATCAGGCTGCTTTTTCTGAAAAACCTCTCTGAGCAATAAGAGCACCATGGAGCTGCGGACTGATGTACTGCTCTCCAGAACCAACCTTACAATTCGAATCCCCAAAGAGAAGAGGACAAATTACAGGAGATGGGAGGCGGGGAGGGAGGGGGGATTGTCCAAGCAGAAAAAGAAATAAAAGGGCCCCCTAAAAACGGTAGGCTAATTCCAAAGCTATTTTAGTCCATTACAGAAGAAACAGCAAGGGACAAAAAGGAAAGGTTAAGAGAGGGTGAACATGCTCTCAGGTCCCAAGAGAGTGGGGGAGGGTGGAGATAAGGTATGGAGAGACCTCGGCTTGGAAATAAATAATAATAAAAGCACAGAGCAATGGGTAAACAGGGCACACACACGCCAAGGACACAAAATAAAAGCCCTACCTACTGAATGCACCAAATCAAAAAGAATATATCTATCTATCTATCCTTTTTTTTTTTTTAGCCCCCCTACCCCATCTGGGCATAGAGCGAGGCAGGTCTGGGCTTGGCTTCCCACCCGAGATCTCGATGTGTCAGGTGGAAAGCAGGGGGCAGATGATCCGATTTAAAGGAAGGAGGCTCTCCGAGCCCAGAGGAGAAGAATCTGAAATCATCCCACCGCTCGGTTGCTGGATTTTCTTTCTTTCCTTCCCCCCCCCCCCTGCATCTGATCCGCAAGACAGAGAGACAACGGGGAGGTGGGGGGGGGGGGACACCCTCCAGAGAAACCAAAGGATCGTGCATTAAAACAACACACACACACACACCCCCCCGCCACCGAGAATAAGCCCCGAAGGATAAAGCGATACCTCTGTTTCGTACAGAGCCAAACACTGGAAGCACAAGATAGCCGACGTGCACTAGAACCATCCTGCCTGCCTGCGGCTGCGGCTGCGGTCCCTTTGTGGGGCTGCTCCTGGGTGGAGGTGGGAGCGGGGCTGCTGCTGGCTGGGAGACAGATGGCCCATGGAAATGGTCCCTTCCAATCCCCTATATACATTCAAATGTGGAGCTGGGACTGCAGCTGCCTGGCACACAAAGGGAAGGGCAGCCAATGGGAGGGAGGCCTGGGAGGAGGGGGAGGTTGGTTCTTTCTTGCTGGGGTTTTTTTGATATATATATATATATTGTTGTTGTTATCTCCAGCTTGGGTCTCTGTGGCAGGGAGGAGACCCAATCAGGGGCTGGGGCTGAGCTGGAGCCTGCCCTGGGTCCTGCTGGCTAAGCTGCCTCCAAACAAGGAGATGGAAGCAAATTGGGGCCAGGGTCTGGAAGGCTGGGGGGGGGGAGGGATTTCACACCCACGGACATGCAGATACACTCTCACACACACCCTGGCCAGCGGGATTCGCTGCGAAACACACGCACCCTCCACCCCCACCGCAGAGATATGTGCATGCACACACCCACAGAGACACATGTAGTGATTTAGACAGAGACACAGAGATACACAGACATCACATATGCTCCACACCCTAGCCACAGAGAATCGATTGTATGCACACCCACAGAGACAGAGATAAACATGCAGTACACACATACAGGGCCAGATTTTTAAAGGTATTTAGATGCCCAAAGATGCAGCTTGGCACCTTACTACCTTTAAATATCCAGCTCACCCATCCTACATACAAAGACACACACACAGGCACTTGTATGCCAACCGTCCACAAAGACACATACACACCCAGACATACATAGGCACACATACACAAATATACAGTCTATACGTACATCAAGAGACACAAAAATATACAGAGACATCAACATGCCCAACATATGAACACAGACACAGATCATACCAGTATAAAGAAGTCCTATAGAAGTTGAGAGAATGATAACCCTGCTATAGAACTCTACAAAATGGTTAAGAAAACTACACAAATTTCTTTATTAAATCCTGTAGCTTTTCAGAGTAATTTCTGTAGAATCCAATTAAGTATCTCTATTGGTTTAATTCCTGTTACATTCTATATGTCTTCTCCATTAAGGCACGGACAGATACATATAAGGACACACAATAGGCATATACAAAGCATATACACAATCTACACAAATATGTACAGAAGTGTATGCACACACACACAGGCATGGACACACACAGAGAGAGGGCACAAATATGTACGCTATGCATGCACCCAGACAGAGGCACACAACATATACACTGTATACATCCTACACTCACAGATAGAGTAGAGATACACAGACAGTGACCCATAAACATGCACATTGCACATACAAAGTCATATATGTGTACCCAACTCATATAGATATACATACACATATAAATGCACACTCCCAACCGCTCAAAGACAAAGGGGAATACCCTATACAGACACACACACACACAGAGTCAGACATATACTGACACCCTGCACATATGCTTATGGAAAGTCCTACAGAGTGAGCAGAGATTAATAGTCTCTCTGTAGAATTTCTAAGCCAGTCTATAGAATCCTATAACAGGGATAAAAGTCACTGTTCAATTCTATAGGATAGTTTAAAAATTCTATAGCAAGGATATCATCATTCTCTATTAAATTCTATATAGATTTAGAATATTTTTATAAAATCCTGGTTCATTTCTACAGTACCCTATTGTATAAATCCCTATTAAATTCTCTAGGACATGCATACAGAGACATAATCAAACATACAGAGAGACAAATTTTACACACACTCAGAGGTGGACACATACTGCACAAGTACAGCAGCACCTGGATCCCTCCCATATACATGTAACATCCTACACACAAAGATGTACAGACACAGACAACAGCCGGACCTGAAAAGGTGTCCATTTTAACCCTAAAGTCCTGCACAGAGTGCTAAAAACAACAGCAAGACAACCCTTAAATATACAACTAACAGGAAAATAATATGCTACTGAACAAGACAAAAAACGTAAGAGCAATGGTGTGACATTGATTGCCATAAACTAACAAGAAAATGAAGGAAATCTGTTTTAAAATACTGTCTGAGATCTGCTTGAGGCCAGTCTGTGCTACATATACCACAACATGCTGCAGAAGAGTAAATCATTGCTCATGTGACAATGAAATAATCACAGTAGTCCCTTTCTTCTAACACTGAACCAGGAACTTTATGAAAATAAGGACACAACTGTATTGCCCCTAAAGATATTCTGTTTCTCTTTGCTTCACTGTAGAACTTCAGGGCTAGAGAATTTCACAGAAAGTCTCTCTGTGGTCTGGTTTCCTGCTACTAATTTAAAGAAACAGTGCACATAACTTGGCTGGGGCTATAGTAGAAAAGAGTTAGTTTTTTCCTTCATAAAATCTGATGTTAGTGGAACTAATTGAAGAGACCTGGAAAGAACATAGTCCAAGTGAAAAGGAACAAAATGTAGCAATCCAGAATGGTAAAATCTGGAAACTGTACAGACACACAGAATCCACATAGAAAACAGACACCCTAAATTATTCACCCTTGGGCCTCATAATAAATGCATCAGGAAGTTTCAGATCAGCTACATATAAGCACTGCAAAAAAAACAAACAACCTTCCATGGATTCCACCAGATAAAGAAACCACTAAATAAATACAAGCCATTTCAAGCTGGTTGAAAATGGCCTTCCCCACAAGCCATTTTCCCCAACCAATGCAAACTTTCTCTCTCTCTCGCTCTCTCTTTCCCTCTGGAAGACTGAACATTTTGACCACCCCCCCACACACACATTTTTATTTTAAAAAATCATATTTGGCTTCAGTTTTTCCTCCAAAAACCTGCAGCAGCTAAAAACATAAAAAAAATCACACCTTGGGGTTTTTTTTTAAAATTCCCATGAAAAACAACTGACATTTTTTGACCAGGTTAAAAGCCTGTGTGACAGTACAAGTCAAACTAGTCATTTGGTCGGAACAAAGTCAGCTCTAACTCAAGACTACAGAATGGAGCAAAACCCTGGGAGAAAATCTTCAGCAATTCTGCAAGCAGGTACCGTGTGTACACAGGAACACTCCCAACAGCAGTGGAGAATAAAACTAAGACAGTTCCTCCTACTGATCGATATCTAAAACCATGTATTGTGCCCCTGGTATCACCTCATTAAAAGCAACACATACTCCCTCCATCAGAAAGCAGTACAGACCTACAAGATAAATACAAAAAAATGCCACTCCACTGCTGTGCAATTTCAATCCTGGCATGAATAATACTAACCCACATGCTTCTTTCCTGCAAAAAGTACTCAGAAGGAAATACATTAATGCAAAAACCCCATAGCTCCATTGGCAGGTGCAAAGTGGGTGGGGACAAAACAGACAAAACAGACGCTGGAGGGCTTAGGATCCATAGAGAAGCTGGCCCCCAAGTGGATGGATCCTGCCAAGGGTGTATACTGGAAGTAAAAAGCTCCCTCGAGCAGAATTAATTCTGTATGTGCTTAGCCAGAGGTCTGGGACCAGGGAATGTGCCACTTAATGCTGCTCCTCCACCACGCTTGCCCACTTTTCCCTATGCACCTTCAGGGATGAATTGAAGAGGGTGAGGGTGGCTACACAGAGACAAGCAACCTCCCAAATAGCCACTTTCCCCCTCCTCATGAACCAATCATGTTTCTTTCCATAGCTTTCGTGTCACCTGGTGCTGAACTCTTGTGCCAATGACAAGAGCTCAGCAGCGCCTCTGAAAAGTAGGCCACAATCCTGCAAGTGACTATTTGAATCCCCCTGGAGCCCCATTCTATCTCTAACACTTATAAGGACGCCATTACCGTAGTGTCTGAACTCCTCACAGTTTTTAATGTAGTTCTCCTCCTAACATCCCTGTGGGGCAGGGAAGTGTTATCCCCGTTCTACAGTGGCGCAGGGAGGCTAAGCGACTTGACCAACATCACACAGAAAGTCTGTGATGGAACCGAGACTTGTATCTATGTCTTCCAAGTTCTAGGTGAGCATCCTAACCTGGGGACCATTCTTCTACTCCTAACTGACCTCAAGGGGCTCCACAAGTCCTTGGGCCTCCACCCATACAGAATCACTTGCAGAATCAGGACTTTATTTAGGAGTCCAAATAATGAACTAGATGCCTAACTTATGATCAGACAAGTTTGAAAATTTTGGCCAGTGGTCTAGAAACCCATGACTGTGCTGAAGACCTATCTTGGGTACATACTTGATTGTACTGTATGGTATTTAATTTAGGCATCACTTGTTTCCCTTATGGTGCCAATAAAATGTACCCCTGTTTTTTTGCAATGGTTTTGTAGCTGTGCTGGTCCCAGGAGGCATCCTGGTGTGAAGAGGTGGCTCGAAAACTTGTCTCTTTCACCCACAGAAGTAGTCCAATAAAAGGTATTACGTCACCCACCTTAGAATCATAGAATCATAGAATATCAGGGTTGGAAGGGACCTCAGGAGGTCATCTAGTCCAACCCCCTGCTCAAAGCAAGACCAATCCCCGACTAAATCATCCCAGCCAGGGCTTTGTCAAGCCTGACCTTAAAAACTTCTAAGGAAGGAGATTCTACCACCTCCCTAGGTAACGCATTCCAGTGCTTCACCACCCTCCTCGTGAAAAAGTTTTTCCTAATATCCAACCTAAACCTCCCCCACTGCAACTTGAGACCATTAGTCCTCGTTCTATCATCTGCTACCACTGAGAACAGTTGAGATCCATCCTCTTTGGAACCCCCTTTCAGGTAGTTGAAAGCAGCTATCAAATCCCCCCTCATTCTTCTCTTCCGCAGACTAAACAATCCCAGTTCCCTCAGCCTCTCCTCATAAGTCATGTGTTCCAGTCCCCTAATCATTTTTGTTGCCCTCCACTGGACTCTCTCCAATTTTTCCACATCCTTCTTGCAGTGTGGGGCCCAAAACTGGACACAGTACTCCATATGAAGCCTCACCAATATCGAATAGAGGGGAACAATCATGTCCCTCGATCAGCTGGCCTCGATCCCTACTTATACAGCCCAAAATGCCATTGACCTTCTTGGCAACAACAGCACACTGTTGACTCATATCCAGCTTCTCGTCCACTGTAACCCCTAGGTCCTTTTCTGCAGAACTGCTGCCTAGCCATTCGGTCCCTAGTCTGGAGCAGTGCATGGGATTCTTCCATCCTACGTGCAGGACTCTGCACTTGTCCTTGCTGAACCTCATCAGATTTCTTTTGGCCCAATCCTCTAATTTGTCTAGGTCCCTCTGTATCCTATCCCTACCCTCCAACGTATCTACCTCTCCTCTCAGGTTAGTGTCATCTGCAAACTTGCTGAGGATGCAATCCACACCATCCTCCAGATCATTAATAAGAAAAGGAGTACTTGTGGCACCTTAGAGACTAACAAATTTATTAGAGCATAAGCTTTCGTGAGCTACAGCTCACTTCATCGGATGCAACTGTAGCTCACGAAAGCTTATGCTCTAATAAATTTGTTAGTCTCTAAGGTGCCACAAGTATTCCTTTTCTTTTTGCGAATACAGACTAACACGGCTGCTACTATGAAAACAGATCATTAATGACTCTCTAATAACATTTACTGAATTCAGTGGACACACACACAGGAAATCACGCCCAGACACACCCATGCCAGGTTATTCTGAATTTATTTATATGTAAAGGGATATATTTGTCCCCCTTAGGATAAGCAAATCCACCCTTTAAAAATGGGAATGCTAGTGTGATTTGTCTGTACTAGACTTCCACAGGCAAAATTTCCCTTCCTGAATCACTGAAACATCTCTGCAAACATGCCATTTAACTATGATGCATTTATTTTTAAATAGCATTTAAGCTGCATTGGTGTTTCAGCTTTCATTTATAATCCACAAAAGCAAAGATATTCAGCATTAAGGTGGAAAACCCTATTCTGTCCTGAATTCACCCCCTTGTACACGGGGCAGGGGGGAGCGGGGAGCGGAATAGAGCAGCAGCTTAAGACCAAAGTGTCTGTCTGGATTTTCAGCCTTAATTCTGAAACACAGTTCTGTCCTGTTGTTGGTTTAGGAAAGCCCTTTAGTCTTTCCTAAACATAGGTTTTTGTGATTGATCTCATGGGTTTGTTTCCTTTGCAATCGTATTATTGCATCTAAGAGAGATTTTATTTGGAAAGAGAACTCACAATTTTTTCCCTATCAGCAACATATGTATATCAGCCCTTCCAATAACATCAATCCACTGTGCTCCTCTATACAACGGTAATAATCTTAACAAAACACTCACTGTCTAGGCTGTTACCACTGACAATTGCTTAGGATGGTTTAAAACTGGAAAATATATATAATGAAGGCTCTGATCCTGTCCTCGTGGAAGACAATGGGAGTACTGTCACAGACTTCAGTGAGAGCTAGATCAAGCCCTAAAGAGGGTGGAGGTTTTTAAAAAAAAACCACCATGAATTCTTAACACAATACACAATTATGATCTATTGTATTGATGCCCTACATATTTTGAGGACTTATTAATTGGCTTATCATTGACCTGAAATATTTCCAGTCTATCCCAGATGCAAAAAAACCAAGCTGAAATTTCCGTACGAAAACATCGTAGGAGGACCCAGGAATTCATAATGAACCAACTCAGTTGATTTGTTTTCAGTTTCAAAGCGGGGGGGGGAACCAAACCCAATCTACCCTCGTTTAATTAGTAGCTTTGTAACTTGTGTAAGTGGGTGGGTGGAAACCCTCCTAAGTAGTATCTTACAAACAGGGCTACTGTTCTGGGTTGTCGGGTTTTTTGGGATTGTTACTTTCAGACTCATGATCTGGACAGTTTGGCATCTTAGACAGAGATTTTCCTTGTTTACTCAGCATTTTCTCAGATAATTTTTTACCCTAGAAAACAGGAGCTTTGTAATAAGAGAAAATATGATGGCCATAAAAGGCCAAATCTATTTCCCTTCTCTTCTCCACCTCAAGTCCTCTCCAGGCTGAGCTGGTCACTGAAGAGATGCAAGGGGGTGTTGAAGAGAAGGAAAACTGACCTTGTCCTATTTCCTCATGGAGGAAGCAGCCTGCACATCCCCCAATGCAGCAAGGGAAAGCACAGAAGCACTATGCAGGAGCAGAACTGCCTAGCCCATCTCTCTCTGATGACTTGTCCTGTGTCCTGATGCCTGCTCTCTGCTGTGCTGCAATCTGCAGTGAAGTTGGGCTCAGTTCTGTGCACACGACATGGGGTACACCAGTGGAACAACAGCGGAATCAGGGCTGGTCCACATTTGAGATGCTACAGAAGCTACAGCTGCAGCGTTTCGGTGTGTAGACACTACCTATGCTGACAGGAGGGGTTCTCCCGTGTCGTCGGTTTAGGTAATCCACCTCCCAAAGAGGCCGTAGCTAGGGTGACAGAATAATTTTTTAATCAGCCTAGCGCTGCCTATACCAAGGGTTAGGTAGGTTTAATTATGGCGGGGGGGGGGTCAGTTTTACACACCCCTGAGCGACATAGCTGGGCTGACCTAATTTTTTTAGTGTAGACCAAAGCTAAGAGCACCTTTATTCTGGCTTAGTTTATGTCTTTTGGGAAGGGGTTTAAGCTATGCCAAAAAAGCTACTATTGTACTAAGTGTCCATAAGGGGGGTTATGTCAGTATAACTACAGCTGTAAAACTGGTAAAACCTTCCCATGTAGAAAAGGCTTAATTTACACAGTCTTCCCACCGTTGCTGCAAGAGTCCCATCCCTCTGCAGGTCCGGCCATCTGGATCATCCTTCCTGTATTCCTCCACCGCCAGCTCTTTTTCCAATTTCATTTTGATTTATCTATAGCCCTTTGTTATTAGCTATACAGCTAAATGCTTCAGTCTATCTGCCATGCTATAACTCTGCTCCTATTTATGCTGGCTTAGAGGTGTGACTGGAGAACACATCTGACCACATTAGTTGTCATTGTCTATGTTTTTGTAAAAAAGAAAAGGAGTACTTGTGGCACCTTAGAGACTAACAAATTTATTTGAGCATAAGCTTTCATGAGCTACAGCTCACTTCATCGGATGCATTCCAATCTATGTGTTTGTAGCCTCACAAAGTCTGCTAGGAGGTCACTGTAATGGGAAAGGGCAGATTTCTTATGCAGGCAGACTCCCAGAGGAGGAAACCCCAGGAGGGACAAGTTCAGACATGCCTCAAGAATGTGGATTGGAGACAATACCCTGGTGGATCAGACACCGCAGGGTTCCAGGGGGAAAAGAACAAAGGGATGAAGTTCCACCATGAGGCAGACCCTGCTGGGAGAGGGGACACAGAGTTAATGGGATACCAGAGGATGCTGCTCTTCCCAGGACACCCTACTGCATATGAGAAGAGAGAGAAAGAATCAAGCAAAAGGTTCTGACAGGGACACTGACATGCAAGGCTCCTGCTACCTCTTCTTGCCTTTTGGAGACCATGCTTCATAACCCATGTGGTGCAGCTTCCCACATGAGCATACATGTCTTTATTTGCATCTGCTCCTCTCCTCTTTGGGACAGGGACTATCTTTTAATCTTATGTTTGTACAGTGCCTAGCATAACGGGGTCTTGGGCTGTATCTAGGGCTCCTAGGCGCTATGGTAATACAAATTAATAAATGCTGCTCCTCATTTTCATTGGCTGCAAAGTAAGTACAAAAAAGATTTTGCTCCATTGTGCTGTGCACTAGCTTCTGCTGGTGCATCCCGCAATCCTAATGCCCTAACTCCAGCCTTTCTCCCTCATTCTGTCCTTCCATTTTGTTGCCCACATTCACTGTGGGTAAATCTATTCTGCACTGTAAACCTACATCTTTGGGACACAGGATTGTGGACTCGATGTTTCCAAACCCACACTTGAGCATCCACACTGCATTGTAAACCTGGGTTTGCAGCAGCTGGACCTGGGTCTCACCACCATGCTAGCATGTCCATACTGCACTACGCAGACCTTCTGACTCAGATCTGCAGCTTGACCTGTGTCCACACTGCAAAATCACAGGGCTTGGAATGAAGTCACAGTGGGATTGGGGCTCTGATCCATCCCTCTAGCAGGGTCCTAGGACCTAGGTCCTGAGTGCTTGCTGACCTGAGTCAGATTGATTTGTGTGTGGACGGAAACAGAGCTTGGGCTCAAACCAGAGTCAGAGCCTTATTGTGTAGTGTAGACGTGCCCTCTATCATGGTTAAGCTAGAATGACTGAGCTTTGGGGTGGGAACTGCGTCTTCTCAGTTGCAGTGGGAGGTGTCTGGTGCACTTTGGGGCACTGTAAGATAATTAGTAAACAAAGAGTCTGCCTTGGGAGGAAACATTTGTCCCGCATGTGAGGCAGAGCAAACAGGTGCAGTCCTCTCATCTTGCAGCAGCACCAATGTGCAGAGGGGCTTTGGGTCTGGCCCAATGACAGTCACCACTCTTTATGTCCAGCCACTGACTCCCCCCTTCTCCACCATAAACGTGAACCACTTGTCTTTATATTAGAGGCCCTTGGTGGGTTGGCTCTGCCCAACCTTTCAGCTCAAATACCTTATTGCGCCATTGAGCCACCTGACCTCTCTGCCAGCACTGCCAGCCTGTATCACCTCAGCGGGGACCTCACACAGTAGGGTCCTGGGCCAGCACCTCACACAATAGGGTCCTGGGCCAGGACTGGGCTTTCTAGGCAGTAATTATTGCAGTAATTACTGTGTTTATTATTAATTTATGCTTTGTGTTATTTAGCTCTGTAAAGCATTCTGGGTTACAGTTGCATGAATGACAAAATAAGGAGCTTTTCTGTTCCTATTTACTTTACTTTCAATTCTTTACCTTCATCAGGCCATTGTTGTTGGGTTTTTTGCTATATTGTTTTCTAGGATTTGCTTTGTCCTAACTTGCACCAATACCCTGGTTTTCACAACAGTTGGAGGCCTCTTTAATCCATGCTTAGTTTATCCATAGCATACATCTGGATACATCTGAAAAATTTAAGCAGTCACCAGTCTCAGAATATATATGTACTATTAATCTGGATTATTTAATTTTTCTGATCTGAAAGAAAATCAGACTCTGGTTGCAAACTCGTATTTAACTCTTTTGAATCCTGCTATGCAGCACCAGCATGCTGGACGTTAGCACTAATGCAGATGCCATCTCCCAGCATGACATGGATTAAGCTGATCTGACTACTGCAGAGACGACTGTTTGCAAGCCCTTGTTTGCCATTTTATGGCTGTTAAATTCAGAGGGAGGAAGGCTGATTCTCCTTTTAAAGTTTTCACCCAATTTCTGGGCAGAGAAGCACAGCACTAGGGAACCTAGCATGGCAGCAGTCAGCATCTCACATACTGCGTATTGGTTTATAGTCGCATGGGTGAGTTGTCCTTTCAAACCCTGTATGTTAAAGGTGAATGGAACAGGAAATTAAAATGAAGTTTGTCTCCTTTTTGTGATGCATAAAGAAGACCAGAAAAAGTTGGGTTTTGAAGAGGTACAAGGAAGAGCTTAGGAGGGGCCTTTAAAAAAACAACAAAACAAAAAAAATCCCACCTAACTAGCTAAAGTTATTTCTGCATTTTTTTTTAGGTTTTTTGTTTTTGTTTTGCATTAGAAATTCAGGTCTCATTTCCTTGTGTTTCCTAGAAGATTGCGTGGATAGCTGCAGATCTTTTGCTGTGAAGTTCTGGGTGACCAAAGTGTGCAGCATAAAGACAACCCTAAAGTTCCTTGAGGGCTGCAGATTTGTAATAATATTTTAGTGTTTGGCAGCAGTGGTTCTCAACAAGGGGTACGTGTACCCCTGTGGGTACGCAGAGGTCTTCAAGGGATACATCAACTCATCTAGATATTTGCCTAGTTTTACAAAAAGCTACATAAAAAGCACTAGCAAAGTCAGTACAAACTAAAATTTCACACAGACAATGAGTTGTTTATACTGCTCTATAGACTATACTTTGACATTGAAGTACAATATTAATATTCCATTTGATTTATAATTATATGGTAGAAATGAGAAAGTCAGCAATTTTAAGTAATAGTGTGCTGGGACACTTGTATTTTTATGTCTGATTTTGTAAGCAAGTCATTTTAGAGTGAGGTAAAACTTGGGGGTATGCAAGACATATCAGATTCCTGAAAGGGGTACAGTAGTCTGGAAAGGTTGAGAGCCACTGTTCTGTAGGATCCTGGATCACTACCACTACTACCTTTAGCATTTTAGAAGGGGAGCTCAACTCGATTAACTCTTTTACCACAATGAAGCGCTTTCTGTGGGGTAATCCTGCTTCAGCAGCAGGCTGAAAACTGATTAGAAATGCAGGTAATTCATTCCAACTAAGTGAGGCTAGTTTATTACACCTTGATCAGTGAGTTCATTACTTAACAGAGAGGCAGTCACTGTTTCCCTTGGAATTTGATCTCTTTATGTTAAACATGCCACAGGGACACTAACTTAAGTGAAAAGAAAAGGAGTACTTGTGTCACCTTAGAGACTAACAAATTTATTTGAACATAAGCTTTCATGAGCTACAGCTCACTTCATCGGATGCATTCAGTGGATGCTTTGAAAAAAAAAAAAAGTAAAAAGTTCACACACAAACAACCAGAGAGAAGAATCTGAAAATGCGTATGGTTACATGAGATTCATTCATCATTAGCTGAGCCTGCAATATGCTGAAAACTTCATGAGGTTAAGCCCTTTTATGAGATTTCCAGTATTTTCAGGTTTCTGCCATGCTGGAAGATCACAGTTGAATCCACAGGTGGTTTTAGTGGGGGCAGTTCCATTGAAATCAATGGAGATTTACCAGTTTACACAATGGTGAATGAGACTCTCTCTCCCCTTTCTGGCTAAAGCCCCTGTCTGCTTGAGAGGCAGGGCTTCCCAGTGGACTGGTACTCATGAGGCTGGGTTCCATTCCCAGCTCTAGCAGTGATATGCTGTGTGACCCTGCAAAAAAGTCACTTCCCTCTCTCTGTGCCTCAGTTTCCCATCCCACCTTTTGATTACCTTGTTTATTTAGAGTGTAAGATCTTTGGGACAAGGACTGTCACTCACTCTGTGTGCACAGTGCATAGCATGATGGAACCTCAGTTTCAGCAGGGACCTGTAGGTGCTAACAGAACATAAATAATAGTCATCTTCTACAATCACTTAACAGCCTGGTTACATGTTTCTGGACTGGCTGGAGAGCACAGCAAAATCCCCAGGAGTGTCCTGGTTCAGATTGTCAACAGCCTCTTTCTAACTTCTGCTAGCGAGCTGCCTTCTACATTTGTCTTTCTTGTCATCCTTCACAGCTGCATTTGACACATCTCAACATGTGATTCTCCTCAAATGCCTGATGACATCTGTTGGCTTGAGTGGAACGCTTTCTTTCTTGCAGGCCAATCACAAGCAGTTCATATGTCTCTCAACAACTTCATCTCCTCTGGTGAATCAGTTGTCTTGTGTATTTCACAGGGTCTGTCCTCAGTCCCCTGCTTTTAATCTGCACATGCTTTCCCTCTGCAATTTGATCTATCGACATGGCTTTACATTTCATTCAGATGCCAAAGGCATAGATTTATGTTAAAATTAGCCATAATATTCCTTCTGCAACCTCTATGCAGTCTACGTGCCTAGTCAATATCAAGGCTTTGGCATCTCAACAGCAGCTACAATTGCTTGTCTCTTACCCCACAGTTAAATGCGTCCAGTGTTCAGTTGGGTTATGGTTCAAGATTTGAACTGCATGCGATGAAGTCTGCTCTTGACCATTTAAAGAACATTGCCAGATCTTGCCGCCTCCTCCCTTTTTCTAATGTTGAGACCAATGTTTCCTTCTTCCATATCTGGTACAAATTGCTACTAGCCGAATTCCCAATGGCGCTATCTAGCTATAGACCTGAATCTGCTCTCACTTTCCTCCAAAACTCCATTGACTTCAAGTTACTCTGGTGTATGTGAGAGGAGCATCAGCCACTGTATATTTATAATGTACCCATGTATAATGCGTCCATGATGTCTGATCTCACACATACCTGCATATCCACATTTGGCTCTGCTATGCTGGTTGCCAGTTTCATCCAAATTAACTTCCAGACCTATCTTTGAAATCTTAATCTGAGGTTTCTCTGATCTGGTCACTCTATTACAACCCTAAACACCAGCTGCAGTAACGTGATTTTGGTGTACACATTTCACCGGTACCAAGGGAGGCCACATTAGATAGCCATTGCTTTCATTTAGCAATTTCTCAATGGGCAGCCGAGCCATAAAACGTTAGGGGTGCTACTACTCTTTAACTCTTTGATTTCAAAGGGAAGATTTCAATTGCTAACAGGCACTTGTGCATGGCATTACTCAATTGTTGTAGATGTTTCATAAAGTGCCTCAGGACCTCTTGATATGATAAGACTCTATATAACCGCAAAGTCCTAACACGAGGACACAGAGTAATTATAAATCCCGTGTCATTTTTGCAATAGAAATGCCAGTCTATAATGCCTGGCCAGATCCTTGTGTGGGTAATTACATTCTGCCTACTGAAAATTCCTGTCCAATTTTAATTAGATATTGAATTCTTTATTTTGACTCCATAAAATTGTTATTGAGTGGTATTAAAAAGCTGCTGCTGCTGCTTTCCTTGTATTATGCCAAGCACTGGCATTCCAACCGTGAGGCTCTCCGAGCAACCTTTGACTCCCAGCTGCCACCAGGTGTCTTCTTAACGAACAGTTAGTGGGCTAGAGGCCTGGGCTACACTACAGAGTCAGGTCAATGTAACACCCTTGTGTCACCCTAACAGTGTAAGTGTCTACACTAAAATTTCGCTGCCACTGACATAACTCGACTTCCATGAGAGGCAGAGAGTCAATGTCGATGTAGTTCGACTGCACTGCATAGACACTGCGTTTCTGACATCAACTATTGCTGACTTTCAGAAGCTGTCCCACAATGCCCCGCACTGACAGCTTAATTGGTGCAAGTGCTCCTGGTGAGGACACGCACTGCCAACACAAGGAGCAAAGCTGAGACATGCACAAGCATGTAATTACTGCAGCAGCTGTATGCCGACGTAAGTTACGTTGATTTAATTTTGTAGCGCAGACATGCTTTGAGTGGCTAAAGGAATCCGAGCCCTACCAGAGGCATCACCCACGGAAGTTCAGGCTGGAACAGCACCCAGCCCCATCAACAGGCCAGAAGGTTATTGCTATTTAATATATATGCTATTTAAGCCAGAAGGAAGTTGTCCACACAGCCAGGTGAATTCCTGGCTGGCTGGCACATTGGACACTGCCTTCCCACCTGACTCCTGAGCCCTGCTTTCCTGACTTTTTCCTGATCCCTGCCCCATGTCTCCCAACTCAGACTCTTGGCTCAGCTCCCAATTCTGACTCTGGCTCTGACCCCTGGCTTGATTCCTGGTCTGACTATTAGGTCTGACTACCCGAATCCTGGTTGTGACACCAACCTCCATTCCCCCAACTGTCCAGAACTTTCTCAAAGACATTTATTTGAGGCTGAAATTTTCTCTGTTTTGTCAAATTAGTAGAGAATTGTTTTCAAAAGTTTGAGCAAAATCAGCCGACTCATTTCTCATATGTTCCATTCAGGCATGATTCAAAACTAGCTGGGCCAATTTTGTTCAAACTCAGCTTGTTTGGTAGATCTTTAACATGATGTGTTCCTTTGTCCTTGTCTGAGAAAAAGTAGCTTAAAGTCATGGGAAGTTTGAGTGGGACATTTTGTTTGAAAAGCTTATGGTTACTACATACGAGAGATACATGAATGACACAAAAAGGAGTACTTGTGGCACCTTAGAGACTAACAAATTTATTAGAGCATAAGCTTTCGTGAGCTACAGCTCACTTCATCGGATGCATTTGGTGGAAACACAAGTACTCCTTTTCTTTTTGTGAATACAGACCAACACGGCTGCTACTCTGAAACTTGTCATGAATGACACATTTTCCCTTTCTGCTAGATAACTGGCTAATATTTGATTATCCTCCACTATTGAACTACTCTCTAAACAACAAATTCTTCAATAGCACATGACGACATCAGTTAGTGTTAACAGGCACAGTATCCCATCCCCTGACGTTTTCACAATAATTTTATGGTGAGGATCAATCGCAGGATGGATATGCTTGCTTTGCCAATTTCAAACCCTATAGAATGGAATGGGTTTAGAGTTCAATTCGGAGTTGAATATTGCAAGGGAAGGAAAAGGGTCACATCCCCACTTGGACTGTGAGAGCAAGAGAGGAAAATATACCATGAAAAATTAGGCTGGAAAATTGAGGAGAGAATGGAGTGAAAAAATGAGTGAAGACTGATGGCAAAGGGGGGTGGGAGTGTGAATCACCAAAAAAATAAATGCAGCAGCACCATAAATGCAGAGATGATAAAAAAAAAAAACAAATGCGGAAGACAATTCAGGGAAGAGTTTGAAGAAAATTTTGTTCCACTCATTTCAAAAATGAATGATTTTGTATTTAATTTTTTTGCAACAATATTCACTTCTACTTCTTTTAATTTCATTTTCCCTTTCTCCCTTTATTCCCTCCTTTTTTCTTTCTTTCTCCATTTTGCCACTGAAAAGGAAGAAAGGGAGAAGGCAGAAGAGGAGCAACAATACACTAAAGACTAAACTTCATTTTCCAGTTTCATGGAAAATTTTGGAAAACAAACAAACATTTTTGGTGAGAACTTCCTATTCAAAAAAAGGCCATTTTTTGGTGAAAAAAATTGTTGCCCTAAAAAATTTCAACCAACTCTAATATACAATAGCAGCACTATGCCAACAAGCTTGCTTTGGGTTATTCTATCCCTTCTACACCTCCCTGGTTTCTCATTAACTCGAGAAACCTATTATTGAATCACCCCAGAGGAAAATAAAACAGATTTTAATTATGGGGGAAAAGCCAATGACCGGAAACTAGTTCTGAGAACCCCCAAGAGGATCTACATCTCAAACCCCACAAGTTTCAACCATGCACTGATGAATCCATGTCATGACTCTGCAGCCGAGAGGAGAAATAGCCATTTAAAATTTTAATTTGGTGCATGTCATATTTTTTGACTCTTCAAGACCGATGAGAGACTGATGTTGTCCCCTAGCCCTCACACACCCTGCTTTCTCTCTTCCGGTGACCTGCATTATCATGCACTTTTTTTTATTAAAAGTACTGTTAAAAGGCCAAATAGCTGAGAGAAAAAGCACCCCACGCTGCTTTTCTAGGGCAATAATGGTTCCTCTTTGGGAACCATATATTTTATATGGTTATAGTTATATAAAATTATAATTTTATATTATATTACTCAATATTTTGCCTCAGCAGTTATCCCCCAGGGACTGGATCAGGGGTTTCTAAACAACGTTATGATGATCTTATTGTCATTTCAACATAGCTTCTAGATGAGCGCATGCTCGGATCCGTTCCATGTCTAGCACAAGTCAGTCAGAAAAATAAAAATCACAAACGGAGAGTGCTATCAAAGATATACATTCGTGCCATGCTAGCTATAACTTTCCTTGTAGGAGACCATAATAAGTTCATGCAAAATTCTTAGCTCTCAGTCAAGAGCTATAAAATAAAGTAGAACAAAAATGTTGCAATATCTTTCAGCCAACCAGGCCCCACGGTGCTATACAAACTATGGGTGTGGGCCTGTCCCTGCTAGAACAGAGGAGTGGAATTTATACCCGGCTCTGCCAGCCAGGGCAGCTGTACCCACGTGGGATTCACCACCTCAGGAGGGCAACAGCGTTTGCACTGCTGCGTTCTGGGGAGGTTCCACAAAGCCACACCTACTCCGAATTGCCATCAGGCCACCAGAGGGGTTCCTACGGGACACACTGCACCAGTTCAGGACAGGAAGTAGCATCCTAAGGCTCCATACCATAAGGCGCTAAGTCTATGCTGCAACGTGATGATGCGTCCCCTCAACTCCCATTGACTTCATCAGTTGTTGGGGC